>NC_034422.1:4748019-5048019 GCF_002078875.1 Numida meleagris
ATCTTTGCTGGCAAGCAGCTGGAAGATGGGCGCACTCTGTCCGACTACAACATCCAGAAGGAGTCCACCCTGCACCTGGTGCTGCGCCTGAGGGGTGGTAACTGAAGTGGAGATCCCTTGTTTCCAAGAAAAAGTTGCTGTGCGCATGTTCATTCCAATAAAATTGTTGCATCCACAAATATTGCTGGTGCTTAAATTCTTTGAGCAGCTATTTTAGTTACTTAATTACAGTCTAATAAATTCTGTTTACTTAATTTCTAAATACAAAGGAGTTATGAAACTGCCTTAGACAAGGCCTGCACGTGCCTGGCTGATGCCTCGGGTGGTTCTGAGGTTGTGTAAGGGTTTACATAACTCTCTGTGGATTGATGAGCTCAGTGCTGGTCACAGTGTTCTTTGGCTGTTACCGCCATGCAAACGTGCGTGTGTAATGTAACATAGAACTGCAAATGCTTCCAGAGTTGGAAGGTTTAGTAATACTGCATTACCCAGCAGAGGGCCAGGTACTGCATGCAGTGTTCATGCATTAGTGTAGTGAAAACCATCCAAAATATACTGAAGTCCCTTTGACAGCCAGCAACCTTCTCTGCTGGCTCTGGCAATCTGATGGCTGGGTGATGGTGGTTGTGAAATGCTGGTAGTAAGTCTGCAGCCCTTGAACCAGCCCCCTAGGGCTGCACGGCTTTAGTCTATTAAGCAAAGTTTGTAACCGAAGTAGTACTGGCTTGAAGAATACCTCTGGGAATGCTCTTTCATCCCAGCTGTGCACCATGTGGAAATAGTACTGCGTTGGTGAGCTGAAGTGCTACAGAGCAGTTCCTGTATGCTAAGGATGCTGAGAAGGGAAGTCTCAAAACTACTTGCAGTAGTGTCTGAGGTCAAACACTTTTGTTTGGAAAGTGGAAAAGAGGCTGAAGAGTTAAACAAACGAACAGGTGTACTGTGAACGTTCCCCGTCTGTGTAAGGGAGTGTGCTAGGAGTTGGAGTGAGGGTTTCAGCTCGATGCTGGCCTCAGCGGGCCTCCAAGTGGCAGCACCATCCGGACCAGAGGGGTGGGACCCCAGGGAGGAAAACAAGGCATGTCTGGGTGATGCTGAGTGTGGATTACATATGATTGAGGGAGTAGTGGAAGAGGTGGTTTTGGTGTGTTGTGGCCTGCAGGGAACAAGCTGGGATAATCAAGACTTGGGCTAATTTGGAGAAAGCCTCTGAATACTGCTGAATGCGCATCGTAAGTGCCCATGCTGACCCATCACTGAGTCGCACATGTACACACCCACGAAGCTTTTCCTTGGAAGCCTGGGGATGGAAAAAAAACCCAAAAGCTGGAGAAATCCGTCAAGTGCTGTTCTGCACCGCACCAAGCCGTGCCCGGCGGGCAGAGCGGACTGCCAGCCCAAAGCAACGCGCGGCCAGAAGCACGCACCAATGAGCGCAGTACTGCGTTTTAAGATGTTTTTTTTTTCTCGGAAACGCCTTAAGCGCCCTCCGGTGCCATGGGTCTGCGTGACAGCCCGGCGTGTGCTGGCCGTGCGAGCCGCGCAGCCCCGGAGGCCGTCGGTTCAAACCCTCCAGCGCGGCAGCAGCCGTGAGCGGAGCCCGCTCTTAGGCCGGAACGGACCGCACGCAGCGGCCGCAGCTTCCGCCCCGAGGCGGCCCGGCCCCGCTCGGCTCGGCCCATAGGGGCGGTCCCGCCCCGCCCCGCTCCGCTGCTGGGCCCCGCCGGGCCCGGGGCATAAAGCGGCGCGGGGCAGGGCCCTCCCCGAGCCATGGCCGCGGCCAAGCGCAGGGCTGCGGTGGGGCTGGGGGTGCTCGGGATCGCCTGCCTGCTGCTGGGCGGCTGCCTGCTGCTGGCCGGGCCCGCCATCATCAAGGATCAGGTCGTCAAGGTTAGCGGGCCGGGGGCTGCGCGAGGTTGGGCGTGCTGCTGTAAGTGTTTTCCATCGTCTGTTCTCTCAAGGGAACGATGAGAGCCGCGCACCAGAGGGGCTGCATCAGGGCTGTTCCTCCAGCTTGCAGCATCCTTAAGATCTCAGCGGGGATAGATCTAGGCTCGGGTATTCCGTGCTCCGTTGCAGGAGTGCTGGGGCTGTTTGGGACCGCGTTCCTCCTTAGCAGGGGTTGTGCTCAGCTGGCGCTGGTGGGTGGCTGCTGGTGCTGCTGGGGAAAGCGCTGGGTGCTCCTTCTGGTAACTGCATATGAAGGCTTGCGCTGGTAGATTGCTCTCTCAGTTACCAGTAACAGCATGGGTGATGCGCTGCAGTGCTCGGATGGAGCTCTTGCCTCGTGCATGGGGTGATGTCCAAGAGAGAAGCACAAGAGCCACCTCTCTGTGGGGGTTCCTGGCTGCCGGGAGGGGTCCTGCTGCTGGCATGGCATTGGTCCCATGTGGTTATGGCACAGGGCTGTGGGCTGAGCCCTTGGTCTGCTCAGTGACCGCTGCACAGAGCCCTGAGACCAATGCTCAAAGAAAGGGAGAAAATACAATGGAAAGGGCTCAAGGGTTGAGGTGAGAAAAGGGAGGCTGCATGCCAATTACCATCATGAGCAAAAGATTTCTGACTTAGGGCAGCTGCTGCACTCTGCTCACAGAGGCCCCTCTGCAGCCCCCCACCAACCAAACCCCTGTTGCATCAGCGCGATACATGGCCTCATCCCCAGATCCAGCCAAACCTTTCCCACTACCTGCAGGGGAGGGTCTGTCTGCCTTGGAGTTCCTCCAAGCTCACACCTACCCAGTTCAACACTTAGAAAGACTCCGCTGGCACAGGATGTGAATAGCAAGTGGCTGTAGCTGCATGTACCACCGTGTCTTTGTCAGGAACAAGCTTCTGCAGGAACACGTGGCTCTGGCAGTGCCGCTGGCTGCGTGGAGCCAGGCAGACCTTTGGCTTAAGCCAAAGTTGGTCTTCGTCCAATCTGTTGGCCATGCAGAGCTGGTGCTACAAGCAGAAGGCTGACTGGCACCTGTACGACATATGGCATGATCAGTGCAAACGGACTTCCCTTCTTCTGGGGAACTTCCCAATTTGGCTACTTTCTAGTGAATGTCAACGAGAAGAGGACAAGTCTGACCTTTCTTTTTCCTCAGGACTCACTTCATCTCAAGCATGTCCGATGGCTTTTTTTCATCTTCCGCATGATCCAAAGGATCCCAAATTCTTACACGGCTTAAAGTCAAATGGAAAAGAAATAATGGAGTGTTGATGTCCTCTTTGTCCTCAGTGCTTACGGCGCTGTCTTTGGAAGAGACACGTGGTAAACAGTTCCTTGCAGTTCTTGAGGAACTCAGCACAGTCAGGAGATGTCAGACCACCCAGTGACCCTTTGTAACCCATCTGAGTGAAAAATATTCTATTTTTATTTCAGACACGTGCCACGTTCGTGTTAACCTCTGTGTGGCTTGACTCCAAAGCTGCTCTGCTCAGCGTCTTATGTAGTGGTACCAGTTACAGTTGGACTCGATGAGCTTAGTGGTCTTTTCCAACCTCAGTGATCCCATGGTTCTGTGCAGGGCCTGGAGCTGCTGGGCTCCCACAGGAAGGGGCTGAGAAGGGCAGCGGGCGGTCAGGATGCAGCCCCATGTGTGTGTTATGTAAATGCATACATATGCGATGAGAAGCCCGAGGAGTGCAAAGCAGAACAAACAAGTAAATGAAAGCAGATGTTGGTGTTCAGACCCTGCTGGGTGCACGGGGAGGAGGTTATAAAACAATCTGAATGATTGCTCTTGTCCCATAGTTGCTTCTCTGCCCTGAAGTCACTGAGGCCAGTGACACTGCTGGTAGCTTTCTCCTTGCCCCTGCCACGAGGGTCAAAGCAAGCTGCTATGGGGCTGAGCTGGAGCTGGATAATGCCCACGTGCCTTTGCCAATTAGTGGATCAAACCCAGTTCTGAGCTGCATTATTTAACTGCAGCAAGAGCTTGTACTTGCAGAGGAAGCAAAGATTATAGTGGAGCGCACCCAAAATAGGTGATTAGGAAGGTACAAGCTCTTGGTATGCTGGTCTGTAAGGCAGCCCCCAGGAGGCAGGGAGGGACTGGAGGCAGGTGGCCAGCTCCTGGCACTGGGAGTGGGGAGGAGGTGAGGGCTTGGGTGAAGCCTGTGCGTCTGTGGTAGTTTCATGGAAAATGGGACAGCGATATGGAAAACCGCTGTGCGCTGCGTTTGACCTACATTAAGACAAACATGGATCACTGCAGGATCACAACTGAGAGGAAGCAAAAGCAACTTGGATGCAGTTTGGTTGCCATCGCCATTCTCTTCACCTGTTTTGGGATGACCCAAGAGCTGCGTGGTCTGTAGTTGTAGTTCTCCTGGCCTATGCCTGGCTCTGGCTGTGTGGAGCTGCCATGCCTGGCAAGCAAGTGGAAGCCTTTGGGATGGGCTTGTTTGTGCCAGGCAAGTCAAACCTCCAGAGCTGTAAATAATTCAGTGCTGGCTTGTCTAGCACAGTGAAAGCCTTCAGTACTTCGAAACAGCTTTGAGACCTTGTGGGTAGGAGTCTGGCAAGCTGAGCCTGAATAAATAAGCCTGCAGACATCCTCTGGCATGTACTTGATGCTTCTGCATACATAAGTTTGCAGTTTGGAACTGGCTCTGTTTCTGTTTGCATAATGTGCTGTGTCCTCTAGAGATCCACTGCTGAAACTTCTGCCTTCAGCTGGGCCTGGTACAGGAGGCAGGGGTGGATGTGCTCAGCCTCCAAGGCCAAGCAGCACGTCTTCTTTCTCTTTCTTTGCAGAATGTGAGGATTGACCCCAGCAGCATCTCCTTCAAAATGTGGAGGGACATCCCTGTTCCTTTTTATCTGACGGTGAACCTCTTCGAAGTGCAGAACCCCAAAGAGGTCCTCCAGGGAGCGAAGCCGAAGGTGAACCAGCGTGGGCCGTATGTTTACAGGTCAGGTACTGCTTGTAGTCTAGCTGTGCATGAACTGGGCTGCTGTGCTGCCTGCCGGGCTCTTAGCTGGCTCCTCCAGGAGGGCCACATGGCATTAGCACAGCTGGTCTGAGTCTGATGGCATAGAGTTTTAAAGCAATCCAAATGTGGTGTAATTGCACTGATCTTGCTAAAACCATCAGTAGGACCTCTGGCTGACAGGGATGCGAGGCTGCTTGGTGCTTCAGCGTGACCTGTGGGGCTTGGTCCTGTGCTGGGACCCACTGGCTGTTGGTATGGTGGTGGGCAAGGCCTATCCTCAGAGTGGGCTTTAGTTTAATCTTCACTGTGCATTTAGGAATCCAGCTCCAGAGCTGGAATCTCCTTGATATGAAGCTTCAGACTTCCTGCATTGGTCTAAGACCTATCAGCTAACATAATGAGATGTAGAATTTGCCTAACATGAATAATCTGGTCCTGAGAACCAGTACGGAGCACTGCAACTTGGTTGGGTTCAACAACAGCAGGGCTTGATCTATTTGCCATGGGTAAGGATGGTGGCTGAAGCCCCTCTCTGGACCTGGTGTGCGAAGTGATGGGAGATATTGAACTGAGCATGTGAACTTACCCGTAAGTAACAGTATCTGACATGTTAGTGCCTACACATGTAGGCAAAGTCAGGTCAGCAGCATAAGCAAGCTCATGTGGGAAGATTACTGGTCTAATCCTGAAGCTGTTTGAGTAATGCTGGGGGGGAAACCTGGCAGTATGTAGATGCCCTCATTTCCCCTGGGTTTGCTGGTCATGCCACAGAACTGTGTGGATTCTGTATGTTGTGATTGCATCAGTCACTTGGCTTGGGGAAAAGGCTTCACTTACACCGAGTAAGAATAAACAAAGGGGTAAAGCTTATTAATGTCCTTATGTTCCTGTTGAGCAAGATTAGTGCCTTGCCCTATCACGGACCATAAAACAGGATCCACAATAAAGGACTTTGTTTCTGCTGGTGTGTTGAGCTGCAGCTCCCCATGGAGCTGTAACTGGTTTAGGATGCTGGGGACAACCTCGTGCTGCAGCAGAGCATTGCAGCTGGGCTCCCCAACAGCTTGCAGCAAGCGGAAGCTGGGCAGCATGCAGAAGCGTGACCCAGAGAGGAGCAGCAGAGCTAGGGATGCTGCGTGGGGGTTGTGCTTCACATGGGGCTGCCCAGGAGCCAGTAGGGAGCTCTAGGACAAATTCACACGGGTTTGACAGCGGACCTTGTTCCATCTTGTCTGGTCCTCTTCTGCTTTAGAGGTGGTTTCTATGTGTGGGTGTAAATTGACTTATCTGGACATCTCTCTCATAGGGATAGGTTTCTCAGTAGCTGTTCTACTGCCTCTCCTGCAGCCTGGTGCTCCTCACTGGGGTTTGCTCTCCTTCCTCTGCTCTTCAGCAGCAAGCCCAGGCCTGCCCTTGCTTCACAGACAGTGCGATTGGCACCACATGGGGGAAGGTCCCCATGGTCTCTCCTGTCTCTTTGCAGAGAGTTCAGGTATAAAACAAACATCACGTTCCACGACAACGACACCGTCTCCTACCTGGGGTACCGGCAGCTCTTCTTCCGGCCGGATTTGTCCAACGGCACTGAAGATGAGTACATAGTGATGCCGAACATCTTGATGTTGGTAAGGACTTGCTTCCCAGAGACATGCTGGCTGGCGGGGCGGGTGGTGATGGTCTGTGCTAGCCTGAAGCTTCTTTTCTTGTTGGACTTGAATTCAATCAAGCCATGAGGTGGTTTAGTTTATAGAATGCAGTTCTCTGTGTGTCGGTTCTCACACTGGGCTGCTACCCTTCCAAAATCAGTGTGGTTAGAGAGGCTGGACTCACATCTTCAACCTCATCTGAGCATCATCTGGGGAAATGAAACCTGTGACCCCTCTGTGGCTGCTGCCACAAGCTGCTTTCTTCCCAGCTGTGGGCTGAGTGGTGCCCCTCGGGCTGTCTGAAGGGCTTCTGTAGGGTGCTGTGCTGAGTGCTGAAGATGCATTGCATCCTCTCTGCCAAAGGCAGGGCTCATGTCTCAGGGATTGGTTTCGTTCACAGGGAGCAGCTGTCATGATGGAAAACCTGCCCAGTTTTGTGAAATTGTTGCTGAGCGGGGCCCTGGCTGGCCTGAAGCAGGAGGCCTTCATAAACCGGACAGTGGGGGAGATCTTGTGGGGCTATGAAGACCCTCTTTTAGACACAATAAATGCGCTTGTCCCTGGTCTGATGCCGTACAAGGGGAAATTTGGCGTATTTGTAGAGGTGAGTAAACTCCTGTTGGGAACCCTCAAGTCCCTGACATATTGCCCTTGTTATTGAATGTGCAGACCGTTCCCTTCACAAACTCCTTGGAGCAGCCATGTGGTTTGTTGGTGGTTGTGTAAGGCACCTTAATTTTCCCCTCAAGCAGAAATCTATGTGTTGGAAGCTGTCTCTGGCAACCAAAATAAAACTTGAGAAGCTTGCAGTACATGGAGTACTCCTAGAGCTGATGAGGCATGTGTGGGTGTTAACATCCTGCAATCTTTCTGCATGTAATGGATTACAGGTGAATTTCTTCTCTCTGCAGTTTAACAACACCAATTCCGGATTGTTCACGGTGAATACGGGCATGAAGGACATCAGTCAAGTTCATATGGTGGATTCGTGGAATGGCTTGAAAAAGGTGAGCATCAGGCAGCAAAACTCTAGTACAGGAGCACTGTCTGATCATGTAGAGCAAGGTAAACTGAAAGCTCTTGGTGCCGTTGTATCGCTGGGTCACAGGTTTGGAAGCAAGTTCCTATGGGACTTCTCCCACAACTTCTGTTCAGTGTCAAAGCAAAGGCAGAATGACCTTTCCCGGTGGTGAGGAGCGTTCAGTTGAGCCCATCCTGAAAGTTCTCCAGCCTTGCTGCCCCCAGCTCCTGTGCAAGGGAGCGGCAGGGGTGGAAGCTGACATCGAGCTGATAGCACTGAGCTCTTCTCTCTGCATCCACCCCACAGGTGAACTACTGGCGGAGCAATGAGTGCAACATGATCAATGGGACGGCAGGGGAGATGTGGCCGCCATACATGTCCCCAACATCACTGGAGTTCTACAGCCCCGATGCCTGCAGGTGAGGCTGCAGCAGGCAAGGAGCTGCTGTCCCTGTGCTGATGGCAGGAAATGCAGTGGGTGTCTGGTGCACGCAGAGTGCTGTGCGGTGATGCAGAGGGCTTGGGACTAGTCCTGCAGTTAAAGATTCTGCTACAATTTGGTGTTGTAGCGTCAGAGCATTGCAAAGAGTGTAGAGCTGTCTGCCTGCATCTTGTGATGTTCTTAAACACCTTCTGGAAGCCTAATTTACCTGTATCGAGAACCTGTCTAGACACGATGTGGGAAGAGGAAGGTTAGAAATAAGGATTGTCAGAAGGAAGTGCTGTTTGGCCACAGAGCTGTTACAGCTGGGGGCTGTGCCACTGCTCCTACACTGCTTCATTTTTGTTATGTGCAAGCCTTCTGCTTCACGCACAGCTGTGCCTGTGTGATGCCCTGGCCTCAGCTGAATGTGCAGAGGTTAAAGTTCCTCCTGAGTCTGCCCTGCTCCTGTGGAAACACCCTGAGGCTGGAAGAAGGGGAAGTGAGGCAGCCTGATACAAAGCTCTGTTCCCAGCTGGGGAATGATAATAGTGATTTAGGCTTTGCGGTTGCTGCAAAACAAGCAAAGTGCTCCTGCTGAATAGAGAACAATGACCTCAGCCAACAAGCGAAGTCAGCTGAGCCCAGCATTAGCGCAGGAATTCCTCTGCACAAGAGCCATCAGCAAATACCAAAATGACTCAGAGCCAAGGACTTACGGAGAAGTTTACTGGTAGTCAAAGTTTAAACACACTACCTGGTTTTGTAGAACTATGGAGGTCTTGTGGAGGATGGAGCGTGTTTTTGCCAAGGTGTAAAATCAAGTGGGAAGCTTGGTTTCCTGTGAGCCTTGCTGGACGGTGAGCACAGCCCAGAAGCGTGCACATCACTGCTGTGCAGAAGGCAGCTGTAGCAACGAGCATCCCTCTTGGCTGGCCGGGCTGTCTGCACCCCCACAGGTCTTGCTTAAATGTGAAGGATCAAACTTCCTTCGTGGAAACATGCATCTACTGATGCATGCAGTGTAAAGTCTCTGCTCTTTTACCTAGATTAAAATCTTGCTGCGTAGTGTAGTTCATAAGGTAAAATTTTCCACTCCCCTGATGGCTGTGTGCTGGAAAACAGAGATTTAGGCGGTATCCATCTGCTGTGACAGAGCACTTCTATCTCAGAGCCTGTGCTGGCACAAAGACGGCATTATCTCTGGGAGAGCAGCCATGGGGATTACTCCATGCCCTTAAACAAATCTATTCTGGATTCTGCAAACAGATTTATAAGCTTAGGTGGTTCCCTCCATAACTAGTCCTGACCAGCCCTGTATTTGTGCTTAAAACATGGAAAGCAAATGGCTTAGATACTCATTCCCAATCCAAAGCTCTGCTCAGAGTGTTTATCTTGATCTCAAAGTCTAAGTTACATTGCAACTGCATCTTATCCAGTGAAGATAAGAGCCTGTTTCTGTGCTGAGAACCTGTTGGCTAATCCTGATCCCTCTTCACCAAAACACTTCCAGATCCATGACGCTGGTGTACGAGCAGTCGGGGGAGTTCAAGGGTGTCCCCACCTATCGCTTCGTGGCACCGAAAACACTCTTTGCCAATGGCACAGATTATCCCCCCAATGAAGGCTTCTGTCCCTGCAGGCAGTCCGGCATCTTGAACGTCAGCTCCTGCAGGCTGAGTGAGTCCTCCTGCGGTTCCCCCTTCCATACTGAAGTCTGGGGCAGGTGGGATGGGGTTACCTGTCCAAAAACTTGCTCTGCTCCCTGGTGGCGTGCTGGAAGATAACTCAGGGGTCTGTGTGTACTCCTCTGTGAGCAAGGAGAGAGAGTGGGAAAGCCCTTGTGCCCAGAGCCCTCTGCTTGTTCATGGAATGGCTGAGGGCAGGATGGAGCATTGCCTCCCCCAGGCTGGGAGCTGGCTGTGTAACTGCCAAGCTAAACTTTGACTTTGGACAGTGAGTAGAGGTCACTCAGGATTGAGAATTCGGTCTTCAGTGTTCTACCCATATCTGCGGATGATGAGTGTTTGGCAGTGTGTGGGGTGAGTGTGGCTTACATGTGGGATCTGAACCTTCCTGGTGCAACAAGCTGCCAGGAGAGAAGGATAGAAAAGCATGTTCAGAAAAAAATCCTGCAATGGCTTGGAAATATCAACATGTTCTCAGATGGACGAGCTTAAGTTATGTCTATTTTCACCCAGATGCACCGATGTTCATCTCCCACCCTCACTTCTACAACGCCGACCCAAGCCTGCTGGATGCCGTTGAAGGCCTGCACCCCAGCAGGGAGGAGCACGCGCTCTTCCTTGACGTGCACCCGGTGAGGGGCTGTGGGAGCTGGCTCCCCTAGGGCTGGTCCTAGGCCATGCAGTGGGGCTGGGAGGGCTGGCTTCCCCAAGGCCGGGTTGCACGGTGGGGCCAGGAGCATGCCGCCCTGCCTGCCGGCCCCGCACTGCTCTCCTGGTACTGACTGGAGCAGGTTCCAGAGTGCAAAGTGGCGAGGACATGTGCAGATAAAAACGCCAAAGTCATAAACTAATTGAATTCTTAGCTTAGCTTCTAGGGAATTGCAGGACTAATTGTAATCATAATTGTTTTGATAAGCGCAGTCATTTTCTTTCCACTGACTCAGGAAGGCCCGTGACACCAGGAGGTGTATCTGGCAGCAGCCCAGTTACGCCCCAGGTCTGTAAACATGTATGGCCACGAGAGCTGACTGACAAAGTCTGAAGACCACTTTGCAGCAGGACGTGTTGCCGCTGTTTTTGGGCTGGCTTTTTCCACAATCCCGACTTGCCCATCTGGCTGGCTGCTTCTGCGCTGCCAGCCTTGGTGCTGCGCCTCGTGCATACTGAACGTAAGGGTGAAGTCAGTGCACCAGGGGCATCTCAAGCCGCCTTTATCCATACTGTTGAAGGGGAGAAGATTTTGTGCTCTTTCCCCCCATGGCCCACTCTGTGTGTGGCCATGAGTGGAACGCTTTCAAGCATTCAGTGGCGTTAGCTTGAACAAGAAGCCAATCCCCTCTTGAAGTAAGGCAAGATAAGCTTCTTACCTAGGCATTGGGTTCTCTGCTTTTCTTATCACATTTACGGAAATCTAATTAAGTTTATTACAGTATCAAAGCTCTTCTGATAACAGTACAATTCACTGTTATCTAGCCCAGCCTGCTGAGTACAAATATGGACAATCCAACAAAAATACTCTGCCCTTAATGTGTCACAAAACTGCAGTGTCATGAGGAACCAATGCCAAAGGACCATCTTAGAAGCGTGGCGTTGTTCTCTGTGTGTTTATGATGCTAGATGGTGATAACTGTGGATAGATAGTCCTTGTTATGTGAAACATTCCGTGTGCAGGAACTGGTGTACTGGTATATTCTCAAAACAAGTGCCGATAGGTTCAACAACAGAAGAGGCCCATCAGGCTTAGAAACAGAAGCTTCTGTTAAAACACCGTGCCCGGGGAATCAATTGCAGGTTGTAAGTGCTATGTGGTAACTTGAACTTGCTTGGGTTTGGTCCCACAAGCCCTATGTCATGTAAAGCACTTCCCTGTGTTCATGCGGTCTGCCTGTTGAGCATGTGCGTTACACATGTGAGCAGTCATCCCCAGTGCCTGGGGAGCAGCATGGGGTTGACTGGTGCTGGTACACAGATGGAAACCCAGCCTTGCTCCTGGCCATCTGCAGTGGATCTCTGAGTGATCCAATTCATTGCTTCGTTGGGAAAGTGGCACCCAGAGCAGCTGGGGTAGAAAGTGGAGAGCCAATTTTCTGCAGAGCGCTTGTGATTTGTGTGAGCTGTACTGATGAACTGATTGGTCTCCTTCTATGCAGATGACGGGCATCCCCATGAATTGCTCCATCAAGCTCCAGCTGAACCAGTACATGAAGCAGGTGTCTGGTATCCTGTAAGTGATTCACTGTTACGAGTGGCCGTCTTCTCCTCCAGCAGGGAGTGCTGCTGGCTCAGGGGTCCCTGCAGAGCTCACCCTGCCAGATGAGGCAGCTTTGATGTTAGCAGTGTCACCGTTGCAGCAGCCAGCTGGCTGACGTGTAGTGTCAGCTGTTCCCTCCAGATGCTGTCCTGTGGCCGTGCTGCATGCCTGCCTGTTGGCTCAGCTCTTGCAGTGCTTCATGCACCTGAATGAGCAGTTGAAATCCAAATGCTGGCTCTGTTGTGCACACTGGCAGGCAGCCCCTGTGCTGTGATCTTGGCAGCACTGCTCTGCAGTGCCATGCAGGTGACTGGGATGCCTCTGAGCTGAATAAGTTCAACATTCCAATTCCTGAGTTATCGTACCCAGAGCCCAGATCTGGGATGACACATTTTGCTGTTGTTGGGCAATTAAACTCAAATGGAAGTGCTGGCACTGCATTGCATAGAAGGCCTGAGATGAACCTGGTCCTTGGAGGGGAGAGAGCTCCCTGAAGCAGCAGGAATTGCTGCCTTCTTGCATCAGTGTCCTGGCCACTGCTGGTCTGCCAGACTCTTCCCATTAGCAAGAATTGTGACAGTAGCTGTGGCCTGATGAACCGGGAATCTAAACGTGTGTTTCTTTTCCACCCCCACAGTCAAACAGGGAGGATTCAGCCAGTGGTGATGCCACTGCTGTGGTTTGCAGAGGTGAGCTGCCTTCCTTGACCGAATTCTGAAGAGTGTCTTGTGCAGGAAGGGGGAAACCGCAGTGCTGGGGAAACTCCACTTTGAACAAGGCTTTAAGCCAGCCAGACTGAGCAGCCAACAGAAGGTTTTGTACTGCTTGGCTGCATGATTAATCCCTCTGAGCCGAAAAACCCTGCACTATGCTTGGCAGACCTCTGGCTCTGTCCTAGATGTGGGGTTAAACAGAACCCAGAACAGTGCTGCCGGCATCTGCATGCTAATGTGTGCCAGGGAGTGCAGTCCTACAGCTGTGTGCATGTCCAGCTGTTTGTCTGCCTCTGACCTAAATTCCTCAATCCATGGTGGGAGAGCAGTTGCGCAAATGGTCTGTCACAGCAGTGGATGAAAGGGAAATGCCTCTCACAACTTTGCTTTCTTGGGCAGAGTGGATACATTGACGGCTCAGTCCTCTCGCAGTTTTACACCAACCTGGTGCTGATCCCATCCATCTTAGACTACCTGCAGTACATCTTCCTCGGGCTCAGCATCCCGCTCATCATCTCAGCTGTGCTCATGATGATGAGTCAGGTAAGAACTTGCAGATATCAAATGGGAAGAGCTGTTAGTTAAATCAGGTTAAATCAGATGACAAAGATTGGGCTGACAATCTAACACTCCTAATGAGACATTGGCTGATATAATGATTCTGTCACAATCTTAAGCAGAACCATGTCCTAATGACACCAGTAGGTAACAGCAGGACTTCCTCAGCTATCAAGAAATTGGGCTGCAAATCAATGATATAAAAGCAATTCTGGTCATCTCAGTGCACAGTGGTGACCAAAGCGGGTTCTCATGGGAGGAAGCATTTCTCAGCTCATCCAGCTAATGAACAAGCTTGGCTCATCAATCTCATTTCCATGTAAAGTATCAGATCTGTGCCATCACACAGAAACACGCTTATTTCTCTGCAAGTGCAGCTGTTCCAAATAGCTGTGGCAGTCAGGCCTTCAGGGCTCCATGGGTGAGAAGCCCTGACCTCTGAGGGCTGCAGGGAGCTGGGGGTGCATGGGAGCAGTGCGTGGGCCTGGATGCCCCGTCCATCCGAGTGTAAGGCTGTGGGGATGGCATATAAAACAGCTCTGGCACTTTGTGGTGATCTGTCTCCAGCTGCAAAACCCTCATTTGATAAGAGCTAAAGCTTTTAGAGAGCTTAGCATTGAAGCAGAGATCTAGCTCCCTACCCTAACCTATATGAAAGCAAGCTTATTGAGCTTGGCGTTACAGCCAGACGGCTTGAGCTGGCTCTAAAGCTGCAGATAAGAAGAGGCTGCTTGTGGAGATGAAAAGGCAGTGAAGAGGATGAGTGGCTGAGGTGAGAGCATGGGCAAGAGGCTGCTTCTGCTCAACCTGTAGCTGCCCTTACTGAAACGCTAATACCAGCCCACTTTAAATAGCTCTAGAGTTCTCCAAGTATCACATAATTGGATTTCTACCAAGCCTACAACTGCTTAACTGACTTAAACACATGATCCCAAATCCCCTTGTTCCTCCCTGCGTTACCTGGCGGTGGGGGAGCAGTGCTTGGGGCTGGGGCTCAGTGCTGACCCCCGTGATGCTCCCAGAGCAGCTGTGCTCTGAGCGTGCCCGCCCTCACTGCTCTAGCAACTGGAAGCGGCTGCAGGCTTCACCCTGCTGTACAGCACCAGTGTGTCCCAGCACACGTCGGTGCTTCCTGGGGGCGGCTGTGTCTGAGAGCCTGGGCTGCTATTTCCTCACCCTGCTTTGTGCAGGCTTCAGTTCCCGGTATCAGAGAGCCTTAACCATGATGGCAGAGGGCAGGAAAAAAGCTGCCTTCTCCATTCACTCAAATCATCTGAACAGCTGCTTTTGAAATGTCTCAAACCCGGGCAAGAGGCAGCTGTATCTGGGTGCTCAGCCAGAGCCTCACCAAATGCTAGAACTAAAATAAACCGCAGGAAGCATCTGACTACCTGAAATGTAAATCAATAGCCCTAATGGCTTTATAAATCTCAAAGGAAGCCATGCAACAACACGTTAAATTCTGTGCCTAATGAACAGATAAAAGCTTGTAAACTGGAAGGCAGCAATTTGCAGCCAAGGTGTGTTCCTCGATCAAAGTGTTGCTGATCTAGTGGTGATTGCTAATCACGCCCATTCCTCTCTCTGGAGGCCACAGGCGATGTCTGAGGGGCATTGTCCACACCTTCACGTGTCTGCCAGCGTGAAGCTCTTGCTTAACCCGTTCCTAGCGTGTCTCACATCTCTCTGGCTTCCAGAGCGAGCAGTGAGCTGTCAAACCAGTCCAGATGAGGTACTGTGAAACACTTAAATCTTAGTCTAGTTTACATTGGAGCCAGTTTAAAATGCATCTGTTGGATCTGCAGTTCCATTCCTGTACGGGCACCACGCGTGCCCAAACGCTGCGTTAGAGCTCTCTGCTAACGCAACCCAAAGCCTGAGTAAGAAGACATTTAATACACAAACAGACCATTTTAAAACTGGCTCAGCGCTGAATGAAATCTTACATAGGGCTTAGTTTAACCTAAATCTTGAAATCTTCCTTAATAACTAGAATATAGTTAAACAGTGATTGAAACTTCTTTAAAATCACCTCCTAAAACTGGACCCTCGTGGAATTCGTGTCGAAGTGCGCCATAAACGAGCCTGATTATCTTCTAGGAAAAATGCTCTTTATTTTGGAGTAGCAATAAAAAGAACTCAGACAGTAATAAGGCCACCCAGGCCCCCCCTGCCAGAAAGCTGCCTCCGGTTAAGGTGTTGCGGGAAGCCAGACTGTAGGTGGGTACCCAGCCAAGGTAACACGCTCTTCTCTCATCCTGAGTTGATTGAACTTTGCTTAAAACCAATCACATGGAAATGTTTCCTGTCCACGCGTCCAGAGGATATGTCCTCTTGGCAGTCTTTGACACAGCGATGTCTCCTGGCTTTATTTGGGACGGTTTAGCTGTGTTACTGCTAGCACTTAACCAGGCTTCAAGAACACGCTCTTATTGCTACTCCCTGTGTACCTGGTCTAATAGCATCAACAAGGATTGGGATAAAATGTAGATGTGGTGTGAGGAGGTGCTTTTCTCACCTCTCACCCCTGCAAGAGTTTGAGAGCTGGAGGTAAGTTTTTAAGAGGGCTGAATGGCAGGGATGACAGAGGCACCCTGGAATTTGATTTTTCAAGCATCTGGGTTTGTATTACAGAAACACAAAATCACAGAATCATTGGAGTTGGAAGGGAGCTGTGGAGGTCATCTCCTGCAACCCCTCTGTTCAAGCAGGGCCACCTAGGCCTGCTTGCTCAGGTCTATGTCCAGATGGCTCTTGAATCCCCAAGGATGGAGATTCCCCCACTTCTGTGTGCAACCTGACCCAGTGTTTGGTCACAGATTTTTTTAAAAAAGAAAAAATTAAAAAAAAAACCAAGCATTTTCTGATGTTCGGATCACACCTGTGTTTTAGTTTGTGCCCATCACCTCTTGTCCATGATTACCACTGAGAAGAGCCTCACTCTTTTGGGTTTTTGCACTCTTCCTTCAGCCACTTAAACAAATTAAGATCCCCCTGAGCCTTCTCTTCTCCAGGCTGTACAGCTTCAGCTTTCTTGGCCTCTCCTTGTATGAGATGCCCTTAATCATCTCAATAGTCCTGCTTTGGACTCTGCAATAGATACACATCTCTGTGGTGCTGGGAAATGGTACTTCAGGTCTATATCAGTGCTGAGCAGAGGGGAAGGATCACCTTGAGCTGCTGGCAATGCTTCACCCAGTGCAGCCCAGGATACCGTTAGGTTTCTTGCAGCAAAAGCACATTGCTGGCTCGTGGAGAGCCAGGTCCCTTCCTGCAGAGCTGCTTTGCCACCAGCTGCCTGGGGCTGCTGCTCCCCAGGTGCAGGACTTCACAATTCCCCTTGCTGCAGCTCATCAGGCTCCTGTTGGCCGTTTCTCGAGCCTGTCCAGGTCCCTGGGGATGGCAGCGTGAGCCTTTGGCGTATGAGCCACTCCTCCCAGCTTTGTGTCACCTGCTAATTGCTGAGGTTGCATCCGCCCCCATCATCTAGATCGTTAATAAAGATGTTAGATGTTAAACAGAGCCGGACCCAGGACTGACCCCTGGGGTTTGCTACTCGGTTCTGCCTTCCAGTAACTTCGGGCCGTTGGTCAGTACCCTCTATGTGAATCATATAGGAGGCAGTGTCAAACGCCTTAGTGAAGTCAAAGTTGGCAATATCCACAGCTCTGCCCTCATCTGCCAAGCTGCTAATCATCACACAAAGTTATCACACTGGTCAAAAGTGACTTTTCCTTGGTGATTCTGTGCTAACTGCTCCTGATGACTTTGTTCTTAGTGTGCTTGGAAATAGTTCCCGGTGCTTCCCAGGGATCGAGGTGAGGCTGCCTGGCCTGTAGTTCCCTTCTCTTGAGGATACGTGCTTCTTTATTGTGTGTTTGCTTGGCCAGGAGCAACTCGTTCATCCAGGCAGACCTCCTGGTTTTGTCTGTGTCCATGATAAGACCCTGTTCATTTCATAGCACTGTTTGAGTTAGAAGGGACTCTTAAAGGTCATCTATTCCAACTCCCCTGCAATGAATAGGGACACCTATAGCTAGAAATAGGGAGTTGTACAGCTAGTAGATGCCTGGGGCTGTGCAGCCTGCTGGCTTACCCATAACTCCTCCACCTGGTGACAGCTCTACAGCCTGGGTGTTTCTGGGGTGCTACAAGGACTGGTGGGCAGGACAAGAGCTAACTCTATTAGGGTAGGAGATGTGAACGCCCTCAGTTTGAGACTCCGTCAGGAAAGGATTCCTGGCCGTGCAGAAATCCAAGGGGCTGGGGCATGAGTATTGTGCGTGACGCGTGCTGTATGGTCTGTGCCGCGGGGTTGTAACCTCTGCCCTCTCCTCTCTAGAAGTCCGCCAAGGAGAAGCACCCACATGACCCTGCCACGCAGAGCCCCCCGCTCCAGCCCTCTGAGACCACGCCGCTCCTCCGAGACGCCAGCACGCCGAGCCAGGACACCGCCGAGGCCTGAGATTGGGGTGGGAACTGCTTCAGATTGCCACCAGTTTCCAGAAGGGGACATGTCCTGGGCAGCCCCGTGGAGGCACAGCAAGTGCACGGCCAGGAAGGCCTTGTCCAGGCACCTGAAATGCAGCGTGCGAGGGGCCTCGGCCAGACAGTGCTCAGCGCAGCCCTCTCCCCTGCGGGCAGGCAGGACTGAAAGCAGCTGCTGGCTCATCTGTTGTTTTGCAATGTAAAACTGCCTACTGCCAGGAATAAAAGGCACTTTAATAGGAACCCTTAGAATAAATAAGGTTTGTATATGTAGCACTGGTGGGATTTAGTGATCTTTTTTAAAGCCACTGTTCATCCCACATGACCAGGGCTTGCTATCTCAAAGCCACTTAAGGGTTTTATTGCCACTTGATGTGACCAGACTATGCCACAAATCAATTCTGAGTGCTGTCACGGCAGTGATGTCTCTCCTAGAGGCTCCCCAGGGCACCTGGAGCCTGCCCAGGGTTGCTCCTGCCTTCACATGTCTTGGTGATTTTTCAAGCCCCAGTTCTGTGCCATGACCTTGAGCTCCAGTGATTCCCATCTGGAGCCTTTTCACCCCGGCCTGTTGGATCCCTCCTTGCTTTTGGTGACTGACACAAGGGCCTTGCCAAAAATCTCTTTGGTGTATCCAACCTTCCACACAGATCCTGCTGGAGCAGGTGTCTGCCCTTGCTCTGCCCCCGCCACCAGTGCTCAGTTAGGGGGTGTTGATGAAGATATTTGTGCCTTGGGATGGAGGAAGCTGTGTGAAATAATGGGAGTCACGATGGCCTTAGTGGGATTTGGCGAAGCTACTCCGTATTTCTGAAATGGGGCCTTATGGGACCTAGGGCTGGGTGTTAACTGGGGTGGACAAGCTGGGGCCACTCTGTGGTGGGAAAGGATCTGCCACATCCAACTTCACCGCTCCCAGCCAGGAGTCAGGGACGCCAAAGGGGCCCGTGCCGGTGCCTCTGCAAAGGACGAACCACCACGGGGCAGGCCCTGGTCTCTCCTGTACCAGGGGACTTGCACATCACCAGACATGGATACTGTTGTGAATGGAAACCACTGCAGCTGTCCAGCACCTGGTGACCTTTTAGTGGGGTGAACAATGTTCTTCCTTACTCACCTCCATCCCTCTTAGTAGGTGGGAAGAGAACAGGTGAAACTAACATGGCGTGCTGTGCTGGTGAGTTCCTTACCAGCCGTGTCCCCACTGGCCATGTCCCCAGTCCCGCATCAGGGCTAGGGCTGATGTGTCATGGAACAGCTGTGGTGTGGCCCAGGTGATGGAGCGGAACAGTGGCAGCTATCCAGAACTCGGTCTGCAAGCAGAACTTGCCTGGAGTATTTCTGTGGCACAAGTGCTAGCTGCTGTTGCACAGGTGCAGTGGAAATGCCAAGTCACAGCTTGAAGCAGTGATTGAGCACCTGGTGGGAGGGCAGGGCCAAGCCGGGGGAGCTCAGGTGTGAGCAATGCAATGCACATGAGTGACCAGAAGAGCTGGAGCCAGGATCCACCCCTTCCCAGACCTCATTTAAGGGCTGACAGTGGAGGCGATGGGATCTTGCTGGAGATCCCTGCCTACCAGAGGCCTTCTAAAGGTAAGTAGTATTTCTTTGTTTCCACATCCACGGGCTTGTTCTCATTTGCTGCAGTCTAGGAATGTGCCACTCTGTTATTATTGCTGTGCTTTCCATCACATTATATCATTCCAACAGCTAAGGCAAATAAGCCGCTGGGAAGAATGTGTTGTCGGAGTTCTTTTTTCTAAATCCAGCTTTGCACTTCAGCGTTTTGTCGTCTCGACCGGGTACTGCTGCCGGGGCTGCTGCTCTGCCTTCCGGCCGCTGGGGGGCGCTGTGGTGCCGCGGAGGCTGCGGCGGGAGAGAGCCCTGGAGCCAGCGGGGCTGGGCAGGGCCTCGAGATGCCCCAGGCCGAGCCCTGCGCGCCGCCGCGTCCCTCATCTCCAGGCTGGGTGACACTACCACCTCCCTGGGCAGCCTGTGCCACCACTGACCGCTCTTCCTGAGAAGAAATTTCTCCCGGTCCCCAACCTGAACCTCCCCTGGTGCAACACTTGTGCTTTTTTTTCTGCCTAGAAGGGCAGCTGCGCCCTGCTAACTTGATGGCTTGTGTTAAGCTTCCATAAAGGTCCTGTATGTGTGTGCATAGTGGCTTTCTCCTGGGGCAGAGCGGTGACATCAGTAACTGCGCACAGCTGCTGTCTGCCTGGGATCCCGCTGAGCTCTGAACCAAGGGCTGAGTGCGTCCTTGGAATATGCATGTCTTTATGGTGCCCTTACAGCCTGGTGCTGCTTTCCTGTCTGTGTTTCTTATTGCTAAAAATAATTTTGGGGGGGAGGGGGCGGATTTGGTGTGCTGCTGATCCACTTGCTGCAGTGTGGGATGGAGGGCACTGCTGCCCCAGGCAATAGGCGCCAGGAGGGGACCGGATGATGTGTGGAACCTGGTTTGCCTCGTGTTCGGCCACAGTGAACCTGTCCAGGTAGGAAGCAGCTGGAGGGAGCACAACCTGCTCCTGGGGTCTTGGAGGAGAGCCTGAGGTACTTCTGCTTGCCTGGGCACTGCGGGTTTGCCTGTGCTCCCATGCTGGTTGGTTTTAATCCTGTTCTGAGCTGGGCTCTCTGCCGTGTCATTCCGGTGCAAGCCTTGGGTCCCAGCCAGCTGCATGCAGCTTAAACCAGCATCCCTCCTGCAAGCAAGCTGGGGATCCAGCCTGGACCCAACGCTAGGCTGTGTGTGGGGTCAACCCCGCATTGGTAAAGGGTTCAGGCTGGCACCGGGCAGAAAGCTGCTTGCTGCTCCGTGCTGCAGTGCTGGCACGCATACTGCCTGGCAGTGCTGGTCCTCAGCTGCCCTCTGTGCCTTGCCAGCACCGCTCTGCAGCCGCCTGCTGCCCTGGAGCTCTGTCCCCATCCCTTCCTGCAGCATCCCTGTGAGTTGTGCCATGGGTACGTCCTGTGTGCCCACAAGCATGCTGAGCTGCACAGAGCAAGCACAGGCTGCAGGACTTTGGCAAAGAAATCTGCTCCCAGGAGCGTGCTGGATGGCAGCATTAAATTCTGCAGTGTTTGATGCCTCATTTAAACAGTGTGACCAAACTACCCCTGCCTTCTGACTGTAGGGACACAAGAGTGTGATTCCACTGCCTTCTAGTACCAGGGTCAGTGGTGGTTTGTGCAGAACCTGGGCTGTGGGGTGAGCTGGTGCACAGATCCATACCAAGTCCCATTTTCCCCTTCCCATCTCGGTGCGTGCCCATGTGGGGTGATACCCATGACAGGGTCCCGTGGGGCAGTGATGTGCGGCAGCATGGAGCCAGGACCCCCCCTCCCTCCCCCCATGCTCTGTGGCTCCCAGGGAGCGCTTCTTTTCTGGAATAAGAGAAACAATTCCTAAAAAGGAGCAGGCGCATGGAAAATTGATACCAAATGGTGATATCAGTCCCCTGAGGAAGAAGACTTGATCTCTCAACCTATGGTTCCTGGGGGTTAGCACACAAGCGCACGGTGCTATTTTGGAAGGATTAAAAACCAGAAAGTTTATTTTTTTCCTTTGGTAAGTTCATCATTTTCCCAGAGGCGAGCTGAGCTGGCTGCAGACATACTGCTGAGGGCACGGGCTGCTTGCTGGGGGTGTGTGGTGTCTGCAAGACGGGGAGGGTCTGTGCCTGGCCCTGCTGCTGCCCCTTCACCGCTCCTGCAGGGCCGGGCACTGCCCCCAGCTGCTGGCACTGGTTCCATGCTGGCAATCCTTCCCATCTCCACTGTGGGGCTCTGTGACCACTGCTGAGCGCCATTTCTGGGCTGCCAGGCTGAGCATGGAGCAGAACATGTTGCTTGTGTCTGCTCTGTTAAAGAGCCAGAACACCTACACGACCCTGCTGCTTTCTGCCTTTTCCATCCAAATCCATTTCTGGGTGAGTTCTTGAGAGGAAGAAGCCTGTGGTGTGGCTGGTGCTTCCCCTCGTGCCCTCAAACCTGAGTTAGGGCCGTGGGTTGCAGCGTCCTGCTGCTCACAGCACGGAGCTGAGGCATTGCGTGGTGGCGGTGGTGGGCAGCTGAGCTTTGCAGCTGAGTTTCCAGGGAAGGAATTTCCAGCAACTGCGGATCTCTTCCCCAAAGACAGCGTTTCAAGGAATTTCCCTCTCCCCACCCCCCCTTGTTGGAGACTTCCTCTGCTTTTCCAAGTAAGCCTTTGGCTTGCAGCCACGTATGTGGAAACTGGAGCAGAGCAGATCCATGGGAACGCAGGGGCTGGAGCTGGTGCTGGCAGGTTCACAGCGCACAGCTCCTATCTGCACCAAGTGCCTCAAGCCCAAGCACTGAGCTGCTCTGCATCCCTCGTGAGCGCTGCTTTTCCAGTGTGCTGAATGTCGTGAGGAGTGGCGAAGGCACCTTTGGTGCCATTAAATAAAGGATTAGGATTTTTTTTATTTTTCTTGGAGCACTATTCTAGCAAATTGTTATTCCTAGTGGTGTTGTGAACTCAGTCCCTGGGTTTTGTCTTTCTGAACTAGGGCTGCTCTGGGTCCAGACGTACACTGGGCCAGTGTAGGTGGGATCCATCCCACTGCATCCCTGATTGCCACCAAACAGCCCTGTGCTCGCTCCTCTTCCTCCAGAAGCTGCTGTTTCCTGTAGTGACCGGTGCAGGGTGGCCCCTACCACCCCAGCCCCACAGCCATTCCTTCTGCATTTCTTTGGCTCATAAACACCCACTGCCCTCCCCAGTGCCCCTAGCAAACAACTTATCTGAAAGTACATTTTCCCCATTTCAAAGCCTCGTGAAAGAAACCAGAGGGTTTAGCAGCGGCGCTGGCTGGTGCTGTTCACATACCATCCACCCATTTGCATTTGATCTACTTCATCCTGTGCTAAGTAATCCTTGAAAGCCGTGGTTGGCGTAGCCCCTCTGCGTGCCCATAAATCACTGGTGCACAGATGCGGTTGTCTGACTCCTTCATCTGATGTGAAACGTCCTCTGCCCCAGGAAGAAACCACCCCTGCTCAATCAGAAATGCTCTCTGTGAGGCCCATGTGCACACAGACCGTGGGCTCCATCCCTTGCCATAAATCAAAGATCACTCCCACCACCCTGCTATAAGGCAGCTATTGCCCCGCGCTGCCCTGACATTAATTGCGGGCTCGGAGCGGGCACCAGCTGCCGTTGGCTGGCTTTCCAGGAAAGCTTTCAGCATTTAAAGTTTCACGTGGCACTGCCTGGTTTTCCCAGTGCCTCCCATGCCTTCTCTTCTCCTGTCTCACCGGGGCCTCGCGAGCTGCTTTGGAGAGCCTGTGTCCCAGCGTGTGGTGCTGTGCCATTTTTTCTTGCGAGTTAATTAAGTTGGCACAGATTAAATATTAAAAATGCTGTTCACTGTCATTTTCCCCCCTTCCAGGGCAGCAGCTCTGGTGGTGTGCTGTTCTGCGGTGCTGCTGCCTCTGACTGGACATTTAAGGATGAGCGTGCCATGGTTCCCTGACCGGCTGGCTGTTTGCTGTGTGTGAGATGGCATTGCAAACAACTAGTGCCAGTGGGAGCTGCTGGCAGCGGTGCTGGGCTCTGCTCTTTGGGGTGTGCCCAGGGGGAACTGAGCCCAGAATTAAGAGTGAATCCCTGGTGCGTGAGACTTAGGATCCCTCACACCAACTTCACCCAAATGCTAGCTGTATTCTGAGGTGTAATAAATGCCAAATTCCTTCTGAATGTTGCACGAATCTCACTTGAAGCTACGCAGGAAGCCTTTCTGTTTTTCTGAAATCCTCCTTGCTTCTGCGAATTTCAATACAAAACCTCTTCCTGCTGCAGCCCCCGGGCAAAGCCTCTCCTGGCTCCCCTGACAGGCGGAGCTGCAGAGGCTCTGCCTGAGGAATTGGTGGGCCCTGGCTCTCTCTTTGATATCGCTCACGTTATAATTAAGAGATAATGTCAATAGAATAAAACATTGTCTCAGGATAATGGTCTCCCGCTGCTACAGAAGTGTCAAGGCGAAGTCAAATCATTTATCAGAACTGAACGCTGAGGCGAGCCTGGGCCGTTTGTTCTCGCAGCAAGAGGCATTAATCCTGGGACAACGATGCTCGGGCGCTGTGCTTCCTCCTGCGCCCGGTGATGGATGCGTGTGGTGCTGAGCGATGGGCTCTGCCTGCAGAGCTATTGCCCAGCTGCACTCGGACTTGTTGGCACACACAGGAGGAAACAGAGGGGCAGGGCACGGCACAGTGTGCCGCACCTGACACCAATCCCGGCTGGGCGTGCAAAAACCCTGCCAGGTATTTTTCCCCAGGTTTGTTAGCGGGGAGAATTACTCACCTAGCAGAAGTTGGGGCTGTGGAGGAGCAGGAGTGCTCCGTGCCGTCTCCAAGTGGCACGTGTTTTTCCAAAGCATCCTCCAGCACCCGGTGCACAGAGCACTCTGGGTTCCTGTGTGCCTGCATTGTGCCCCCTCCTGCAGTGTGCTCTGCAGGCAACGAGGCTGGAGCACAACCCACTTTGTTTTACACACTGAGAATGGACTGGGGGCACGTTGATTTCATTGCATGGTGTTAAATGATTCCCTCGCATGGACGCACTTTGTGCATGTCTGGCTTAAAGAGTTACAATAAAAAATTAGATTCCCAGATTTAGACACGCAAACCATGGAGCTGGCTGCTTTGCAAGAGGATAGGGGAGATGGTGAACTGGTTGTCCAGCTGGGATTGAGGGTCAGGAGCTTGTAAGGGCAATTAGACTCCCACACAGCTTCAGGCACGTTCATTGCAAATGGGGGGGTGAGAAGCTCTGCCAATTTGGGCTCCTGTTCACCTCAGGCCGGAGACCTTCAGCTTGTTTGGGAAGGGACGTTGCCTGCTTTCTGAAGGCATGTGGGCACCCGCTGCAGGGCTGCCCATCACTGTGGCCTGGGGGTGGGTGCAGATGGGTGCCCTGCATCCGTGCTGCAGGGATTGCCATTGCCTGGTAGTGGTCAAAGAACAAAAAAAGAAGGTGGTAAGCACTGTGACAAAGTGCTGGGAGCCAGCTCTCTGCTGACGCTGTGAAACAGCAAGCCCTGATTTAAACAGCCCCTCCAGTGACTGACCTACCCCGAACAAATCCATTTACAGTGTCCTGTTTCCCCTCACTGTTTAACTACCAGAGTTCAGAGATGATTCCTTAAATGTTAATGGTGCAGGAATTTGGAAGCTTTCCCAGAGTTGCTCGGGGAGCCATGTAGGACTGTGCCTGACTTGCTAATGCAGTTCAGTTTCCTGCTGAACATCAGACACCCTGTTCTCGCCCGCCGCTCCGTAATTAAAGCGCTGAAGGACCATTACTCTTCGGGGCTGCTCGTCCCGGGTTCAGCCCAGGTGAGGTCCAGCTCCGTGCGGGGCCATGGCAGGAGCAGCGAGCACTGGGCTGGCGCTGCAGCTCCTCTCTTCTGCCTGCAGCCTGGAGCCCGCTCCCTGCACCGCCTGGTTGACAACAAGTGCTCGGCCCCAGCTGCGGGGCAAACGTTGACATTTTGGAAGCGGATGCCTTTTTTTCTGCTCGTAACTTAAGCTGTCTGGTTTATCAGAGACATATGGAAAGTTTATTGCATTCTTGTGACGGACCCAGCCAAGCGAGCTGTCTAATGAATGTGGTTTTATTTATTTCTTATTGTAGCTAGGACTTGGCGTGGGAGACCTCCTCCTGAAGGGGCGGCTTAGGTCTGAGGAATAAATCACCGGGACTTCTCTCCCTCCACATGGCAAATCCATGGGAAACCATTGCTGAAAGCCATTGGGGTTTTGTTCCAAAGCACTGGGGACGCAGCAGCCCCATGGGGCAGGCAGGCACGCTGTGCTTGATTCTGCAGGGCGACAAGGCTGTGCGTGGCTGTTGGCAGCTGAGCTCAGCTCCTTTTCCAGGCTGCTCGGGGAGGGCTAAGCCCGGTGCCAGGTATATGAGAGAGTGGAAACACAGCCTCACACTGGCAGCTGCCCAAGCCGCTGCCTGGGGACACGCCGGGCTCTGCAGTGATGCGTGGCTCCGGCACGGTACGTCCCGGTACAGCATGGCTCCAGTGTGGCCTGGGCAGCCCCTGCCCTCACCTGCAGGTTGATGCTGCAGTGCGGCAGCTCAGGCTGCTCCTTGCTGCCGCTCCCTGCCATTGCCACATCACCCCTGCTCCAAATGAGCATAGAATCATTGAGGTTGGAAAAGACCACAAAGATCATCGAGTCCAACCATCGGCCCATCCCCACCATGCCCACTAAGCCATGTCCCACAGTGCTATGGCCCTTCCAGGTCCTGGTAACCCCATACCTCAGGTCTGGTTTTCCCTTTGCAGAAACCACACACTTCGGATTTAGTGTCATTTGGCTCAGGAATTTAACTGAGTTCAGCTGAAATTGTTGTTGGTTTCCTACTACCCCAAAATATCTTCCTGTATCTTTTCTCTGCTGTTCTACAACGTATGGTGCCCACTGGGGTTATGACAGCAGTGCTGCAGAATGCCAATTTTTGGCTTGGTTCTGGTGGCCTGGCTACCTTGCTCCTCTGCCAGCTCCCCTGCTCGTCCTGCTGCACAGTTGCCAACCCATGGCTCATTGCGTGCCTGTGTGCCACCTCACTTGGCAGCTGCCCCCCAGCTGCCCCCTACATCTCACATGCACCGTGCTGCATTTCTACCATCTATAGGCAAAATCTCTTCCCCAGACTCCCTGCTGGGCGCTTTTCCCCCCACTTTGTTCTGCTGATGCTATCTGGCTGTAAGCATTGCAGGGTGCCACGTACAGGGCACGTCACAGGGAGAGTCTTCTCTCTGCAGCACGCACGGGACCAGCCTTTCCTGCTCCTTCTCCTTTGCTGCTCCATCTGCTTTGCCCACATTCTGCTCTGGTGTGCCCCAAGAGGTGCATCTCCTGCTGGCGTCCCATAACTTTCCCCTCTTGGCTCAGGTCCCTTTGCAGACCATGCTCACTGGCTTTGAACACCCCCGTAGGCTTTGGCAGAACCAGAGGGGAGTGTTACACCAGATCCGTGCCTTCCTCCTTGCAGCAACACACCCCGAGCCCTGGCTAAGCGCAAAGCTGCTCTGCCCTGCTCCTTATCCCTGTTCCTCATTGAGAGCAGATGAGCGCATCTCATAAAATTAGATCATCCCCACATCAGCCTTCTGGTGTGCTTTAGCAACACAAAGACCCATTGTTCGCTCGGGAACACTCCTTTTGGCAGGGCACCTCCAGAGCGCTCTGCAGCCGTGCCGGGTCCTCCTGCCCCACTGACAGGTGCAGCCACCCCAGTTCCCAACCAGAGGGCTCAGGGCATGGGGTGGCCATCTCATAGCAGCTCCTGTGGGTTTAACTGGTGACCGCTGACACACGGCGTTTCCCGGCGTCGGGCTGGCAGCGCGGCGTGTCTGCAGCGCTTCCAATTTGTCACTGTCGCGCCTGGCCCCGTCTCCTGCTCGTCTCTGAAATCCCTGCTGACCGGCGCTGGGGAAGTTATTGGCACATCATTTATCTTTTCATATTACCAGAAGGGTTTCTTCTACAAACAGCCTTCAGATTACTATCCGGATTATACTGGGTTGTTCTTCCCTTTGCCTGCAGACGGGTGCACACCTGCCTGGTGCACAGGGAGGCAGCAACTTGCACACGGCTCCCCCTGACCGGCAGCGAAGGTGGGACACGGAGGCAGCCTTTGGGGTTAAAATGCAATATTTCTCAAAAGGAACATCCCCAAAATGTCTTTGCGTGCACCCCCACAATGAGGCAAGTAGACCTGCGGGGTAGGAGCTGCGTGCAGCAGTGGGTTTCCTCTCCGACTCCCTCTGAGCATCCCTCTGCCCACGGGCTGTGCCAAGGCGTGGGGCTCAGCGCTCCCTGCAGCTCCCGGCTGCTCCCTGCGCCCGGCACAGCCCCGGCTCACGTAGGGCAGAGCTCTTCTTGGAAACTTGCTCACAGTTTTACAGCTCTGCTCTGTTAGAGATATCAAAGCCGTTTGGTTGCTGTTGCTGTTTTACGAGCCAGGCTTCAAAGGATGAAATTCCACAGGCCGGGCAAAGATCTGCTCGTATCTGATGGAAAGGTGTGGAAAATCCCTTCCTTGCGGAGCCTGCCCCGCGGCCGGGCAGTGCTGTAGCCACGTCCCCATTCCGTCACAGAGCATTCTGTTGGCCCTGCAGAGCAGCACAGCGTGGGGGCACCAGCCCGACCCCGTGGGTCTGAGTGCCTGCACCCTCTGATTGCCAAAGTGAGCACCGGGCTCAGGGTCTGCACCCTGCCCCAGCCCTGCCCTCACCAGGAAACTCTCTCAGTGTCTGGGAAGACCCCGAGGCTGCATAAAAGTTCAGCCTGTGATTCACTTCCTTCCTCTTCAGGGCTAGTCTAATTTGAGCGTGTGCGCTGAGCGTTAATTACCGTCCTTGCCATGGTTTCTTATCCAGGCATCCTTTCCCAGCTGACTTTCTGCTCGCTCAGGTCCAAGGCCATAAAAGCTCCCCCATTAGGAAAGGAAATATTTTACACCAGGTTTATACTGTATGCCTGAGGTCATCAGAAGTACAGATCGAGTGGCAGAAATAAACACTGTGCTCTCTCTTTCCAGCATGAAAAAGGAATCAATAACTCATTGATTTAAATTAAAATGTCTTCTTTGCAAAATGCCTCTGAGCGCCAATATTTGCGGCCCCATGTATTGTGATGGCGATGGAAAGCAGCTGCCCCTGTGCTGCAGGCATGGCTCCGTCCTTGGTGAGGTGCCCACAAGCCGCATCCCATCCCCTGGAAGGATGCAACATGGGCAGCTTTTGGAAATCATTTCTCCTGGTGCATGAGCTCTGCAGACAGCACGTGGCGGTCAATATATCAGCCTTCTTGGTGAAGTAATTAGGGATAAATGCGGGAATTGGGGCAGAACCACTTCCCAGAGTGGGAGGCATGACCCCATGCTGTTTCACTGGGGACACTGCTGGCCGTGGTGGGATGCCAGGTCCTTCCCTCATGCTGTGCCACGTCCCTGCACGGCACCTTCACTTCCATCCTGAGCTCCAGCAGCTCCACCCGCAGCTACTCCCACCAACTAATTAAAAAGCGGCTGTATTAGCAAATGTGTTTAGAGTCATTAGCCAACAGTCAGCTCACTGATTTTGAAGATTTATGGCGCTGGTATTGGGTAAATGATGGTCTTCAGAGAGTTTTCTTGCAAATGATCTGAAAGCAAGGTTTACTCTAGCCTTAGGGAAACGAAGGAAATGCAGTCAGTGACCACAGAACGTATGTGCTGACGGTCCCAGCGGTCAGCAGGCAATGCCTACCTGAGGTTCTGGTGGTCGCTGGCCCGTCCCCTCCACTGGTGGTGGCTTTGCTCAGGGACCCACCTGCGAGCAGCTCTCCTCCTCTTACCCGCGGGAAGCAGCAGCGATGCGTTAGCAGTAAGCGTGCGGCTGTTGTTTCCCACAATTGGTTATAAAAACCTGCTGGTCTCCAACTGTGACACGTATTATGGTCTCGGTTTCGCAGTTAGAATAATGTTTAGTTTGGCAACGAAAGCTCTAAGCGTGCTTATAGAGGAAAGGGCTCGCCACGCTCACTGGGTATTGCTCTGAGCCGCTCTGCTCCTTCTTTCTGCCCATTCCACCTGCTCCGATGGGTCCCTGCAGCACTGCCCCATCTCCTGCTGTTGCCACGTTGAGGCATGCACTGCGTGTGCTCACGGTGGTTTTGCAGCCTCCAGCCAAGAGCTGGATGGAGCACCCCCAGGGCTCGGCATGCCTTTACTTTGGGGATCTGATTTATGATATGTCACAACAAGGCTGTATTTCTGCAGAGGCTTTTGGGTGTTCCCAGAAATAGGTGTGGGTTTTGGAGGCATGGGGGTCCACCGTGTGCCTATATGTCCCGAGCAGCAAGCAAGGCTTCCCTGGGTATAGATAACTTGCCTGTGCCTCCCTGCTTCCTTCTCTTTCCATAAATGCTGACAGTGGATTTCTGCCATGCCTCAAAACCTGCTCGAATAAAAACATTAAAGGGAGCAAATTATTTAAGAGCTGGGAGCACGGGTGGGAGAGGCGGCAGGAGGCCAGCGCTGCGCTTTTTGGCCATTAAGCTGCATATCATGCTTAATATAGCAGGTGATAGCTTAAACCTCCCCCCACGTTCAGGGCAAGAGCCAAGAACTAGAGGAACTGGTTCTTGTCAAGAGAGATGTGCTGGTGCTGGGGAACCAACGCAGCCCTCCGCTGGGGAAAGCACCAGCGCTCAAATAGAGAGGACAGGTCCCTGCGAGAAGGGGCAGCTGGAGGTGGGTGCTGGATGATCTCTGAGGTCCTTCCCAACCCACCCATTCTGTGATTCTGTGATTGCACCGAGTGCTGGGGGCTCTGAAAGTGTTCCTGCTTGGCGCAAGAACATGTTGCAGTTCCATAAATGGGAACGCTGTGTAGATAATGGAGATCCAACAGACGGAGCTGCTCTGTGCAGCGCTCCCAGGTGGGCATCTCCTGCTCCCAGCTGTTTTCTGTCGGCTTTTCCCCAGAACTCTGCCTTCCCTCAAACTCATCAGTTGTTCTCACGGGAGCTTCATCTTTGCTCTTGTCCTTGGAGGAGCTGTAACCGTTGCAGTGCTGAGACAGGAGAGTTGCCTTCTGCTGCCAGCGCTCTCTGGGGCACAGCTGGGACCATGCACTCCAGCTGAGCCAGCATGGTGGCACAGAGCTGCTCTTTGGTGCCCCAGCCTTGTGTCAACGCTTAACCCCCATCCAAGAGAAATAACCGGCTTCTGCCCAAAGCAGCACTCCCAAAGGAGCCTTATCTCCCCTCCCACCGCTCTGCAGGACCTACTGCTTGGGGTGGGCTGAGCCCACGCTGGTGCTGAGCAGCCGTGAGCCGCCCAGCCTCCCTGGTGTCACCTCTGCTTTCCGATCGTTTTAATTCTTTAGCAGCAGCATCCCCATATATTAGCTTAACACATCGCGTGTAATACTCCTGATGCTGATTAAATTAAAGAATGTTTTCCGCTAAAACCGAGCGGTGATTCTGGGCGTTAATCCCTTCTTCCCGCTGTGGAGATGTTAGCGGTGGTGCTCCCGCAGCGCAGGGCTTTGCTCGGCGCTCGGTCTGCGGGATGAAGGCCGGGATGCAGGCAGGGGAAGGAGCGCTTCCTTCCGAGGCAGGAGAATCCCAATTTATGTTGTCTCGATGTCTCCAAACTAACAAGATTTTGCTCATTTATCCCTTTAAAACAAGTGGTCCGCCTGGCTCCACCTGTGCCTCAACCAGCTCCATTAGGACAGGGGGAGCTGGAGGGAGTCACAGGGAGCTCCTGCTAACCCAGGAGAATTCTTTTCCTGCTTTTGGGGAGGTGTAGCAGAGGGTTCTCATGGAAGAAAATAGTTTAATGCCAATATAGCGCAGCTTTTAGTGAAAGGAAATATTTTGCACTTCAAAAGGATCTATCAAAGACATGGATTTAGAAACAAAAAGTGACTTTATCTGACCAGAAGATCTTGTCAGTGCGTTATCCATTTGCAGCGGGTAGCTGGCTTTGAAACGGAGTTCTCATCGGGGTGGTTCTTTCCGTCCCGGTCAGGGAATGAGATAAGGCAAAAAAGAAAAACCCACTAATAAAAAGTCAATATTTGGTTTGGCTTAAAGAATTGAAACCTCTTTCTTCTGTGAAACTGCTGCTGACCTCGCGGGGATTACTTTTATCTGATTTTGGGCTCCCTCCCACCAAGAGGGATGGGGCCGGGAATAGGGTCTGTCCCCATGGCTGGGATGGCTGAGTGCTGGGTGCCCTGCAGCCCCTCTCCCAGCGGCTGCTCGAGGCTCTTAGCTCCCTGCATGGTGGGCCTAGAGCGTTCCTCTTTGATTTATGAAGTTTCTGTGAAAGGCCATTGAATTAAAGCAGGGATTTGCCAAACCGGTGCACCTTGCTGAAAGCCCGAGATGAATTCCTGCTTGGCCTACCTATTAGGAAGAAATATTATTGTTTTCTGCAGAGAAGGGGGAGGTGGGGGGGGAAATCTATACGTTTCTGCTTTTAATCTGAAATGAGAAAATAAAATATTCCTCCCTGCCGCTGGCAGGAACTGCTTGCTGAAGTCCCCACTGGGTGCTGCTTCTCCTGCAGCACGCGGGCCATGGGTGAGAAGCGCTGCGAGCAGTGCCCCGTGCAAGGTGAAGCCGAGGGTGGAACTCCTGCCCGAGAAACCCCAGGCGTGCTGCCCTGCTGCTCCCAGCCACCGCTGGGCACCTCGTCCTGCACGGGCCCGGCCCGCTCTGCCCAGCGCCGCCCGCTGGAGCAATCACTCCACACTATTGATTGTGTCAAAGGCAGTAAGTCAAGAAAGCTATTGAAATTCACAAGAGGAAGCTCTCGCAATTATAAGTGTCTGCAGCGGATTATTAATCATTTTTGTTATGGCTATCGAGCCACGAGGCAGACGCTTTCTGTAAGGCTGACGTGAGCGCGTGCTTTTCAGCAGCGCCTCGGGTCTTGCTTTGCCTATTGGTTCTCAGTGCGGAATGAAAAACGAGCAAACCGCTCGTTATACAGGTCGGCGTGCACGGAGCACTGTAGGATGTCGCCGTTAGGAGCGTGTCAACTTTCAGGAGTTTAAATCCATATTCCCCGATCTGTGGGGATGGATAGAGCCATGGACGCGTCCTGTGGGCACCCGGCTGCTGGGGGGTGGCTGCTGTGACAGCCAGCAGAGCGGTGCTCCGTGCAGCCCTGCTTCCCCGGCCCCAGGTTAGCAGCCAGCAGGCAGCTGTTTCCCCAGACAGGCAGATGAGCAGAGCAGCCCGCTATAAAAAGCTGCAGAAGAGATCAGAACGGCTCTCCCTCTCCTCTCCCATCTCCTTTGCTTAGTGACCTAGAACTAAATGTTTTATTATTAGAAGGAAACATCACTCTGTGTGTGCATGTTGCATTCCCAGCAGGCCCTTGGTGCGGGTTCTGCAGGGCTCCGTCGATGTGATGCGATGCTGCAGAAGAGAAGGAGCCTCAGCATCCCACGGATGCTGTCCCCAAGTGACTGGCCGTGGGTCCCCACCCACAGGAGCATCCCTCTGGGCTTCTGGGGCTGACCCCACTGGGGGAGTGTTACAGAGTGACTGGCACAACACTTTCCCTCCTAAACTTGTGCTGGTTTTGATTAAAATCCTCATCAAATGTTTGTTTTGCCTGAAAGGAAGCTTTTGTTCTCATCTCAGGACCTCTCGGTTATAAAAACTTCAGCTGAAAGCACTTAATTAAAGACGTGTTTTTCCTGCTCTGTGCCTCGGGAGGTTATCTCAAGGCACACCATGTAACGGGATGGCACTGCAGCCCGGATGGTCCCTCCAGAACCCCTTCTTTGCAGGGATCAGGTTTCCCCTTGCAGGAACAAAGCGGTCCATGAAGCACTCATGTTGGCTCCAGTCACCAGCAGATGTGTGACTGTGACAGAGCAAAGAGTGTTTGAATGGAAGGAGAGCTCTGTCCTGGAGGATGCTCTCCGCACCTGGCACAGGGCTGCCACGGGATGTCCTTGTGCTGCCGAGCTCTTGGATCTTGCTCATCAGCCATCAGTGGCTGTCAGAAGTTCTCCTGCAGGAGCCAACGCACAGAGCACTTCCGATTCCAGCCCTGTTACAGAATGGAAAGAATTAATGCTGCAGGAGCAAGCACAAGGCGAAGAGCTTTTTCCTATGGAAACTGCCCTGGGAACCTTTGGGCGTTGCTGAGCTGTGTTCCATCACGTCTTTCCCGTCTTCATTTCCCATTGGGCTGGGGTGGGTGCAGTTGTCCTTCCTTAGATTTAAATGTCTCCTAAAAAAATGGACTTCACTGTGGCTTATGTTTTAGCCATCTTCTTTCTCCATCCTTTTGCACCTTTTGGGATGGAGAGGGATGGTTGTGTGGCACAGATGGGAGAAAGCCGGGTGGGAAGAGCATGGCAATGTCCCCTTTCCCTTTGCACCATTCGCAGCAGTAACAGTCTGAGCCCACGTGCTGTGAGCAGCCAGCTCAGCACGGATGGGTGCTGCCATTTTACTGCGCTTTCCTTGGGTTGTGTTTGTATTCACGCTTCCCACCCTCTTCCTTCCATTAGCCCCGATGTGTTCAAGTCTCATTTTCTCATGGAGTTTGCCGTGCAGCAGTGCTGCCCCTCCCCACAGGGTTTGCCATGGGGAGGAGGAGGCGGCGATGGCACTGGGAATGGGGCAGGAGCTGCGCTGGGTGCCCCCGAGGCACCGCCCGCACGCTTCCCACTTCCATCCCATGCGAGACGAGGACAACGTTCCACGTACACTCTCTGCAGCACCAGTTCTCGAGATGTTAAAAAAAAAAACCAACAAGAATAAATATTGCAAGCGGCCCCCGAACAGTCTGCTCGAGATGGAAATCCAGCGCCGTGCTCAACGTGACCTTGCTGGCTGCGGGAGGGGTGGTGGTTCTCAGCTAGGAGTCCAGCGGCGGTGCGCAGGGAGGAGCTGCGGGGCTGTGCTGGGTGGCTCCTTCGGGCACCGCGCGGCTGTGGCAGGCTCTGATTGATAGCCTGGGGAACAGCTTCTGGTTCAGAGTGCACATCCGCCCCGCTCGTGCTCCATGATCTTTACCCCCTGGAGGAAATGGCAGAGAAAGGACAGATTATTGACACCAGACCGGGCTCCGGGCATTACCATGAGAAAGATGCAGCAGCCCCAGCTCAGCATCGCTCCCCAGCGCGGGTTCCCCCATTTATTTACCAGCAGCACGGTGTTCAGCAAGGACCCCTGCAGGACAGTGCTGTGCTGGGGAGGAGTGCTGCTCGCTGCTCTCGGGGTTGACTTGGACTCAACATGGGAACACACGTTGGGTGCAGTGAGTTTGTGGCCGTCCAGGATACGTTGAGATCCCGAGGAAGGTGCAGCTCCGTTTCCCTGTGGGGCCGCTGGGCGTTATCCTAATGCTGATAATTAATACAGTGGTGTCTATAATCCCATGCAGGGAGAGCTGAAGCGCTCCCCAAAGCTTCTTTGCATCATAAAACTCCTAATCAAATACAGCGTAGATCCCTGCCCTCTCCATAGCTTTAATCCCACTTCTCCTCCAGAACTAAACGGCTTTAAATTCTTCAGACCCTGCCGTATTCAGCTGCAGAAGCAGAATCGTTGCCATTTTTAATTCCTCCCCCAGCGCCAGACCAAAACCTCTGCAAACACCGCCTCAATAATCCCCGTTAATTTATCAGAGGTGCTCGCGAATGCAAATTTTCATGTGCGGCGCTCCTGGATCAGAATTACAATTGACTGGCTATAAAATGATAATTATACACTGGGAGCTTTGCGTTGTGTAAACACCTTAAATTGATTCCCCTGCTCTGCCAGTGGTGAAATTCTTTCCATAGCACGCTGGCGCTATCTGAGATCGAAACGATTGCGCCTTTTCAAAACTTTTCTACCATGTATGGATTTTCTCACTGGAGGCAGTGAGTGTGGCCGGGCGGCCCCAGAGCTCTGCCTGCAGGCAGGGGGGGACCCTGCAGGGTGGTGCTGGGCTGGGGCACCCTGGGGACATCCAGCCCAAATCCCATGCGTCTGCTCCAGGCCCCCCATTCCCCATGCATGGCACAATCCTGTGTTGAGACAGCTATTTCCCCTTTGGCCGGGAGCCCCAGCAGCTCCTGAGCATCCTCCTGAGTGCTGTGAGCATCATCCTGCACTATGGCTTCTTGGGCATGGTGGTACCTCTGGCAGACAGCCAGCAATCCTATATCCAGATATGAGAAGGTTTGGTACAAGAGTGTCTCTCTGAAGCCATTGACTAAGTTAACCAGAACTCTCCTGCTCTTAGCCCATGTCAGTGCACCCAGACCCCCCTGTGCTGGGGTATTTCATAGAACTGTAGAATATCCCAGGCTGGAAGGGACCCAGAAGGATCATGGAATCTAACTCTTGGACTCATGTGCCCTCCATCTCAGCACTGGGTGCTGTTCCATGCAGGATGGGGAAGAATTGGCGCAGGGGCTGTGGCTCAGCTGCATTGAGCTCCTGGCCATCCAGACCTGCATGCAGCACTCGCCGCCTCCACTGAACCCATCTGGGGAAGCAATGGCTTTACACCATGTGTTACGTTTCCCAGAATGTATGGTCCATCCATTTAAAGTACTTCCCTCCTCCAACAGCAGATAGTGCAGAGCAGCCCCGGAGCCCACCCCACCCTGCCCAGCTGCTCGGGGCGTTCTGCCAGCTGTTGTGCAGGGGAGGTCGCAGAACATTGTGAGCATCGTTCATTGCAATGCAGCAGCTCCAGACAGGGCTCCAACAAACACCAAGCATTTACAAATATGTTCACGGCATGATTTTATACCCGAACGACACGGTGGTGCAGCGTACGGCTCAGGTGAATGATTGCTTTGAATATATGGACAGTTTAGCTTATGAAATGCATAACTCATCTGGTATATGGAAAACCAATACATCTTCCATATGAGCAACAAATCAGAGATGACTATCCTTAGGGAACAGAGCGGCTGTGCTGCACTGAGTGTTTCGACTTGGAGTTGATGCAAGTTCTCATTCCTGCTCCATGACCAAATTTCCTAAGCCAAGCCGTCGAATGGAATGAGCTCACTCTGTCCCTGAGCCGTGCTGCAGGTCTGCTGGAAGGCTCCTACACTGCTCCAGCACCCAGTTCGAGCTGGGGAGAGCAGTGAGAGCATTGCTGTTGGCACTCCACGATGCCAAAGTCCCATCTCTTGGAGATAATACGATGATATAATGAGGACGTGGCTGTGGGCACAAACCTGGGGCCACGACCTTGGCCATGGCCATGTGTCCCTGCACAGTGGGACACACATGATGCTGGTGGCACAGTGACATCGTGCCCAGCCCCTCCGCTGCTCTGCCCACCTGGTGCCCGCCGGTGCGTGCGTCGGGCTCGGGAGATGATCTCGTTACGGGAAGATTATGCTAATGAAATGTTTCCTGAGATCAAACTCATTTTGTGTTCAAAAGCATTAAAATAAATGGCTTCTAATTGAATCTTATAAACGGTTCCCTCCTGATAATGAGCCGCTATTAATTATAATTGAAGGAAGGCAGAACGTAAACACAGCGCAGCGCGGGGGAAGCGGGGGCACAGCGGGGCATCCCCACGGCCCCGGCCCTACTGCTGTGCTGGGACCGCAGCCCCGTGTGGCACCAGGGGCTCTGCTGGGGACACAGTGGGGACCCTCTTTGGGCCAGGAGGGGACAGGGACGCGCGTGCCTCCCGCATTGGCTGCCTGCAGCCTGCAGGGTCTCAGCCCCATCTCACTGCTATCATTGCTGTTTTCTTCTTTTCTTTTTGGGCGGCCCTCGTTCTTCTGACTGCGGCGCTCTCTGCAGCGAGGGTGACCTCATCTGCTTCAAAGCAGAAAATGGGCATCTGAGCTCAACCAGAGAAAATTTACAGGAATCCATCTGTCAACAGGGACGTTTCCATTTAATAAGCGCTGGGTTTGAGCTCACATCAGCCCCTCCATTATTTATAAGCTGAGATCGTACAACTTCTCCACTCGGGTCTAAAAAAAGCAGCGAGTGTCTTTTATTCTCCCTTCACACAGCGCAGAGCCGGGGGGGCTGTGGGGCTGCAGGGGGCTGCCGGGACCCAGCAGGGACGCTCAGCGCTTTCTGCAATGCACTCTTTCTGCTGGGGGGGCACCCTCAGGACCCCTTCATGTCATCCCTTCACTTTTCTCCCTTTGAGGTCTCTATTTAGGGCACGGTGTGGCCATGGCCGGGGCAGCTCAATCTGGAGCCACTAATGGCCCTGGCTCTGTGTCTCGTCTGCTTGAAGGGAATAAAAGGGAATAATTAAATAGCCAGCAATGCAGCGATCGATAGCGTTGCACTGGTAATGATGGAAAAAGCACTGCCTGAAGGATGCTGCTGCAGGGCAGCGGTACTGGAGGGTTCTGGTGCTGTGGGTTGGTGCTCTGTGGGATCAGGGCGGATGGATTGTGTTTCCATGCTGGAGCAGCACCAATGCTGTACTTAAACATGCTCTCATCTGCGTGGGTGAGAGGGAAAAGGAAAACACCCTGGGATGAGGGGTCACTGCCTGCCCCTGGGAATCCCCCAGAGGAGTGCAGGCTCTTTGGGGTGCCCCTTGGTTGGAGTGCTCCATGGCTCTTTGGGGAGGTGAATGGATTTGGGGTAAAATTTGGCTTTCTAGGGCACGGGGAAGCTGCTGAAGCATCGTACCATGGTCCCCAGCGGTTCCCCTGCTGTTTTATGGCTGGGAAAGCCAGTGCTAACGTGCTAATTGGCTTTAACACCCGAGCTAGGGAAGAGGCAAATTAACCCAAGCGTCACACTTCATCCCACAGTGGGGTCCGGTTTGTGCAGCCCTGGACTCACTGCTTAGGATCCCACTGAGCCACCAGGGAGGGTTCAGCATGGTTCCCAGTGCCCCCAGTGCCACCCCGCTGTGCTGCTGCCTGCAGGGACCCCCAGCACAGGCACTGCGAGCGGGAGGCATGGGGTTGTTATAGGAGCACGTCAACCCCATCCTGCTCCGAGTCAGCTGCTCGTTCAGCACGGCGTGGAGGGATGGTAATTGTATGTTGAGTGCTCTCTGGTTGATTAAGAACATATTTATTGAAGTTTATCTACTGTAATATGTATGAGTCTCTTATTAGATAATTGCCAAACCTCAAACACCTGTTTAACAGATCATATATATAACCCATTACATAGTTGTTAAACCACACTGGTTTTAATTCCTCAAACGCGGATGTGGAATCCATTCCCAATTAAATGCATTTCAAGGTGCTCCTCCACAGGGACCTTCCCCCTTCCCATGTGAGGGGACACGAGCACGGCTGGTGACAGCACTGTCCCCAGGGTGGTCTTTCCCAACCCCAGTGATTTGATGACTCCATTGGTCCGGGGGATGCGGTCGGTGGGCGGGTGGGCATGGCTTCGTGGTTGGACTGGATGACCTCAGAGGTCTTTGCCAGCCTTAACAGTTCTATCGTTCTATGGAGGAAGAGTGGTAAGCTGCTTATTCTCACTCTGGTTCTGCAAAAATCTTGCCCAAATTGTTCTCCGTGTGCTGGAGCAACGCACTGGGGTGTGAAGCACAAATCTGGCAGCTGGCAGCTTGCTCCTTCTGTCTCTCTCTGGTTATTTTCTGTTCATGATAAAACAACGCGGAAAGGAAGCATGAAAGCCAAGGGGAGGGTGAGAAGAAACACGATCTCTTATCTAATGCATGCCTGACCTGCTCAAATGTTCCCGTATCAGCAATTATTTTGCCTGGCTCTGGGTTTTCTAAAGCACTTGAGCCCTGAGAATGTGATCTGAGATCACGCTGGCGAACTGCAGGCCCCAGTTCTTTGCTTCTCTCTGCGATGCGCTCTGCACAGGGCACTGCTCAGCCCAAGGGTTAAGCTTTAAACCTCTTCCTAAGTGGTAAGGAAAGAGAAAGAGTGCCTCACTGTTAATAGGAAAGGAATAATATCTCTTTATCTACGTCTGCAACTGCTCTTGAAGTCATGTGTATATGCTATATTTCAAGCGAAGCAATATGCAGCTCTCAGAAAGGCAATATCCCTAAGCTCTGCTCTCGTTCCCGTGTTGATTTTGATATTTTTAATATCGCATCCAGACAACGGAGCCTGTCAAACGCGATGCGGAGCATTCGTTTAACTAAGCCAATTTCAAATGTGTAACAATTGTAAAGAGATGGGTTCAGATGAGTCAATTTGTCTCGAGTGTTTTCTAGCTGAACTTAATAATATTGGAGAAGTGAGAGAAATTGGAAAAAAAAATCACCCTCTGCTTTCAATCCTTTTGAGAAGCCGAGATACCTAATTCGCTCTGGCAAATGATAAATGTTCCTCCCCTCTCCTAATTACATCTTGCCTTAGTCACAGCGGTGTCTACTAAATCTCCTTTTGTGCCTGCACGCACCGCACAGTGCTCTTCTTTGCAAAGGAGGAAGAGCAGAGTAGTTCTTGATGAGATTTAATTGAAGCGCGATTCATCCCGCGCACGTGGGAGCGGCCGTGGGCTCTGGCTGTGGGTGCGGGACACGCGGGCACTCCTTCCTCTTCGTCCTGCTTCCATTTCCTACGCCTCAGATCTAACTAAAGAGAACAAAGCGGTGCCCAATGGAAGGCGTTGGGCTGGGGACTCTACAGGGAGCTGAGGCTTCCAGAGCAGTGAGGGAAATGAGAGCAAGCGTGCGCCCCGTGCGGCACGGACTGGTGGGGATCTAACCACGGGTTGAATGAGCACGGGGTCCCACCACCATGGCACCGCACACGGAGCCCCAGCAGAGCTCTCCCTCCAGGAGCTGCAGCTCTGTTTGGGCCGTTTGTCTTGCTGGGTCTAATTACACCAAGACAGCAATTATAATGTTACGCTCTTCGGATTATCATTCTTGCTCAGGGCACCGCAATTAGCGTATGGTTTGTAGCTTAATGATTCTGAGTGCAGTTGGTGCAAACTCCCCAGCTGCAGATCAGCCATCTCTGCCCAGTTATGTACTGTGTGCTGGGCTGCCCCGAGCTCGGGGACAGACAGCCGCCGTCGGCCGGTGACATATTGCTCAGGCCAGCTCAGGAGCTCCCAGGAGAGTTTCACAATCTCTTTTCCACTGGAAAATTTCATTAATTCATTACAAAATTGTTAACATCATCAGAGGCTCCAGTTTTAACCAAAGGATATTCTCATGATAAATGCCACGGCGCTCCTTGGGTACGAGTCCAGGAGAAGGTTAAAGAGCAGTGAGCACAAGCCAAAGCCCATAGCCTGCAGCACTGAGCATCTCTCGCTGCTCACAGTCGGTTCCCACCAAGTTTTCCCATTGCAGAGGCTGGCAGCCAACCGCAGAACGCCGGGGCCATTAAATTTTCATGACATTTTTGCAGGGATGTCTTAAAAACAAAGCGCTGTCACAAACAGGGAGGGCAATGCAGGAAGGAGAGGTGGCTTGCTGGGCTGCCAGGGCTCCAGTTCAGGGTTTGCTGGTGGCCCTGGTGGCACTCACACAGCATCTCCTCAAGGCATGTTTTGCTCCCGCAGCTGCCCATGGCTGCAGCAGTTTCCCCCTCCAACTGCATCTTGCTGAAGCTCAGCACCACGCCAAGCGTTGCAGGCACTGCTGTCTTTCATTCCAGCGGTGGCTGCATTTCAGGAAGCTAATGAAGTGATGATTTGCCTTAATTGGCCCCTTGGATCTGCCGATCACTCCTAGGGCTCTCAGGTCGAGCAGAGAGCTGGTGCCTGTTGTTACTGGCAGGACAGGAGGGCTGCGCTTCGTGGCCAGGAGGGTTTGGTGTGTGAGCAGCGCTGGGTGCCGTGGTACCCACTGCCATGGGGTGCCCCTGGGTGTGCCAGTGGCAGATGTGCAGCATGTCCCAGCACCACGGCCTTCTCCATCTTAATCACAAGCTCTTAGGGAGGGACAGATATCCAAAAACAGATTCTGGACATTCTGGACATCCTCCCTGAGAAGCCATAATCTGCATGGGACCTGCCCTGAGCCACGGGGCAATGGTAGGAGGAGGGATGGCACCATGGAATCGCAGGGGGCGGATTTGGGGTGGGATGTCTCAGTTATTGCAATAGGAATAAATATTTTGCAGGAGAGCCAGGTCCACAGCTGATGGCCTGATGTGGGCTAGGCTCCAGCTGTGTGATGAGCAGGGAGGAACCAGCTGAGGCAGCACAGAGAGAGGGGATCTCAGCAGTCTGCATCTTCTTTGGGTGATTTGGGCAGCATCATTGGGGACGCAACAGAACGATGTGCACAGCAAAGTGCTGGGCTGGGTTTCCTGCTCTGCTGGTGTTGTGTTCACAGCCAGAGCCCATCATGGAAAGTGAGATGTGGGAGGAATCTGGGGCTGGTGGGGGAGCGGCGGAGCACTGGCGGCGGGGGAGCAGCTGGAGCCTAGCCGAAGCCACAGCTGCAGGGAGTTGAGTTACTCAGCTTCCAAATTCACATTTTTCTGCGGTTCCCTCATTTGAATGTGGAATAATGCAGGAATTGTGAGCGGGGCCGGGCAGGAACACCCAGCCTGCAGCCGGTGCATGGGGCTGTCTGCAGGGTACCGACCCGAACCCCTCACAGCATCCCCCAGTTATGCAATGGGGAGCACCAGAAGGTGCAATAAAGGCTGCTGATGTGCACTTAGTCTCTGTGCAGCCTCCACTCGTGGCCATGCCAACTCTCTGCACTGTGCTGTGCCCGCAGTTCCCAACCTGCACCCAGCAGCCCCACGTGCTGACAGCGTGAACGCGGCCACGGGAGCTCCAGCCCTGCTGGCATTCCTCAGATGCCTGCAAGGGTTTGGGCCGGCCAAAAGGGAGCCCTGGCAGGGAAGGCAACACACACAAATACTTCTCATTCCAGATCCTAACCCAACCGGGCTTGATTTAACCATTCCACACTTGTTTTCTTCCCCCTCCCTTCCTAGAGCCTCACAGAGGTCCTGGGTTGTGCTCAGTGACATGGAGCAGTGGGGATGTTCCTGTGGGAGCATCCTTTGCTGTCCCATCAGCAGCGGACACAGGGCTCTGTGGGGATTCCTGATGCCTCCTGTCGTCCCAGTGTCTTCTTGTTTAACAGCATATTCACTCCCCCCAGTCTGTGGGTGTTACTCCCAAAGTCTGCACTGATGGGTCGGCGGTTGGACTGGACTCACTGGACTCAGTGGTCTTTTCCAACCTCTATGATTCTACTGAGTGCATTTCCCAAGTGTTTGTGCTTTACTCCGTGCTGCAGCCAATAAACGCGCTCACTAATTGGTGGTAAGTAATGAGGTGAGCCTGGCCCGACCCACGGGACTGGCACTAAGGGGCAAGGCAGCAGGGCTGTGCCATTTGGATACACATACGGCTTCAGTGTCCTCACCAGGCACAGAGACATGGGGAGGGTCTGGTCCCACCGCGGAGCGAGCGCTGCGACTCCAAAATTAAACACAGTTGCCATAGAAATATTAATTGGGAACAAAATCTTAGAGATGACACTTCAGCAGAAGATGGAGCGTTAGGGAGAGATGAGGACAGGGATGAAAATAGAACAGTTAAAAGGGAAAGCCTTCAAAGGAAGCGTGGTGTAGGTGAGCACAGAACGCACCGCAGTGGGTCACCGCGTTGGTGATGGTGGAGTTGTAGGGCTGTGGTGGGGAGGTGCGAGCTGCAGGGCAGAGGGCAGCTGTAGGGTGGGTCTGAGCATGGAACGTGCAGCAGCACCAGGGGGATTTAGATTGGATATAAGGAAGAAGTTCTATAACTGCTCGTGCTTGCTGGGAAGTGAGAGCCAGGTGACCAACGCACAACCCAAAAGCCAAAGAGGTGTCACATTCTGGATTTTCTGCCTTCAGGTAGAGGCTGGAAGGAGGCTCCCAGCACTGGGTCTGTGCTTCTGCCCCAAAGGAACATTTGCATGGAGAGCAGGGAGAAGCACCCAGCCCTGTCAGGCAATGCAGGGGAACCAGCTCTTACAGGTCTCTCTTGCCCTCAAACTACTGCTCAGCCTGGGCTTTTGGGATCAGGGCTGAAAAGGAGGGCTTTTTGAGGTGAAGCGGGGCTGATGCAAGGCAGAGGGGTGTTGAAGTGGTGCAGAAGTCCTGCTGGGGCTGAGGTGTAGATGGGTATGGGTACTGGGGTGAGAATGAGAATAGGGATGAAGATGGAGACAGTGACGGGGTTGGGGGTGAGGATGGAGATGGGGATAGGGTCTGGGAATGGGGATGATGATGGGAATGGGGATGAGAAGGGGGAAGGAAATGGAGACAGGAGACAGAGATGGGGACAGGCATTGGGCAGACAGCCTGGGGGAGGCAAGGGGCTGCGACCTGGCAGAGCGGTGGCTGCCTGGTGCCCCCATCTTCTGCGATCTTTCCACTTAAGAGGCAGAAGGATTACCATGAAGTCATAGTTTTTCCATGAACCACCTCCCACTGTGTTATGCTCTGAAGTTAATTGCAAATGAGGAGATGGAAATAGCTTATTTTGACTTTCCTTAAACAGTGCTTCATTGATTTTTCTTTGCCTTATTTTTTTTCTGTCTCGAGAGGCAGGCCTGTATCTATTGGAAAATAGCAATTATTTCTGTAATTCCCTAGAATTAGTGGAATTAGTTGAATGGGTAAAATCTGAAGCAAAATTCTGGTTAGGAATACACTGAGGTTGGAGGCGCGACGTGGTCGTGCATCACTGGGTGCTCCGCGTGCACCCCTGTGTCAGCTCCAGCAAGTGTCTGTGGCACCGAGGGACGCGGTGGGGATGGGCTGGTGGTTGGGCCAGATGACCCCAGTTGTCGTTTCCAACCTGAATTATTCCATGAGCCCCAGAAAAAGAAAAAGAGGGAAAAAACCCCAGGCTGCTCTTCTGACACAGCCCCAGGCCGGAGAGCACCTGGGCTGCTCGTGCTGCGCGCAGGGCAGTGCCGGCCCATGCTCTGTGCTCCTGGCTGTGCCGAGGGCTGGGAGCTCGTGGTGCTGCATCACAACCCAACACAAAAGCGGTCCTGTGGTATTTCTAATAACCTGCCGGTTTAACTCAATGATGAGAGCGTAATTAACTCGCTGAGATGAAACGCAAGATAAACCTTTGATTTCTTTTTCTCGAAGGATGCTGCAGATAGATTTTGAACTTTGCGTTCAATTACTTAAAAGAGAAAAAAAATTAGCAGGTTTCTGATGAGAAAAGCACACTGCCTCCTTCATAAGGAGAGATTTATGAGGGACAGCGAGCGAGCGCACCTCAGGGCTCGATCACTGCTGGTTTTTTTCAGGGGGTGATTCAATTACTTTAAGATGCGTCGCCTAAAAGAACAGATTGGGCTCTGTTCCTGGGCAGATTAATCAGGTTCCTCGGGTGGTTTCTCGGGGTTAGTAATTTCGGTGAGGCCTTCAGTTCCCAGCCGAGAGAGCACTCTGAGGACAGGGAGCAGGGAGAAGTGGCTGTCTGTGTGCCGGCACCGCGCGGAGCACGATGGGGAGAGCTCCTCCGAAACCCGCTCGCTCGGAGCGGCTGCGAAAGCAGCAACTGGTTGGGAGAGCTGTAAAAGCGACGTGTGAAGGGTAATATTTTCAGTGCGCCAAAAGGCCATTTGGGTTTGTTGTCATCCGTGAAGGGCTGTGGATTTGATTCGTAATTACCGTGAGTGATGTTCGCTGGATAGCGCGAGCGAATCCTGGAAATGTCACCCATTTTTAACACTTTTTTTTTTTTTTTCCTCTCTCTCTTGAATATTCATAGCTCTGCTGTGTGGTGCAGACGGATGGGGAGCAGCACGGGGAGCGACGTGGGCAACGCCTGATCCCAGTGAGGTGGTCTCCACCGCGTTGTGCTGAGTGAATACTTACCCTCCTTATTCTCATGACCAGTGAGTGGCTCTGCGTAGCAGAACAGCGAGGTCAGGATCTGAAGGTGAAAGGGGCTTCTATGCCCTGAGCAGCCCCACAGTGGGAAGATGGCATGAGGCGGTGCTTGGGTGCCATCCTGCCCACATACTGGGTCTCATGGCTACTCTGCTTTTTGGGAACACTCATGGAAACACAGCTGGTGCCCCATTAGCCCTAATGAGGCAGCTTCATTAGGGGTGGATGGGAGCACCTCAATGCCTGCCCAAGGATGCTGAGGCTTCAATGCTGCCCCTTTCTGCACTCCAGCACCATGTTCCCCCATCACTCAGGGCTGGGATGTGGCTGCTGGGGGATTTGTCGCTGGAGCAATGCAGCGCTCGTGCTTAGGAAAGTAGGGCATCTGCTTGGCAGCTCTAGAAATACTGGGAGATTGGTTTAATTATTCTACAGAAACGCTCAGATTGTGCAGATGCCGAACGTAGGTTTAATATAATTAAGACAACTCGTGTCTATAAACATGTCTGGGATGGCCGGGGGTGGCAGAGTGGTGCTCCCTGCCGGTGCTTTCCCTCCCAGCCACAAGCTGGAGCTCCTGGTGCAGCAGCATGGGATGTGGCCGTACCACGGTGCCAGAGCAGTTTGGCACTCTGGCTGAACCCAACATCTTCTCCATGGGATTGCAAGGTGAGCACGCCCCAGGCACTGCACCTCAGGCTTTTCTTAGGCACCCAGTATCCCAAATATTACCTTGTTCTTCTCCATCCCACCCTCTGCTCCTTCCTGCCCCGTGCTCCTCAAAGCCCCTTGTGCAGCACCAGCCCCAGGCACCACCCACCCATCCCACCCCACAGCTGTCCGGGCCATGCTGTTACCCATCCCAACCCCAACTTCACCCCCAGGTAGATGGGAGACCCACACATGGCTGCAGAGTAATTAGAGCGAACACACACACACACACACACTCAGCGGTGCTGATTTATACATTAGCATGATAATGAGTGTTCTCACTAGAACCTTGTAATTATGTTTCCTCTTTTTTTCCCCCTCCCCTTGAAAGTATAATTAATTATGAATAGAGCCAGAGTTTGACGCTAACGCATATATTTTTTTTAAATCCCTTTTGGCTCCATTTCTGCCCTATTAAAAATTTATGAAGGAACCAGAGGTAAAGTCATTTTCCCAGGCAGTTGCTCCTATAAATTCAATGGGAATCATATTAAAAATAATACTAACAGGAGAAGGCAGGAGGGCACTTTGCAGATGGTTTCTCCCTTCTTCGTAGGGCCTTCTCCTGGGCAGGACATGGGGTTCTCCAGTCAAAATAAAAGAGAATCCAGCCTGGGAGAGGGCGGTGGGTGAGGGGTTACAGCCAGGCATGGGCTAGGCACTAAAGCCTGGTGGTGGCATGGCTGCTGAGTGGGTTCATTGTGGGATAGGAGACGCTGGCCCTGCAGGTGCCATCCCTGGAGGTGTCACCCCTGGGGGGTTTGGGACAATGGGGTGACGGTGCCACACACGGAGCAGAGCCTCCCAGCCCTCCTCCTCCGCCAGCTGTCATTCACGCAGCCTTCCCTCGCTGTAGGTGGGAACTGTTTTTCTTCCTAAATTGCATTTATTCTAACAAATGTCTCATGCAAACACAATTGCAGGTTTGCTGGAGGGAGATGCTATTTGCAGGCAGCCTGGCACGGAGGCAGATTTATTCTCCTTCCTTTCATTCATTTGAAGCTAAAGTAATAGCTCTAACTACATCTGACTTCTAATAAGCGCGTTACTGGGAACAAACCTGAGTTCTGCATGTATTTCCCTCTTTGTCAGCTCTATCCAGGCACTTTTTCTCCCTCTCTTTTTACAATAACAGAATCAGAGCCTTGTCAGCTGGCAGTAAATACACCCTATTTATAACACTGCTGCACTCGTGTCCTGGCATTTGGAGCTCCTCACCCTCTGCTCACGGAGCGGAGCTGCGTGTGCCCTGGTTCAAATACCTGAAGCACGCTGTGTGCCACGAGCTTTGCTCGTTAGCAGCAGGTCCTTGAACTCGGGGTTGCTGTAGAGGAATGGGCATTCTGCTGGGCAGCGCCTGCAGGTTTGTTCCTTGCACTGATGAGCTGAAGCCCATCGGTTCTGACTTCTGCGTGAGGGCGGGGCACCAAACCTGGCTGCAATTCGGCACCCACCTGATGGCTTAATTAACGAGCTGCGTTAATTACGGGCTCAGCGCCACTACAATGGAGAGGTGGTACAGTGCAGGGCACACGGCTCTGCCACTGCTGCCTTTCCCACACGGATTTCTGCTTGCTGAAGTCGGCTCTTCTGTTAAATATAGCTGATGAGCTGTTCCTGAATTGCACCTAATTACGGCTCCTCTCCAGCACTTCCTGCCGGCTCGCAGCACCAGCAGCGGGGAGACTCGAGCTCCTCCACTATCCTACACCTTGTGCTCAGAAGGAAGGAAATGAAAAGTGGAATTCTCTGAGAAGAGAGGGGCAAATAATCCTGGTGAGGCTCCTGCTGAGCTCTCTGCCCGTGGAGATGTCAGAAGTCGGGTGCCCTGCACTGAGCAGGGCTGCAGTGGTCACGGTGCGGAGCATCCACAGCTATGCAATGGTTCTGCCTCATTTTCACAGCTCGTCCGTGGGACCTTTGGTGAAGATGTTTTGCACCACATCCCAAAGCGGGGCTCCTGCTGGAGCTGAAGGGCGTTTTCCCAGCTGGCACTGTGGGCCACTGCCCTGTGTGGGTGCACACTGGGCACTGCCTGCCCAGCTCGGCTCAGACACCAGAGTACTTCCATGGAGGAGGAGAGCCAGCAAGACCGAAAATATGCAGATCTGCTTTCTGGTTAGAAGCGGCCCGGCTACCAGTTTCAGTCTCAGGCACTTGGCTTTGCTGTGGGAAGCCCTCATCATTTTCTGCTGTTTTACTCATAGCCAAAATATGATGAAACCAGAACTGAACGTGTTTTTTTTTCCGTTTCATTACAGTAAGCATCATAAATTATTCAGCCATGAGACTCGACCGCATTTCTTACTCCAAAGGAGTTTCCTTTTGTCTCCAGACGCCGGGACCTGGGGCTGGGCAGAGCCCTGCTGGTAGCTTGGCGGTGGCTGGCATGTCCCCTGCCCCTGCCTGGCACAGGGATGGCACCGCCGGCCGTACCCGCTGTCCCTGCAGTGCTGGGGACATATCCCAGGGTAAGGTGGGGGACGGACCCAGGGTTGGGGTCACCACCTCCTCCAGCACCACGTGTCCTAGGACAATGTCAGCCTAATCAGCGCCTTCCTCGTTAGCAGGGCCCTATAATTAGAAGCAGCAGCCAGCCATCTGCTTGTATCTTGTCACATTGCACAGTGCATCCCTGCTGCCCTTTATGACCGGCCATCGCTTTAGATCAACATTTCCGCTCCGAACCCCCCAGCCATGTCTTATCCCACGTTCGTTATTGCTAATGACTGACACCAGTGATGCTCCAGCACGAAGGGCAGCAGGCAGTACTGAAAGCGATCCCGTGTCTGACACCTTCCTGCCTGCTTTCCCCCTGTTCCTGCTCGTTGTCCCTAAGATGTCACATTTTTGGGGTCCCAGCATTGCCACGGACCTTCCTGAAATACGGAAGCATGGAGAAAATGGAGCTGCACTCCCATCTTCTGAGGTTTCTCAACCTGTAAAATGCTTGCTCACGTTTATCCTCGCATCCCACCCTGCACCGAGTGCCATCAGCCAGTGTCAGTGGCCAAGGACAGGCAGGGGTAGGGGGCACAGGCCCCCTGTGATGGAGCTCTGGCAGTGGCACCCGGAGAAAAGCATAAGGCGTATAAATGGATTAACAGCCATGGTTTATTAGCGCTCCTTAATTCACTTCACAGGGCTGAGGGAAAAGTTATTAGCAGATGTATGGCCAGTAATAAGCTAATTATAACCCTGTCAGATCAGAGATTTGAAGAGGTGGGGAGTTTTGCGTGCGAGATAACCACAATTGGGCGCTGAAGCTTAGGAATTAATATTGATGTCATCAGGCAGTGGTGATCCCGTGCTGGGGGTCCTCTCTGTGCAGGCTGCCCCGAGCTGCTCGCCCTCTTGCCCACCCCACAGCCCTCCAGGCCCCACTGGGCCCATCTACCCACTGTCCCCACACAACATCTGCGCTAATGCAATGGCAGCGTTCACCCGAGCAGGGCAGTCCCCACGTGGGACGCTTTGGGGTTGGTTTGGGACCTGCGGGTCACACGTTCGTGGCCCCCCCCCCTCGGTGCGCTTTTCATGCACATCGCTCCCCGCGGGCCGACGTTCCGATGAAGGCAATTACAGGCTGACTTCGCTTCGAGGCCCCGGCTCGCAGCAGACTTAATTACTTTCCCCGAAGCTTTCCATGGGAGGGCGGTTTCAGGGCGCGGGCTGTGCTGCTTTGCATCCCGCTGCTTTTCCTGGAGGAGCTCAGGTGAACCCGAGCGAGAAAACGCCCCGATTTCTGCATTCGGGGACGGGGCGGGGTTACCCCGGCAGCACGCGGCGCGGCTCCGGCTTTCCGCCGAGCTCCGAAATCCCCTTTTTGCCGTCGCGTCTCAGCAGCGCTGCGTCTGCGGAGCGGGAAACCCGCGCGAGCCGGGCCCGCACCGCGCTGAGATCCACGCGGTCCGGCCCCGGCTGTGAGGGGACGCGGCCGGCACCGGGACCGGCCCCGCGTGCCCCGCTGGGATCGGCACAGAGCGCTGTCCCCGTGTCCCCTCCCTGGGGGGCACCCAGACTCAGCCCCGCGTTCCCTGCCGAGCACCTCTTGGCCCACGAGCTCCCGTGTGCTTTCCCTGGAAAAAAAAAAAAAAAAAAAAAAAAAAAAAAAAAAAAAAAAGCCGCTCTCTGCTTCCAGTCACCCGTGGGAAGTTTGGAAATGCCGCTCGGGGAGGGCCGGAACGAGGGCTGTGAGCTAAAGTGTAACGAGGGCCGCGGAGCTCCGGGCAGCCCGGCTGGGGCAGGGGCACGGCGGCGGCCGCGGTTCAGCAGTGCCGCTGCGGTACCAACGTGCTGCCTTCGGGTCTGCGGCCCTCCAGATCTCAGAAATAAGGGCAGAACACCCATCTGCGGGGCACTCGCTTTTGCCGCACAGCGCGTTCAACCCTGAATTTGAATAGATTTGCTTATAACGTTGCCCTAAGGCCCCTGCAACCGAAACCCCTGGCTGCAGGGAAACGAACGCCTGACAGCCCGAGCGCGAAAACTCCCCGAAAGAAGCGAGGCGGGCCGGGTACCCCGCTGTACCTCCCCCTCACCGACACAGCCCCGGCGCACGGCAGCGCCGCAGGAGGGACGCGGCCCCTTTAAGGCGCGCGGGCGGCACAACCCCGCCCCGTCCCGCCCCGCCCGGCCCCGGGCCGCTGTGGGGCGGCCGTGAGGAGCGGCGCCCGCCCCCCCCCCGCCTCCCGCCGGGCACGGGCAGGGCCGGGTCAGCGCGGCGCGGCGGCCTCGGTTGAGCTCGGCGAGCGGCACGGCGCGGCCCCATGGCTCTGGATTTATAACCGCGGCGCGGATGGAGGGGCCGAGCCCCCGCGCCTCTCGCTGCCCCGCCGGGCGCTGAGGCGGCCCCGCGACGGGAGGAGGAGCGCGGCGGCCATGGGGGGCGGCGGTCGGCGGAAGGCGTAGGTAGGGACGGATGGAGGGAGGGCCCCGCGCGGGGCGAGCGGGCGCGGGGGGGGGGGGGGGGAGCCGATGTTACGTAAAGCGGAGCGGGGCCCGTCCGTCCCGCACCGGTCGGAGCGCGCGGCGGGGCCGCCGCTCCGTGCGGGGCTGTGGGGCCGCACCTCCGTGTCCGCGCGGCCCCGAGCTCCCGGCGGAGCCCCGGCTGCGAGCCGAGCCCCGGGCCTGGGGCCGCGCTCCGCCTCCGTGGTTCCGTGGGCGCGCGGCAACAAGTGGCCGCCGCTCCGCGCCCCGCTGCGGCTGTGAGCCCCGCGCTGCCCGCGCCCGGGGGGCGGCGACCCGGACCCTCCGCTCTGCGGCTGGCTGTCGGGGCGGCCCGGCCGTGCTCTGGGGCGGCTCGGATCCCCGCAGCCCGCGCGTGGGGAGTTTCCTCCGCCGCTTTCTGCGGTTCGGGCTCTCGGCGCGACGCCTGGATCCTCGCGAAGCCAAGTGCGTGGCCAGCTCGTCGCGCCGAGTGCGGGGTTTGGGAGGGGGTGTCCCTTGGGTTGGGACGACGCGGTCGGCGCTTCCATCCGTTCTGAAAGCGGCGGCGAAACCGGACGGCTGCGGGGAGGCTGTCCCGGAGCTCTGGGCTTCGCTGCTGACTCACCCCGGGGCAGCGCCGGGCTCGGTGCGGCCGCCCGCAGCCTGCAGGGCCGGGCCTCGTGCTGCGAGCGGAGCCCGGCCGCCATGGCGGGGCAGGGGGGGAAGCCGTGTGTGCGATGGTGATTTATAACGTCAGTGTTAGATGGGACTGAGTTTCGGTATGAGCGATAACTCTTGCAAAATGCATTCCGTGTATTGAAAGCGCTCCAGCTCTGGTTTGTTGTTGCTAAAAGGGAAGAAAAGTAGAAGCTATTTTTGGTGTGAGAGAGGAGATGGGGCATGCATGCGTCTGGGGCAGGAAAACAGTGGTACTTTGTTCTTCGGGCTGTCTGTGGGTGGTGGTTTCTGTTTGTAGCTGCGTACTGCCAGGCTGCATGGCGTACCTGCCTCTGCCAGAACGCTGTGCTGGAACGCCGCCCCCCAGCCCTGCGCTGGGTAGGGACAGTGCTGTGCCCTCGCCCCCCCCTCCGTGGGTGTTTCTTCCCAGCAAGATCTGGACTGAAATCATGAACTTGCTCCCTGCAAGCTGCCGAGCACTGCTGCTTGGCAGTGCCTCCCGTTTGCCAACGGCTGCGGTTGGATCAGACCCAAGTTGCCTGGAGTGGGGGTTGTGCCCATCCCCACGGCCATCCTGCATCAGATCCAAAGTGGGTTTGGTTCAGCTGTGCTCACCTCCTGAAGTTGCAAGCTGGGGAAGGCGGTTGTGCTGTGATTGCTGTGTGTGCAGCTGCGCTGATTGCAGTGCATGGTGAGGGTGGAGCTGCCCTGCTCGTGCCCATGGCAGCTCTGGCTGGGACTGCTCTGAGGAGATACCCCTGTGATTTGTGACATACCCGTGTGGTGTTTGTCCCCCTGGCACCTCCTGCTGGGTTGGCTGTTGTGGACCCGGAGTTGTCCCTATGCTGATACACGTGCTGGGAGGAGCCTGCCCAGAGCTGGCCGTGGTTTGGTGCTGGCTGTCATCTTGCAGCTCTTGGGCTGTGATCTCCCCAGGTTTGGGTGAGCGGGGAGGAAAGCAGGAGTTAATGGGTCACTTTCCAGAAGTGGGTTTCGGGCAGCTAACTGGTGGCAGAGGGATGGTGGAGGGGTTTGGGAAGAGCTGTTCCCTGACACGGTGCCTCACTCTGACCGCATCTCCAGAAACATTGGAACATCGAGGCCAAAGGGGTGATGTGAAGTGCTGTGTGTTGGAGGGCTGCAGCTGAGGGGCTGGGGAAGAGGAGTCACTTCCCCACAGGTTCCTCAGAGCTGATTCGCACCTGGGCTCACTGCCTGCCAGCAGCCGCCTGCAGTTGCAGACCCTGGGCTGTGCGTGTGCGGGTCCATCGGGATGGAAACCCAAAATCCAGGGCAGCGTGTGCCTCAAGGACTGCTGTCATTGCGTGAGCTGCAGCTGGCTTTGGTCTTTGTGGAGAGATTTCAGCAGAAGCAGGGTCAGTGCTGATAGAGCTGGCGGTGAGTGCAGCAGCACCCACAGCCTCTGGTCACTGCTTCTGGGGTTTGGGCGTTGCGAGGGACACAGTTCCATGTCTGCTGGGTGGCACGGTGCTGGTAACAGCACTCGCAAACGCTTTATAGCGCCAGGGCACTGAGTGAACATTAATGAATGTAAAGGATAGCAGCACAGTCTGCTTACAGAGAAGGGAAGTTAACTCCAAATTAACTTTATGATCCGTGAAACTGAAGGTTATTTAAAAAAATAATAACGCAAATGAAAATGCTGAAGTTTCCCAGAGTCACTGAGCGCACTGCTTGTTGTTTAATGCCTCCCATTTTTTTTTTCCACTCTCAGTCTGTGCTTTTGGCTTGGGAACAAATTACAAGCAATATCAGCTTACGCTTGGATTTGAACCCGCATTACTCTTAGTCAGCTGAAATATTGCCCCTTATCGCCGCTCCCATAATGTTTGCTTTAGAGTGGATAGCATCGCCGCCTTTCTGCTGGCTGCGGGGAAGAGCCGGCTCTGACACAGCCCAACAGCTCAGAAAGAAGTGATCTCGAAGCTTGCTTCAATTTCTGAATGAGATAGAGCTTCATTTTCCATGGAGAGCTTTATGCAAGGCTGTGTCCCAGAGCCGTTCTCCGCATTGGAAGCCCAGGAGGCAGCAGATGGATGAATTGCTGACAGATTTAAAATCGCATGACGAACATCAAGTGCTCGGCCTGGAGGCCAAGGCTGGATGGAGGCTGGGGGGGAGGCGGAGGCAGAAGGGTTGAGTAAGTTGTTCTGGGCAGCGGTGCAGAGCCCAGCAGGTCGGGCTGCAGGGGAAGGGAAGGGCCCATCTTCAGGGGAAGGGATGTGGCGAGGAGCGCGTTCTCTCTGGGCAGCGGGCCCTGCGTGTCCTCCTCCTCTGAGGAGGAAAGCTTCAGACCCAGGCTGTGCTGCACAGGGCTCGGGATGGGCGCAGCTCTGGGAGGAGGCGATGCGCTGGGGCCGTGGCCCATCTGCAGCATCACAGTGCGTGTGGTGAGGGAGGAGAGCCGACAGGATTTCCTCTCCGCAGCGCTGGCTCCTGGGTTAATAGCTAACCGGGCAGCTGAGGTTTGTCCTTTCATTGTGGAAGGGAATTGTTTACATAATGGCACTCGGCGTAGCCTTTATTTAGCATTGTTTCTCCAGAGTGACACTGGCGGTGGCGGTGCCCAGAAGTGCCATTCCGGCTAAATGGAAGTTAACCCTTACGCCTGGGGATTGCTCAGGGGTGCTTTGCCCCACGCACGTGGGGTCTGGTGCGGCTGGAGGAGCACTGGGTGATGTGTCCTTCTGCCCTGCACTTGTGGGGACCTTGGTGATTTCTAAGCCCTGCTTTCTGCTGGCTCCGGGCTGGTGCTCTGCCATCCACGTGCGTTTCCCTGGCTCCTGAAGCAAGGCAGCTAAGGTTTATTCTGTGTGTGTTTGGGCAAAAGAGTATTGTGATCGTTCGTTTTGCTGTGTCTTTACATTAAAGAAGGCAAAACGAAGGAAATGTGTCAGCCCGTGGGTGGAGGATGACAGCAACGTTTGGGCTGCTGGTGCAGATCATCCCATCTCCTGCCGTCAGTCCCAAGGACCGGCTTTTCCGGGGCTTTGTCTTCCTCAGGATGCGGCGTTGTCCTGGGAGAGCGCAGTGCAGGGGGCTGGGGGTGGCTGCTGGGGCTGCGATTTTCTGGGCTGGAGGTTGGCATGTGCTGCCCTCTCTGCCAGCCCCGCTGGAGCGGTGCATGTCAGCTCCGTGCTGGCAGTGCAAACGCTACCTGCTCAAGCCTGCAACTTGCTGTGACAGAGCTCATCGTTAACACCTCCTTAAGCCGATTGTAACCGGCAGGGTGAGGTCGTGTAGGATCTGTGCTGGGTGACTGCAGCGTTCCTGCTCTGCTGCTTGCAGCCCTAAAGCTTTGTCTACTGACTCGTCAAGCCCTTGCCATCACCATCATGTGTTTCATGATCTCATGTGGTATGTAAATCCTGGGTGTGTAGCTGTGCTGGAGTTTACTATCAGAGCTGTGTGCTTGGGAAGTTTCTCTGGTTGTTTGCTGGAGATGTTTTTCCTGCACTGGGGCCTTAAATAACAGCATCCCCTTTTCTTTGGCACAAGGCTTCCTTCTGTTTGCAGGGGATGATTTTCCTCTTGGAAAGATCTCCTCAATCAAGTGTTGTCCTTGTTTTGCTTTAGGTCCCATGCCCTACAGTTTCATTCATAAGCTTTTCAAGCTCCATCTTGAAAGCAGCTATGCTGCTTCTTGCCTTTTGCTGCAGAATTTCAGGCTTATGCCAGAGTCTCAGCTTGGTTTCTAGGTCACCCATCTGCCCTTTCATTTCCCCTCGTGCTGGAGCTGGCCGCCTTGTTTTGATTTGGTGAGAGGCGAGGTGGTGTCCGCAGACACAAACAGGCAGGCAGTGGAATTTGTGTTCCCTGCAGCCTTGTTCCTGTTGTGTGCGTGAATAATAATTTCCAAATGCCGGACCAGTGGTGATTAAAAGCCATCAAAGGAATAAAACGCAGCAAAGTCTGCATTATAGTCTGTGTGTCCAGTGTTCTGGGAAAACTCTCTGAACTGGCAGTGAAGAAAAGCCTTCAGTATTCTTTAAGGCTTTTTAATCTTAAATAACTCACTTGGGAAGATGCTGAGGAAGCTGTGTGACTGCACCCAGGCTGGGCAGGGCTGGCTGTGTTGGGGCTCAGCCGTTCTGAGCTGCAGATGCTGTCACACAGCATTTGTTGTTAGCTCTGAGCAGGTATCGCTGGTTGGTTTTTCACTGAGCATCCACTGCCCTGCAGCTCCAGTGTTGGGGCCATGGAGCAGTTGTCAGATGCACTGACCGAGCAGCTAACCACGTCTTCATTTTTGGAGTAAGTAATCCTGCTGACAGCGTGTAGAGGAGGTGTCAGCCAGCCCTGAGCTCTCCCTCCCTTTTCTTTTCCTTCATTTGTAGGTTTTTGTCTTTGCTTTGTTTTGATAGAGTAGCTGCTGAAAATTTGTGTTGTATTTTTCTTGAGTTTTGGTGTCTGCATGACTCAAGATGCCATGCTGAGAGATGTGGTTTGGTCTAGCACCCAGCCAGCTGCCTGCAGCCTTCCCCGGGGCTGTGCACCGCTGGGCTGAAATGCTGCAGGATTTTGGGTCTTCTCCATTGCTATGAAATCAAGCAGAGAGATGTGAGCGCATACCTTAAGGCGTGTGTTTTTGTGGTAGCTCTCCCCGTGGAAAGCTGAGGTTTGCATCCTCTCTGTTGAGACTGGTGTTCACGCAATCTCAACTACTGCTGTGTATGACCTGAAGCTCTGCTGGCAGCAGGGGAAGGCTGAGGAATCATAGAACTGTTTGAGCTGGAGGGGACCTTTAATGGCCATCTGGTCCCACTGCCTGCAGTGCACAGGGACACCCTCAGCTCCATCAGGTGCTCAGAGCCCCATCCTGGCGATGGGTGTCTCTAGGGATGGGCACCACCACCTCCCTGGGTACCCTGTCCAGGGCTCCAGAGCAGTGCTCTTCTGGCCCCAGTTCCCCGCTGTATGCGGAAGCGCCCTGAGCCTGGCGGGGCTGCTTGGGAGCAACGTGCCTGTGCACGAAGCAGCATTGACTCTCCAGGCGTGGGATGTGCCTGGCCCAGGAATGTGGCTAACCTGGGGCCTGATCCTTCCCTCAGTCACTTCAGTTTCCGCATAGATCTGATGAAGATGCCTGTGCTGCCTTGCTTGGAGGACTGGATCACAGCATTCCCCACGGAGCCTCTAGGCCCACGGAAGAAACTTCCAAATAAATACAGCAACCTCGCCTTGCAGCCTTGCCAACTCTGTGCCGTGTGTACACTGGGTAGTCAGAACAATTACTTACGGAGACAAACGGGTCCTCTGCGCTCCATGCTCCCTCACACAGGCTGTGATTAGCATAGCAGTGAGATCTGCATTAAGCAGCCAATTAAGGCATCTGCAAAAGGAGGAGGAAAAAAAAGTAGCAGCTTAACACAAACCTGCTGAGAAAGGTGGCACTGAGTGGTACCTCCTAACGAGTTTGGGGCTGTCTCTCCAACAGGGCTGAGCTCTGGGGCCTTTTGCTGCCTGTAGCTGACTCCAGGCCATACCTGGGATGTGGCAGCCTGGGCTGCAGTGCTGGCTGAAGAAGTTCTCTTCTTCTGGAGAAGCTGTGTTGAATTGCAAATTGCCAATTCTCTCCCACTTCTCTAAATCTGCTATTCCACTCTTCTGGGAGAAGTGGAAGTTAGTGTTGCTCGTGCTCAGTGCGTGGATAGATGTGTGCAGCAAAGGAGAGTCATGAGTGGCTGAAATGTTAATCATAAATGGGCAGAGTGTCAGCAATGACACTCAAAGCATTTGCTTGTTTGGGAAGTGCTGTTGCTCAGTGGTCTTCTTGCAGGCACTGGAGCAGCGTGCCGAGACGTGGCTGTGCTCAGCGCAGTGGGTGGAGAGGCAGACAGCTTTGTGCCGCTTCTGACAGCGGGTTCTGCATTTCTAAGAGAGCACAGCATCTTCTTCCTACATAGACAGGGCTGGGGGCAGATCTCACATGCGTTCTGTTTGTTGCTGTGTGTGAGTGCATCCTCTGGCTGTGCTGTGAAGCTTTTTGCTCCCTTGTGTTGTTCCAGTATGACCTGTGGCTGGGGAGCGCTCCCCATCGCGAGCAGGGAGAGCTCTGTAAGTCCTGCTGCTGTGCTCATGGTAACCGCCTTGCTTACATCAAACTTCACTAATTAACTTAATGAAGAGCAGCTTCCAGGCTGAGTCTCTCCCACTGGATCTCAGGACAGGACTGGTGCTTTCTGATCCACCAGTGCTGGCTATCTCAGCCCGTTTCTGCTTTCCACAGCCCCTGAAGCCTCCAGGCTGGTCAGAACTTTAGGTGAATTACTAAATACTGTCAACCTCTTATCGTCAGAAATCACAAGATTTTTTTTTTTAATGCTGCCTCCGGCATGTTTGAACTTAAAGGATTTGCATACCCACGTCTCTTTAGCTTTAATTGTGAGGGCTGGGAACTTCCTCGCTCGCAGTTTCATCATTCTGTGTTTGTTCCAGCAGAGCCAAAGTTACCTGCCAGCTGATGACCCCTCTGCTCTGTGTGTCTGACCCTGCAAACAAATGTGCTGAGAGAGGAGCACATGAGCCCTGCGCTTGGTCACTCATTGACCAGGACTCTTGTTTGCCTTCCTTTGAAGCTCTGCTCATCGCTGCGAGGGTACCGGGGCTGCTGGCCCTGTGTGACTTGTGAGATAGCACGGGGATGTAGGAGAGCTGCAATCAGTTTGAACTGGGGAGGAGATTGTCACTGATATCCCTGGGCTCTGACGTCTGTATGACTACACGGGCCAAGCTCTATTTCAGTTAGTTCCCCTTGGAATGGGGCATAGAGTATCCCAGGGCTGTGGGTCTTCAGTGGGAGTTCTGTCTGTAGGATGGAAGCTGATGCCAATGAGGGCAAATCTCAGTGTAGCAGCAGCTGAATGGAGATAGGGCCCCCGATGCCACCTGGCTCTGAGGTCTCATTGTTCTGTTTTCCATCCGTACTTCCCTTAATACCTCTGGGTGACCCCACATGCTCAGGAGATGCTGCAGAGCTTGATGCAGCTGAACTTGTGCAGGAGGAGTGAAAATCGCTTATTTTCCTTGGGGAATAGCACCTCATTTCAGATGCTGGCCATCTTTTCAGCTTGTGGTTCGGTGAATGGGAGCAAGCTGCCAGGGAGGGCTGAGAGGCATGCGGAGAAGCGAGGCCCTGCCTGTCTGTGGGCCTTGTGCAATGAACTTGCTTGTCCCTTGGATGTTTGCTGTCGTGCCACTGGAACTGAATTTTATTGGAAAAAATGTGGTTTGAATGGCTATTTGAGTTCACGCTCTCCAGCTTGCATGCATTGGCCCCGGCAAGCAGTGTGTTGCTCAGACAGCAGTGCTTTGGGGCAGCTCTGAAATCATTTTCCGCTGGTAGATAGCTTCCCCCCTGTCCCCCCGCCCCAAAACAAAAGGGCAGATGAAAGGGTTCATTAGGAATTACTCACTCAGCTCTGCCGCCTGTCTGAGGTCTGGCTGCCCGCTTTCATCCCCCAGCTCGGGAGGGGTCAGGGGGCATCTCCCTGGGGAGAGTTTGCTGTTGACTGAATTGCACTCTGTCATTATCCTCTGGGATAACGAATGCAGTGGCCTCATTGGCACCGGCTTCAGAAAAAGAGGGGTCATCTGCTCACGGCCTTGAGGCGAGGGGTGAGAGCGCCGGGAGGGGGACGCAGAAATCCCATCCCATGGGGAAGGCATGGCATGGGGCTGAGCAGCTGCGGGAAGTGGGGGGCACAGCAAGGGTTTGGAGGGCCAGAGCCCTCCTGGTGGGGTGGAGCTGGTTAGGTGTGCTCTTCTTTGCCTTGGTGGAAAACATTGCATGCTTGCGACATGTTTTGAAACCTTTTAATGAGATTTAAAACAGTTCTTTTTTTTGTTTTGCCTTCAAATAGGCCTCCTGAAAGAAAAACCTAGAAATCCCCCAGAGCTAATTGCGATGTGATTTGAATTCAGCTGCTATCTTGGAAGAGTTTTTCCGGCAGCTGATTTAAAAGGCACCCTTTTCACAATATCGTGGGTTGTCAGCCAGCATCCGATGGTCCTGAAAGTGCTGGTGGGGAGGGGAGGCGTTGAGTTTGTGCTGCACCCTTGAGTCAGGTTATACAGCACTTGTGGCAGTGGAGGGATCGTAGAGTCATTAGGATTGGAAGAGACCTCTGAGCTCAAGTCCAGCTGTCAGCTCATCGCTGCTATGTCCTGGCAATGAAGTGTGGCCCAGCAGGGGATGGGCCTGGGGAGTTTTAAATCTTAACATGTGAAGCAGGGTAATAGTTGTTTGAAATCACTGTAATTCTGCTGCCAGCATTAGATGAGCTAAAATTACCCTGTGCTGCAATAAAAAGAAAAATTAAAATACAGAAGCCTGGAAAACTCTTGTTGGTGTCATCCGGAAGAAAATGTGTGGGTCTGGTCGTGAATCGTATTGATTGCTTCTTTGAATCCGATCCTCCAGGTCCTTATTGTTGCAAGAAATCCTGCTCGGAAGGGTGGTTTTCTTTGGACCGTGTCTAACCGCGCGGTGCATGACCAAGCAGCGGCTTGTAGCATTTAGGAACTAGGACAGAAGTAGATGCCTCTATTCAGCAGACTCACATAAGCCTTTCATATTCTATCCTGGGCCCCAATTTGCCTATGTTATAAATAAGTCTGTGGCTGCATGCTTGTGTGTGTTTCTTTTTTAAGCTGAAGGCAACCCCTTAAGCTCTTTTCTGCAGGTCTGTTCAAGCTGGGGCATGGGGAATTCCTAAGAGGATTATCATGGTTTACTTGATACAGAACTTGAACTTGAGCAATGGCTTATCTTATCAGTGATAAAAGACATGGAAATGAAGTTTACGTAACTGAGGAGGCCTTGAACATGGCTTATTTTTTCCCTCCTGGAACGACAGATCTGCCGAGCTCCTTCCCTGCTAGCAGTCGCGGTGCTGTCTGGCACGTACTTCCCAGGTGCTGGGGACTGGTGCAGGTTGTGCCTATCTCTGTGCATTCACTCACAGGATGGCCCTACCCCAGTGCCGTGGCTCACGCAGTGGGTGCTGTGGGGGCTCAGCCTCCTCTCCCTCTCTGCTAGATTTGGGAGGATGTGATTGCTTGGGTGTCCGACTCCTGCCTTGTCTGCAGTGCGTGGGAGGAATTTAATTTTGGAGCTCTTGCTGTTGCAGATGGTGACAGTGGCACTGAGGCCTGGGCAGAGTGGTGCTTCCCACAGCAGGACTCGGCAGCCTGAGGCTGGCAGGCTGACAGCCCTTATTAGAGGTAACCTTCAGGAAATGCCACACACAGCCCTTGCTGAGCTCCCTGGCTCTGGGTGCGTACGGTATTTACACCACGCTGCTTGAGCTTCCCTGAGGCTCAGCCTGCAGCTGCCTCTGCTCTGCCACCTGCCCACGTCCTCGTGGTCCGGTGCCCGGGGTGGGCCTGGTTCCTGCAGCAGCACCCTGCTGGGCTCTGCTCACCCTGGGCTGAGGCCATCTCCTTTGTCCTCCTGGCCCCGGTGCAGTCACAAGTTAAGCTCTTTCTGTGTGGGCATGGGGAGGTTTGTGCTTCCTGTTCTTCAGCTCTCAGGATCCAGGATGAGGTGGTGGGTAGGGGCAGCTGCCTTTGTTCTCGCTTCTGCTGGTGTGAATAAACAGAACATGTCTTCTGAGCTGTTCCTCTGCTGTTTTTGCTGTGGCCAAATTTACTTAACAAAAGGAAAATATTGATCTTCCTTCACTAGATGTCATAAAAACTGACCTTGGTAGGAAGCTTGCAACCCACTGCTCTCGCCTGTGAGTCTCACCAGTGGTGAGTGCTCATACTGGCCCTGGAGCATCAGCTGGCTTGGCGTGCAGCCCACAGCTCCCCAGGACCCAGCTCTCTTGGCTGTGCCATGGGATAACCTTTGCTGCTTGAGCAACACGGATCAAAGGGGCCACTTGCTTTGTGTGCTGTGAATGAAGTTTGGGATCTGGGGTGATGCCTGGGCTCTTGCTCTCATGTCTGGATGCATCAGCACGCTCCCTTCAAAGGTGAAGGAAAGCTGCTGCTGTTTGCTTTACGAAGGGGCCTACAGAGATGGGTTGCCAGGGGCTGCACCTGAGGCTTGTGATGGAGCAGTGCATACACTGCAGAGCCGCAAGCTTTCTGCCCAGCGTATAGAATGAAGGCTGGTATCTGTGGGGCTCTTCTCACCTTGATTTCCAAATGCCTTCCAGGATGGTTGGAGGGACATGGATTCCGCAGCCGAAGCTGTTTGGTCAGGGGTGTGGGTGCGTTTTGTTCCTCGTTTGCAGTGCTATGTCTGTCATTTTGTTGATGCAGAGACCCGCTGCCTCCAGCAGGGTGGAAAGTCCCTGCAGCATGCTGAGAACTCATTTGTCTTTTGTGGCTCAGCCTGTCCAGCTCCTCCTGCAGCCCCCAGCTGCCCTCGGGGCTGTTAATGGCCTGGTGGCCCGTAAACCATCCCGGCACCCGGCAGAGGGACTGCTCTGCGCGTCATGGCTCTGCTGGAGGGCAGCCCGGCCAAGTGCTCTGAGCTCGTGGTGCTGCACGGTGCTGAAATACCCAAGAAATCTGCTATCTCTGCTGTCTTGTGGAATAATTCATGTGTCTCTTGACTCCAAGCTCATACCAATCAATAACTTTCCTTGTTTTTTATTTTCAGTAGCAGCTTGGTTAAACTTTTCCATTCTGCTGGTGTTGGGAGACATTGACTTGCGCAGTACTGATCTCAGCCATGCTTTTGCAGCAGAATTGATCCAGGCTTTCACATGGAGCTTGCTGCCCCTCCCCAGGACCCACAGCTTGGGCTTCTGCAGGCAAGAAGCAGCCTCCTTGTGTCCTTCCCAAGGGTCTTGTATCTGCCCTGTGCTTTCCGGTCTCTGGGCTGGGACTGGTAAAGCTCCTTCTCCGAGGCAGGGCTGGAAGCGTGCTGCTGTGCCATTCCAGCACTGGAAGAGCTGATGGGAGTGAGTGGCAGTAGCAGGAGGCTGGCTCCTGCCAGCAGATGCACAGCCCCTGCAGCCCAGTCACTGGAATATGGATATGTTAATTTATTCCTGCAATTTCTGGGCCTGTCTCCGAGTGCTGAAGTGCTCTGATGATCTTTGCTCCCTGTCAGACTCAGAGATGAAGCCTGAAATGTACCAGTAACAGCTGTGCCCTTTGTGTTGGGTTATTATCCCTTCAGAATTTAATAACGTGACACCCCTTCTCACTGGATAGCTTGTCCTTCCTTCCAGGAACAGATCAATAACAGACCTTGTATCTGTGATTTGGATGTAATTGCAGGTGTCAGCTGATGTCTGGTGCCACGTCTCCAGCCAGCCCTGGAAGCACATGGCTGGGGGCATCCAGGATTTCTTTCCAGCCTCTACACCCCGTCCGCAAGCTGGGAGAGCACGGATCATGTTAGAGGTTTCCCTGCTCCCTTCCCTTGGGCCTTGTGATCTGTGGGCTGCGTGGGAGGGAGAGAAGGAATGAGTAGGCGAGAGGGCTCTCCATTGCAAACAATTATTCCGCTGGAGTCTTTAGGGTAATTGAAGAGGGTAATTGCTGTACTTCCATGCTTGTAATCTACAGGTTGCCTGGAGAGGAAGGAGGAAATGGTTCAAGTGTGGGTGCAGGTAGTGGGAAGAGGAGGGCTGCGGCAGGGCTGCTTGCTCCCTGCTTGCTCTGCTGTCCTCATTGCTCAGGTTTCCATCTAATTGGTAATTAGAGGAATGCAGAACAGTTGGGCTGGAGAGTGATTTGAGGACTGTTGTTCAAGGGAGTATTATGTTTTTAATAAGCGGAGTTGGAGGATTTTGTGCATGAAGACACGGGAATATTGCAACTATAAAAAGTCTGCAGCGTCTAGAACTGAAAAAGTATAAATATTTCCTAGCAGTGAGGCTCGCCTGTGTAATCCCACAAGGGAAGAGAAGTGGTGTGATTAATGGCTGGCTCCATCCTGGTTGATCCCCAGACACAGATTGCTGCACTACACCCAGCTGTCCCTGGTATCGCCGTGCAGGGCAGCACAGCGTTCGGTTACGGTGCGTGTAGCGGTGGGACATGCCGTGACTTTCCTGCCTTGCTCATTCTGAGGCACAGCTCCATAGATGGAGTCAAGGCCGGGCCCTTGCTGTGCATGTTTAATGGCCCTGTCCCCAGAGAGGAGAGCTGCTGGGAAGCACAGGCCTGTTTCATTAAGAATACTCCATGCCCGTCTTCCTCGCTGGAAGCTGTGTGCCATTGTGGGCATGGCTTTGTTTCTTTATAACACCTGCACTTAGAGTGCTGCTGGGGATAGGATGGGCTCCTACAGCCGAGATGGGGGGGGGGGGGGAGGAAATGCAGCACCTGCCCCATGCAGCTGTGTGCTGGGACGGAGCCGTGACCCACTGTGCTGCACCCCTTCCCCTTTTTTGTGTTTTGTCTATTTCCTCTATTTCTGTCCCCAATTAAATAGCGGAGGTGGAGGGGAGGGAGAGCGGAACAAGACAGATGGATATAATGGGGCTAAATCCTGCCCAGCTGTTTTCTCAGCAGCCATCTCCCTTACGATCCCGAGGAAATAAATGCTCCTCTGGAGGGTCCTGATGGTTAATGATGATGTGAAGAGTGCACACAAACATCCCCGCAGATGCAGCCCGCCTGCGCTGTTCCGGCCATGCAGAGAACCCTGGGAGCCCGCTTCTCCCGCAGCCGGCGCAGTGATAAATCATTCATAGCCCAGCAAATGCAGTGCTCCTCCTCGCTCTGCACATCAGCAGCCCCAGACCCTGTGTCTGTGGTCCTCTGAGGCCGTGCGGGCGCTGTGACAGCTGCGAGCGTCTGAAATGGAAGAACGGGGAAGGCTCCGGGTGCGCGGTTGTAGGAACAGCTCTGTATGGTTTTCTTGTTTGTTTTGTAGCGGTCCCAGGGTAGCGAAAGGGGAACAGGGATGTGCTGTTCATGGACTGACAAATCAAAATTATTGCTTGTTTTGTAAAGATCTGGCGCTTCCTTCCGCTTGTGCATGGGCTGGTTGGCGTTCCAGCTCTAATCCCTGCGAGCCCCAGATGGGAGAGGTGCCCTTTGGGATGAGACACTGCCAGGCCCAGCCAGCACGTGTGAGAGAGGAGGGTCACTGGGCTGGAATAATTCACTCTTGCTGTTTCAAGGAGAAATTCAACCCATAGATCTCCCTCCTCTCTGTGACCAAAGTCATTTGGGTTTCGGGTTATGAGTGTCATGCGGTGAGGTACTACAAGGAAAGGGAAAAACACACATGCACCTACACACGCTCTAGAAATACGTCAGAGTCGAGTTGCTGAGAAATTCAGGCCTAAGCCTGACCTACTTTAACACTGTTACAGTCTGCTGGGGAATGCCCTCTGGATCAGGTCAGCAGATCCTATTGATGTGTGCTTTGGGCTGGAGGAAGCAGCAGCTGAGTTGCTTATTTTTCCCCCTTTGCACATGAAGTGAAGAAAGATGCTATTTTTTTTGCTGAAGCTCTCATACCTGAGAGCAGAGGAGGTGTGCTTAGTGAGCAGTGCTGGGATCCCTGTTAGCCTGTGCTGGGTGAGGGTGGGCAGCAGGGCCTGGGCTGTGCTGGAGGTGCCCCTGGGTGCTAGAAGGAGTCTTGGCCCATTTACTCAACACCTGTTTGAGGTTCAGCTCTTTGGGTCTGTTTGCTTGGATTTGTTCTTGTCTGATCTGCTGTACCCCAAGAGACAACTGAACAAAATGTGAGATGCAGGCCTACCCAGTCTCTTTCCCTTCTTTCTTAGTTTGTGGAGGAACTAAGATCTTTCTTTATTTTTTCCCAACTAACCTATTACTTCCTGAGCTCAGTAAGGACATGCATGTCTGTGGTGAGAAGGAAAATCAGGCAGGCTGTATTTCATGTCAGTGTCCCCCAGAAACAGGTGACCTAGCAATTGCCAAGGAAACATTTTTTGGAAGAGAGGTGTGCCGCGCTTGGTTTTTCAGGAGGTTTTCTGAAAGCGAAGAAGCTGGGAAGGAATAAAAGCTTGTTGCGTTGAAGAACTGGGAGTTCAGAGGTGGCTGAGCCTTGGGTGATTCTGGGGGTTTTCAAAGAGGCCTTCCCCTCCAGTACCCGGTAAGAGAAAAGGGGTGCGAGGGATGTTCCATCCACTGGTGTGAATTGTTCTGCCAGACTTGAAAGAGATGTGGAAATACCTCATCTGTCACTTTCAAAGGGAGGAATAAAATATTCTGATAGATTCTAAATGGAATTGCATCAGCGGTGCTTCTTCCACTGCTGCCTTTGAGCTGTTCACTGATCTTTCTGATTGGGGTAATGCGGTGAGGAGGATACGCTATTCCCTCGAGGGGAACAGCTTGTGAACATTACAGCTCAGTCAGCCTGAAAAGCTCCATTACAGGCAGATTGAGACCTGTCTTTGTGCACCGAGAGGCACAGCAGCAGGCTTTGTCTGCAGGACAGGTGCACTCTGGGCCCAATGTTATATGGCCTTTCTGTATCCCGGTGCACCCATTTCAGCTGCCACCTTGGGGGATGCCCCAAGGGGTTAGGGCTGATGGTGCCTGCTGCCTTTGCTCTCTTGTGTATTTCTCTGTCCTAACCCTTGAGTTTCTGTCCCAAGAGCGGGATTGTGGTGTCACGCAGTGGGTGCTGCGCTTGGGAGGAAGTCCAGGAGGTCTTGGTGCCATTGGGAGCTGCTGAAGATGAGCGGAGGAGACGAGTCAGGTGGATAAACCAGCAGGCTCATCCGGCATGCTGTGAGCGTCTGCAAGGTTCTTTCTGTGTTTCCCAAGCTTTGCAATAGCTTGTGCTGATCTAGAGGGGATGTCATGTAGGAGTTTTTTGGAACACCATGAATATGGAAAAGAGAGGATTTCCTGAAAACATAGTACAGCTTGTTCCTGATGTCTCTCAGCCATGCTGGCGCATTGGGGAAATGCGGCTTTTATCTCCTTCGCTGCGCTCTTCGTGTCAGGCCCTGGAGGAGTTTCTGCAGTTTCAGTGAGATCACGCTATCCTCACGGGGGTCGGCCCTTCTTGTTCCCTTTGGGCTGTGTCTCGGGTGTGATTCAGGTATTGTGCCTTCTGACTGTCCTGGGGGGGACACTGGCCCCCTGTCCTTGTGGGAGCATCTCAGCGCCTGGAATGCACGTGTTCCTGTGGCTGCAGCCTGTCCTGTAAGGGCTGCACTGCTGCCCATGGAGGACAGGGGTGGGACCTCATGGATGTGCTTTTCCATCACACCCACTGGGGATGGGGTGGATGCTGACTTGGAGGCAGCTTCCCAGCTGTGGTGAGCCTTGCTCTCACAGCACAGGGAGCACGGGGAGATGTCCAAGCTTGGTCAAGTTGCTGTCCCGGAGCACGGCGTGCAGCTCTGTGCAGCAGCCTGCCAGATCCGGCTTAGCGTGGCCGCAGCTGTCGGCTCAGCTGCCAGCGGGGCGATGCAGGAGGAGCAGAGGAAGGAGAAGCACCCTTTGAAAAATGGCAGCGGCGGCAGGAGAGCAGTGAGGGTGAGGCCTACTGATTACACGCTTATCTCTGCTTCTTTTGTGCCCACGTCCAAAGGCACACTGTGGACAAAGGAGCCCTGTGTGGTGGCTGGGGAGGAGAGGAGTGGAGTCGGGTCTGAGAACAGAAGCAGCAACATTGTTGGACTTAACCAGGCTTCCCAAGTGAGGGTTTCCTGCAGGCAGCAGAATGTCCCAGATGGGACGGGCTTCCTGGAGGAGAGTGCTGGCTCTCACTGTGGTGTCTGAACTATCTAGTGAAGAGAACTAGCATGTGGGCTTGCTGAGTAACTCTGAAATCTTGAGGATATCTTTGTGTGTTGTCCATAGAAGTCCTATTCACGCAGCTGGCATTAGGAAACATAAAGGACCGCTTCTGCAGGGAACTTGTCTAGCCTCCAGAAAGAGCTGGCTCAGCAGCTGCATGCAGCCCATGTGCCTTGCTGCATGGCCTAGGGTTTATCCTGCATTTAAAGCATCTCTCCAGCCCTGAAATGCTTTTCCCAAAGCCACTTGTGCAGTGTTCTGATTTCAGCATGTTCCGTTATGTTTCATCTCTGCTTTCCCGGTGCAGTACAGATCAGCAGCGGAGCACGAGGAGCATGCCCTCCGCCTGCGGACGTGGGGCAGTGCGTGGAGCACGGTGGCTGCCTCTGCCCCTCTCCCGGCACGGCACCTCTCAGAGCTGGCTGTGTCCTTTGCGTGTCGCTGACCGAGTGACACACTTGTTTTGTTGATTTGGAGTGGGAAAACATAGTGGGAGTGCACATGGCAGATGCCTGTTTGCTTTCAGAAAGCCTGGGGATAGTAAAGACCTAATTAACATTCTTGTGAAGGCAAGTCGTAGGGAGACTCCAGCATTTAGTTCTGCAAGGAGGGACTTTGCGTTGGTGAAAACAACAGCTTGCTGGAAATGTGCGAGCAAAGTATTTTGTGCTCTGGTGGAGGAGGGAAGGTGGCACGCAGGGTGCTGGGAACAGGTATGTGCTACAAGGCCACCGATTTCCCTCGACCCCCATGGAGGGTTGGCTGCAGCCAGCACCCTGTTAGTGCCTGGTGCTGCCCATGGGGAGCCCTGTGCTGGTGCGGGGCAGGGAGGAGCTGCCTACAGTTTTCTGTCTCTGGGGAAAGGCCTTGAATGTCACCAGCCCACGGTAGTGCCCGGCTCCTGATGGCTGGCACAGCAGCTAGGGGCTGGTTACTTCATCTCTGCAGTCCCATTTCATTTGCTGTTCTGGAAGGCTTGATTTGGAGGTGATCCAGGGATAAATTCCTTGTGTGAAGCAAATGATTTCCAAAAGTGCATGACTGGTTTTTTTGTTGTTTTTTTTTTCCTTCCCCCCCCCTCCCTGTCCTTTTGTCTCTGGAAGGAGACTGTACATCTGCTTATGTTGGCTGGGAGAAATGCTCTTGGAGAATACAAATTAATGTTTAAGACATTGAACCTCCGGTGTACATCTAATCACAGTATTTCTGCCTTTGCAGTATGTTCAGCGGGCGTCATTTATCATGATGAGGTTTAGCTGTGCACGGCTCTTTGCTGGTCTTCCAGTCCTCTGCCTCAGGCACATATGCTTCCATTAATTTTCTGTTATTATCCACTCAGGTGTCCTGTGTGATCCAACATGCTTAATTTCATTCTACTGAGCACCAGCTCTTCCGATCTGAAGTTAGCGGTGTGATTTGCAAGCATCACACGGAAATGAATCTTTCTTTTCTGGAGATAACTGCTTCCTGAATTTCTGTTCTATTTGTAATGCGCTAATAAGCTCCATCCACCAAATCCTGCTCCACTGGAGATCCTGTTTGTGTCCCTTGGGCTTCTGTTGAACCGGAGCATTCCTCGTTGTGTTGTAGCTGCATTCAGAGCCTGCCAAGGGCTGACTGCACGGGGTGCTGCTGCGAGCAGGAGCTGGTGGTGCTTCGGTACCATGCAAGCTCTCCAAGGCATGGTGCAGTCTGTGGCTGCAGCCTTGAGAAAAGGGCGAATGGCCCCGTTTAATAGGCTGAGCACAGAGACCCAGGGAGCCTGCTGCTGGGCGTGGTGGAAACCTCTCATGCAGAATAAAGATGATTATATGGAAGCTGACTTTAAACGGGCCAGGTTTCAGAGCTGGCCTCTCTACAAAGCATGACCAGGGGCAGAGTCTCCTTGGCTGATGAGGAAGCTCTGAGAGCTGGGCTGTGGCTCCACAGCTGTTGGCTGCATGCAAAGCGTGCCTTCCACGGCAGTGCCTGGGCTCCGTGCCTGAGTGCAGAGCCCGGGGTCCCTCTGGGCTCACACCCGTGGTGCCGTGGAGCATTCCCCGTGGCTGTGCCCATCCTCAGGTGCTGCGGAGGTGCTGGCGGTGCGACATCTCCTCCAGGAGCCTTGCTCTGCTGGGGCTGGGGGCATTTTGGAAACGCCTGGCTCTCAGGCCCTGGAGCTTGACAAAAAATGCAGAAAACCTGTGGGCTGAGCACACATCTCCTGCAGCAGATGGTTTGTGCAGAGGAGTGAGTTTGAAAAACAGAAGGAAACATGCAGTGGCTAACGGAGAGGGCGAGGCAGGGAAAAACGCTGAGACACATTTGTCTGCCCTGGGATCCATTTCTTTCTTGGCTGCTCTCAGGATTTAATGCTGACGCTCCAGAACCTGGCAGCGTTTTGGAGGATGCCGGTTCCAGCCCCCAGCCGGTGCAGTGTGCCTGAGCCCAAGTGGTTGGTGATGGCTTCTGCCTGCGCTGATGCTCAGGGGTCTGCTGGGGGTCTCCACTTCTGGCCGTGCCTTTGGCACACCGGTGTGGGCTCAGAGCCCATGGGCCTGCAAGGCAGCAGCAGGAGGCTTGTGTAAGGACGGACCCGAATATTTCATTAGCGAATGATCTTCAGTAATGTAATTAAAAGAGTCTTAGAATACTTAGGCAACAGGAGGGATCTCTGCTCCCTTCGAGCCTACTGCTGATACATGCTTTGGTTTGCATTCATCCTGTAAGGTGCATTTCTGTCGGGTCTTCAGGGAAGTCTGCTCCCTTTCAAATGGAATGAAGACAACCAGGGACACCTGAGCCCTTCATGGGCGTAATCTGTAATCCTGCACATGAGGGAAGTTCTGTCTGAGGCTCGGTTTAACGTTTCAGTGGTGCAGTACATGGCTGACTGCCCTTAGATTGCCTTGCGTACGTGATGAATTCCCCCCCCCGCGATAGTTTCTGTGTAGTGATAATGCAGTGCTCTGAACACCGCACCGATGTGGCTATGTGTGAGTAAATGTACGAGTCATGGTGTAAATGACAGAGGTGACGATAACGCTGCGCCGAGCACTAACAGCACAGCGCTGCAGAGGGCTCCTGCTCTGAGCAGTTCGTGGCCTGAGCCCCGTGATAACGAGCACAGTGTGTGTTACATGCAGGAAATCTTTCTTACGGGTGTTTTCCATTCGGCCCTTGCAGCGGCGAAGTTTTGTTTGCTGTCTTTTTCATAGCTGGAGAAATTGAGGTTTGGAGATGTGAGTGACGCGTTGCCGTGTGTGTAGGCAGGCGGGGTCAGAGCCAGGAGCGCGGGTGCTGGGTGGCTTTCCACTCGTGCTGCAGGCACAAACACCAGCTCTCCTTCAGGGCACAGAAGTGCCGGCTGCCCCGGGGAGAGCCCGGCTGCGGGCAGGAGGCTTCTTGCAGCAGAGGAGCCCCTCGGTGGAAAGGGCACCGCGTGTAATTGGGCTGAGCTGTGTCAGCTGTTTCCTGCTTGTATGGCATTTGATCTGCAGCGGAGATCAAGCCCTGGTGACACAGCCCATTGATGCCTTTGCTGCTGTTGTTCCAAGGGAAGCCTGCATGACTTATTCATGCGGCTTTCAGAAGTTGTCCCACAAGAATACGTTTGAGGGTCGCCTTGTTTTTGTTGTTCCTTCTGTACATGCTTCCAGCCTTTTAGACGTCCTCTGTGCCCGTCGCTCTCCAGGACCAAATATTTTTGGCGTTCTTGGTAGTTTGTTTAAAGAAGAGCTGAAAACCAACAGAAAGACTTCTGTTTTGCATGTGTTTATTTCTTTGTGTGCAGGGTTTTCATTGCTCAGTTCTAAATGGTTGAATTATTAAACTTGAAAAGCATCTGCTCTTTAGAAAGCATTCACATGTACTGTAAACATGATGGATAACGAGGCAGAGCCTAATCTAATTGACACAGCTCTGTTGATGTTGTAATGCAGGCTTGTGTGAAGCTTTATTTTCAAGCCGTGGCTCTTACTGGTGCTGGGGGTGCTGGTGGCTGGGCTTCTGAAGCTGCTGTGGGTGCCCTGGGCAGCCTGAGCTGGGGGGGGCAGCCAGCCCATGGCAGGGGGTGGGGCTGGGTGGGCTTTTTGTTCCTTCCCACCCAGGCGTTGTACGATGCTGTGATCTCCCTCCCATAGGGCTGTGTGGGGATGCTTGGGATGGCTCCGTTCTGCTGTTGGCTGGCTCTGCTAGCTGCTGTAAGCTGGGCCGTGCTGTGTCCGTAGCCAGCCCAGCTCCTCGACCCCTTGGTGAGGATTTGCACTGTGGTGTTCCCAACGAGAGAGGCCAGGCCGGTGCTGAAAACTTTCCCACATGAAATGCTGTGGCTGTGCCAGCAGAGATGAGGGCAGGAGGAGGTGGCTGTGCTGTGCCAAAGCGCTCTTTCATCTTCTGTCAGCTCTACCCATTAGGGGTCCTGGCTCTCAGCACATTAGATGCCTTGTGCAGATGTCTTGGCTGGGAGAGAAGAAATGGCCCCTTCTCCCTCCCAAGCAGAGAGATATAAGAAAGCTATTGATTTGCTTGTAGTGAAAGTGAGCCAGGCTCCGCAGTGCTTTATTGAGTCTGGGTTAGGGCTTTGTTACTGGGGAGAAGGAGGGGAAAATAAGTGCTCGAGGTTTTGCCTGTGCTGGTAAGCAAATCGCTGGCTGTTCACATTGGGACTGACCAGCAGGTAGGTGAGGATTCGGGATGGACTGAGTGCCAAGCAAAGCCCCCCTTCCTGCCCCATCCCCGGCCCCGCTGCGCCGCGTGGCAGTGCTCCAGCGCTCGGTGGGCAGGTGCCTCCTGCTGCTGGGAACGGCGGCCGGCTGCCTCGCTGTGCCGCAGGGTGCCAGGCAGCAGCTGGGCTGAGCTCCCAGCCCCACGTGCCCGCTGCTCCTGGCCCTTCCCAGCCGCTCCATTTTACTGCTGCTGGAGGAGGAACAGAGCAAGTGGCCGCTGGGCCTCCTAATCTGCTCTTCTTGCTGAACAGTAAATTCCGCCTTGAAGGCATTTCCCTCTGGCAAACAGATACTGTAGAGAAAAATGAATTTTGGGAGCAGCGTGATTTATTTACTTGGTGCTCTGCTGGAGAAGTCCTTCATCTCTGCTGTGGTCGCGGATGCTGCTGGAGCTGCAGGTAGCATGGGTTGGCATTGAGGTCCTGCTGTCTGAGTGTGTTGGGTTGTAGCTGTAATTGTGTGGAGGGCACAAGCAGCCGAGCACACTCAGTGCTTCTGTTGAAACCTCATTTGTGGGGTCTCCTCTGCAGATATTTGGAACCTCCCTGGATGCTTTCCTGTGCATCTTGAGAATGAGCTTCGACAGGAGTGTTGGACTGGGGGGGTCTCAGGGAGCAGTGAGGCCCTGGCACACATTGCCCAATGAAGTTGTGGCTGTGTTTCTGAGGCCGCTGTTGGTGCCCATCCCTGTAGGTGCTCACAGCCAGGTTGGATGGGGCCCTGGGCCCTGATCTGGAGGGAGGGCAAGCAGCCCACGGCCGGGGGTTGGAACTGGATGACCTGGTCCCTTCTAACCTAAGCCATTCTGTGATTCTTTGATTCTGTGATCTCTAGAGGCCCCTTCCAGCGGTTCTGCAGTGCTGTGATTTAGTGCACGTGGCACAGTTGCGTTTGCTTTGCTGCATGATGCGGGGAGGTTGGCCCCATTGGTGTCTCCCCCTTGTGCAAATAGCCCTGCCTAACTCACCCGGTAGTATTTTACTTTGAGGAGCGGGTGGTGTTTCATGGAGCAAGGAGCCCATGAACCTCATGGGGATGCTCTCAGTGTGGGGCTGTCTGCTGCCATAGCACCCTCCCTCTGCTCACGATGGAAAAAACATTCCTTGTACCCAGGAGGGAACAGGGGCTTTGCTGAATGTCATCACTTACTAGAGAGCTGTAGAGATCTTTAATCTCTAGCTGCAAATTGTCGTTGCAGCATTTTCCTGGGGAAAAGCAGCCTGGAGAGGAAATGGAGCTATGTGTGAGCCTGGCTGCGCGCTTGCAGGCAGTGCTGTCCCTGCTGGCGCTGGGCCATGCTCCCCAGGCAGCCTGGCAGAGCTCTGTGCCCCTGGCCGGGGCCCTGGCGGTGCTGCTTGGCAATGCTGTGATGGGTGGGAGTGTGCGCCGGTGTTGTGCAGCTTACCTGCAGGCTTCGAAAATCTAACCTTGTAATTTTAACAGCTGGCTCAGCTCTGCCTCTGAGCTGATAGGCTCGTTAAAATAAATAAACAAGAATACCGGCCTGCGTTTCCTGCACGTGTCAATATTGGAATAATTTTAAATGGTGTGTTTTCCCCTGGTCACTGACCTATAGTTTATTCCATTATTGACTGCTGGGTTAGTGGCTCTTTGTGCGCTGCTGTGGTTAAGTGAACTGTAAGGCTGAAATCATTTGGCGGGGATGGTGTTGCTGGGCAGGAACTTGCGTCTGGCTGACTCAGATTGGGGTGAAAGTGTGCCCTCTGGCAACGTGAGTGCTCCCTTATCTCCCCTCCCCCTGATAAACGGGTTAGGCAGCATAGTGGAGTATTGATCCCACTCTCAGCTGGCGGCCCCAGGCTGCAGCAGCCACCTTTGTGCCGCATTCCTGCTGCTTTCCCAAGGATGAGGTATGCGCTGCCTTCCCCTGGGCTCCCTCCCTCGAGCCTTTGGATGGTGGTGATGAGGGGCTGTTCCTCGGGCTCTGCTCTGGGAGCTGTTGGTGTGAGGTAGGGGAGCTGGGCCTGAAACAGCCCTGCTCTGTTCTCTCGGGGCTGTTACAAAGGCGTGCTGCTGCCCTGCTTCCCACAGCATGCATCCCACATCTTCAGAAGTGGGGAGAGGGATGATCTGTACATCTAGGGGTTTTTGAAGCAACTGGTATTTGGCATCCAAATAAACAGGTGTTCTGGCACAGGAGAAGAGGAATACTTACCTCGGAGCTCTTGTTTCTGATGGCAGCGAGGCTCTCCAGGGAGTTTCTATCAAAGAGCTAGGTTAGTAGTTCTGTAATTTATTTGTTTCTGCCAAGAGATTGGTGTGTCTGTGGCAGAGCAGGCTGGTCCAGGAGGTAAATGCCTCTGGAATGCAGCCACAGATTTCCTTAGATAGTTAAACTCTGGAAGTAAAGCACACATCTGCTCTGCAAACCTGTTGGCTTTGCCACGGAGATGCCTGGGGCTTGGCTGGTCCTGGTGCTGCGTGCTGCACCCCAGGGCCGTGCTTGCTGTTTGGGTGGGATGCTGGGGGTGACCCTTGGGCCTCTGGGGCAGCCAGGTTGGAAAAGTTTTGGAGAGCAGGAATTCTTTGGTGCCCAGCACTTGGACACGTGGGAGGAAATGCTGCCCAAAGAGCGTATTTGCCCATCATGTTGCATTTCATGTGGAGGTCTCTCCAGGGCCTGATGTCCTAGGTTAAGGGCCCAGCCTTGGAACTTTGGTTGCTTAGTGTAGGGCAAGTTGGTATGGATGGTATGCAAAAAGCTTCCAAAGTCAGTCCTTTCTCTCCTGAGCCCCATCAGGTATGCGTGCAAGAAGTGGGCTAAGTCCTCTGCAAAACTCAGGCAGCAAACCCTGTGCTTAAGAGCACTGATCACTCTAAGTTGGTGTCTTGGCTCCCAAGCCCATGCAAACCCTGTGGTGGTGTGATCACGGGCCCTTGCTGCCACCCATGTGTGCCTGTCTGTTACCCTGCCTGGGCTGTGGGTCAGGTTTCTTTGAGCCCAGGCACCAAAAATGCAGAGCCGAAGGGCCAGTGGGGTCACGGCAACCTCTGCCTTGGTGGTTGGGGCAGGGACCAGGGGCAGGCTGCAGGGAGGTCACCCAGGTGGGAGCAAAGGCACAGGGTTGTGCACGGCCCTCTGCCTTGAGCTGCTAATGGGCCTCATAATGCTCATCTCTCTGTACTGGTTTGTTTGTCTGCTTGTCCCCAGGGCACTTTTACATGCTCTGAGGTGCCTCAAAGGCAGGAGGCACCCAGGCGGCTGTGCACAGGGTCATTGCTGCAGCAGGGCATGCTTGGCTTGTTTTGTTCTTAAATAAAGCAGCTCCCGAGCAGATGGAAACATCAGCGTTAGAGAGCTGTGTGCCTTTGTGTTGTAATGCTGTCTGCCCAGCAGCTAGCAGACGCATTAGGAAGCTCTGGCTGCTAGAGCACTTTGCCAGGCACAGCGTCAGGAGAACTGCTTGCCCCTCGGTGCTGCGTGCTGTGGGGGCTGTCTGTGGGATTCACTGCAGCTCCTGGATACAGGAAAATCCAGATGTGAGCTGTGTGAGCACAACAGCATAGCTGGCCGGGAAACGATGCTGCTCGGCTCTAAAGCTCTATGTAGGAAAGAAAGAACCAGAAGTAGCAAACACTGGATTTCCTTGGGAGCAACGTGAGTTTGCTTTTTATCGTAAGCCACCCGCAGTACTTGTCACCCAGTGTGATCTCCGTGCAGACCCCTGCCTGTCCCACGCTCTGCACATAGGGCTCATGAGTGCTCATCTCATCCAGCCCTGTGCGCCTCGGTGCTGTGCTGGCTGTCCTCTTGTCCTCTCTTCCCTGGTGTGTGTGTGTGTGCGTGCTGCTCCCTCGCTGCTTTCTGGCACCAAGGGGAGGTAAAAACAGTGTTTAAAACTTAAAGGATTCCAGATGCGGTCATGCTTTGGACACTGCTGGTGGAGGAGAAATGTGTAACCCACGCAGGTGTTTACATTATGGCACAGCCACATGCTATGTGTGGATAAACACATCCCAGATAAAGTTGCTTGCTTTTGTAGGTTTGTTTCCTCTCCCTTTTAAACTGTAATTTGAAATCCACACCCCGGGGAGCATGCAACTGTATACCTGTTAGCTTCATTCCCTTCTGCCGTGTCCACTTGGTGGCTGGGGCTTCACATGCGTAAATGTGAGTGATTAGGTGCGAGCAGTCCCCCTCTTCCTGCTGGAGGAGGTTGGAAGAGGCCCCTGGGAGCTGTTTGCTGAAGGAAATGGGAATTGCCAGGATCTCCTCCTTCCTACGGAGTCTCCGTGCTCTCTTCACCTCTTGGCGGCTGGAATAATTCTGGCAGTGCCACGCAGCCCCTTGCCTGGCCGGGTGGCCGAGGCAGGTCTCTCTTGTGATGCACTGCTGTGCAAATCACCTGGTGACTTGTGAGGAACAGACAAGTGGTTCGTGTTGCTCCTGGGGTCATCGCTCCTGCTGGGGCTGGTTCTTTTTGGAAGTCTGCAGTGGTCGTTGCTGGTGGCTCTGTGTTGGCGTTGTGCGGTTGTCAGCTCCTGTGGCAGTGTCTGCAGTCCTTCTGTTTACCAGGAAACCTCAAAATAAAGGGCACTGCCTGTGGCTCTGTGTGCTTCTGCTGACGTAGGAGATCCCAGTGCACCCCGGTGGGGAATGGTCTGCTCATAATGGTCTGCTCATAAGGCTGCTCCTCTCGATTCCGATGCTTTGTGCTGTCCAGCTCTTAGTTCTTGGTGCTGGTGGGTGCTCGCAGTGCTTATGGCAGTTTGGTTCAAAGAAGAAATGTTGAACTGAAGATGGAATTAAAAAAAAAATAAAAAATCCCAGCAGAGGATTACCTAATTTCAAGTTAGCGTCTATAGCATTTCACACTTTCCCCTGTCCATCATGCCTCTTTTTATACGCATGAATTTGCTGAGACAGACCTTGCTGCTGAAGCCTGAGGGATCTGACGACCTACTGCAGGCTATTCTGGGGATCTGCTGGAGGTGTGTGCCTGCCTCCTCTCCGCTTCTCAGCCATGGTGCTGCTTCCTTTCTGGTCAGGGAGGAACCAAGGCTTCTGACTTCAGTCCTCCTCCGAGGCTGCTGGATTGGGCTGGGTAACCGCTGTCCTGCTGGAGCACCTGGTGAGTGATAAATCTGTTTGGGTTTTTGGTTGGTTTTGTCTTTTTTTTCCCCCTGTAGAACAACAAAGACATAAAACTTATGATCCGAGAAGTGGTAAATGGCTCTGTCCCAGGGGAGGTGAGCGTGCGGCTGTGGCTCCAGCTTCCCCACTGCACTTCCCACCGAGGTGGGCCTGGAGCGGTGAGCTGAGATTGTAGGAACATAAATTGAATGAGCAGTCCGGTTAAATAAGTAATGAAGTTAGCAGGGTGCCTAATTAAATTAAATTCAAAATTATGTATGGATGATGCCTTTCTAATAATTGCTGTAGGTTTGTCATTGAGGTACTCCACACTGCCCTCTTGGAAGAAGTTCCCACTTTCTCAGATAAACACACATTGGCACCCCAGGGGGATGTATTTTACGCTTCAGTTTGGTTTGGCTCCTTCCTCATTCCCTTGTGAACGTAGCAGTGTTGTTCTGCTTTACTGAGTTGTATGGAGGGGGTTTGTGTGGTTTCAGTCTCTGCTGCTTAAAGTTGCTTGTCTCTTCCTGCAAAGGGTTTCTGCTTTGCTCCTGCTCTCCCAGACCAGCCCTGGGGCTATCAGGATTCAGGCAGCTCCTTTAGAGCCAGGCTGGTGCTTTCCCCGGGTCTCTGTGCCACACTGATGTCTCATGGACTGTCCCTGTCCTAACAGCCCCTCTTCCTGAGACACATTCCTGGGTTGCTCATGCAGCTGGGAGAGCGCATGGCAGCCGTGCTGATGGCTGGGGTCAGGCGTGGGGACGTGGCTGGGCAGGATGACTTAACCCATCACTTCACTTGAAAATAATCACTCGATTTTCATGTTCCCAAGCTTCTTTCAAGCAGCAGCCCTGGGAGGGTGCATGTCAGCCTGTCTCGGTGCAAGCATTAAGCTGAGGTGGAAGGACTATTTTGAAGCGAAAGAAAGCTGCTGAAATTAAAGACACATGAGAAGACACAGCCATTGCAGCTGCCAAAGGAAATTCTCCCCTTGCCAAACAGCACATTAACAGCAGGCTCTCCTGCTATCCTGGGCACAGCCGTGCGGTCAGGCTCTCAGTGCGTCGCGAAGATGGGCTGACAAGGCCAGAGCTGTCTGCGGCTTGCAATTACTGACCTTTGAGGTAATGCGTCCTTAATAGAAGGATGTGAGTACATGGGAGAGAGGGAATTATCATCGTCAGAGCCATCTTTTTCACCTCTTTGGAGGAGGACAATTCTGTTAAAGAATCTTTGCTCTGGCTGAACTGGTTCTGCTCCTCCGGGAAATGGAGGTGAGAGTAGATGCAGGGAGGGGAAGGAGCCCAGGTGGCCGCAGAGCTTTGCTGCTGGCTTCTTAACAATTTTTCCCCTGCTCTGCTGTTAATTTTGCAATAGAGCTTGTGGATAAGGTCTGAGACATGGTCTTCAGCCTTCATCCGAGCTTGTCTGGACCTGAGGATCCCCGTCTGACAGGACGTGTCAGGGAGGGGGAGCTGTTGGGGTGATTCAACATGTTGGTTGCAGAGAGGCCTCTGGGACTGCAGCTCCAGTGATGAATAATGAGCGTGCTCGTCATGTTTGGGCAGTCTGACTCTGATATCTCCCTGGGGAAGGGGGCCTCCAGGTGATGAGCACGAGGCTCTTACACGTGGTTGATTTTCTCCAGGAAAAGCAAATGCTGTGCAGCGAGTTGCTGTGTGCTGCTTTATCAGGGGATCTGAAGGCCCTTTGCAAACCTTTAATTAGTCTTTGATTTGCCTTGGCACCTCGGTGTCTGCTGCCCTGTGACGGAGCGGCAGGACTGGTGAGCCTGGTTACCCCGTGGCTCTGGAGTGGGGATGTGGCAGCAGGAGGTTGTGGCTGGAGCCCTCCCGGAGCTGGTGAAGTTCAGAAAGGCAGAAGGTGACTGACAGCACTGAGTGACTTGCGTGGGTGCAGTGACCGGAGCAGGCTCTGCACATTTCATGCACAGTTGCTTTAAAGGGATGCTGATCGCTTTCAGCATGACCTGCTAATTATTAGAGCAGATGAAAGACTTTTTTTTTCCCTGTAAATCCTCCTCCCACTGCATGTTCTCTTCTCCCTCCTCCTTTCCTAAGCCTTTATCTAAGTTAATCAGCACAATACAAACAGCCTAAAAAGCAGTATTGTTGTAACAGCTATTAACGGGGAAGGAGACAGCAGGCATCTGGAGCCTCTCAGGAAGGACTTGCCCGGTATAACACATTATTTTTAACAGCCAAAGAGAGCTGTAGAGTCAAAACAGAAAAGGTTTAACCTTTCTTTTGAGATTCTAATACTCAGTGACCTGTACCCTATGATGCAGATTTCTTAAGAAGACCAAAGCGTGGAAATTCTGTAGCGATGAGTCTTTCCAAATGTCTGATACATCCACGCTAAAGATAAATATCTTTATCTTTTGCTAGTGAGTGTTGAGACACTCAAGACATAGGGCTGGGTCCTGTGGGGAGAGGCTTTCCATCCCACATAACCACTTAATGTCAATACAGCGACCCTAAGCAGCAGCAGGCAGAACTTGAGAAGTTGATGTTAATTTGCCATCGTCATTTCTGTGGTTGGATCAAGTTGGAGGCACTGATTTGAAGATTTTCATTCTCTAGGGCTATGGGAAGGCTTTTCCAGAATCTTTTGCTCTGTTTTAAATAATCATTTTAAAGTTGTGTTGATGTGATAATGGAGACAGGCTCAGGTAGAGGATGAAGCTGCCTCACAAATGTTAGCTGTGGCAGTGCCTTGGAAGGAAGCTGAGCAAATGGACATCGTGTTTAAATACTGTGTCCTGAATTGCTTTCATTTGGTTCTTGTTTTGTAAGGCATTGGCTGGGTTTTCTGTCCTCTCAGAAATCAGCAGCTTCTTATGAAATATGGAGCTGTTTAAAAACAGACAGCAGCTGCTCCATCCTTGCGTCAGCGAGGGCTCGGCAGAAGGAAGGGGAATGGGAGACGGTGGTTCAGTGTGATATTCTTCCCTTCATTGCCGTTGTCATATTGTGTTAACAGAAGGTCTGATCAAATGTACACCGGGAAAGTAAGACTTAATGTTTCTTTGTTCTCCTGAAACAGTGCTGGGAGGGAAGGGGGGAGCGTTTGAATGAGACTTTTATTTATGTGGTTCAGAGAGCTTGGTGTTGCCTGTGTCGGTAGATGTGTTTTTCTGCTCTTTTTTTTTCTTAGGCTATTCACAGTATTTTTAGCTGGGAAAAGACTTTATTTGTTGTTTGTGGAAAACCTCTGCTGTGTGATACAAAAACCTCTTGGGGGGTAAATATCTAGCGGAGAGAGTATGCTCCATTGGTACGGACTTCCTAACTCGTTTTAAATTCTTTTTAAAAATCTCAGCCAGATTATTTAAGAAAAGAAAAAATGAGGAACGTGGTTGCACAAGAACTGGAAGGAAACCAAATAGTTTGCTTACTGTTACAATTGCGACATGACTGAAAACATTTGGTAAAGAAAAATTAATTGCGTGGTGTATTTGTGGTTTCCTGTTGAATCTCAATTTCCAGTGGAGGCTGAAAAAACCCGTGGATGTTTCCTCAGATTACTAGATAGCACCACACCTTGTGTGCATGATGAAAGACCTTCAGCAAAATGTGCCGGATCACCACGGGTTGGTGTACGTGGGCTCTTCCATCTTGAGCGTGGCTGATTTCTCCTTACAGAGGATGAGCAGAGGTGATGAAACTTAGCCTAGTCCAGTTCCTCTTCACTGAATGGAGTCTGAATGTAGATGTTGGCTTGAGGACCATCCTGCTTGGACTTCAGTGACTGCTAGGGATGTGGTTTCCGAGGAACTCCTTATGCCTCCATCATTCTGGTAGCGACCTGGTGATGGCTTTCGTCCAGTCAAACGTCACCTGAAGAAGAACAATCATGGTTAACACCTAGATTTGTCTTCTCATGGGCTTTAAAGCAATGGACAGGGCTGTTTTTTAAGGGAGGTGGGGGCTGAGCAGTCGATCAGCAGAGAAAGGAACTGGTCCCCAGCCTAGCTGCAGCCCGAGGTGCCAGGCCTGCCCAGTCACGCAGGAGATGTTTGTGTCCAGCCTGGCACGTGGCTTCAGGTCGTGAGATCTTTGAGGCTCTTCTGGGCATTCCTGTGGGAATGGAAGAGGTATCCCTCGCATGGCTTCTGTGTGGAAATCGTTCATCTCATTAAACACCAGGGCTGGTTCTATAAAGCGGAGTCAGGGCTGTGGGGGGAGCGTGGTTAACCGTACAGGCTGGAGACGGGCAAAAACTCGTAAAGGAAGAATGCATGTAGGAGTTTACAGCTGTGTATGAGCGTATTAAAGCTTTAATTGGAGATCATTTACTGAGATCAAAATGAGCTTCCACGCAGCTATGCTGCTTTCAGGGTGCTGGAAGCAGCTTTTGAGAGAGATTAGAGCCCCATAGCTGCGGGCACTGGGTGCTTGGGAACATGCATAGTTGCTTAGTATCTACTGCTCATGACACTAGAAAACTGTGTTTTTTTGGTGTCAGTTTCAATAATGAGAAACGTATTTAAACACTCGTCCAATCCTCTGGCTTTCTGCAAGTTTCCCATCGAGTTTTCAATGTTTGCTCCTGGGACGCTGGGGTTAGATTTTCATCTTGACTCGACAGTGGAAACTGGCTTCATTTATCACATCCCAGTTTAGCTCCTGTATTAAAATTATAGCAAGGCTGGGGTTTATTTTTGTCTTGTGTACGTTTACCTCCTGTGTATCCTTGCGTCTATTATTAGAGCCCTGCTCTGTTGCTAAATGGATTGGCCGAGCTCCTGGGGACAAAATATGGAAGCATATGACTAGTCTGCAATACCCCACGGCCGTCCTGCGTTTGGAGTATTCGCAGTGACCGGGTTTAGCCTGACTTTGTCACAGCTTTCTTAATTTAAACACTGAGGATGAAGTGGGCAGAGTGAGTAGAGGGGAATGGCACATTGGTTTGTGACTGGAAGGAGTTAGAGGTAAACAGAAAGTAGTGGTGTGCTTGGAAAGCGCACAAATGGCATGGCCAGGAACTGCACTGTCCTTGCTTCGATGCTTTCTTTGTTGTTGATGGGATATTTCCCTTTCAGACTGCGAATAAGGCAAGACCGAGTCCCCTGAAAGAGGTTGCAGGCTACGGGCTCGCCATTTCCTGAATTAGGAAATTGTTTGGAAAGTTTCTATGGATTTCAGCCTTGTTTCAAAATCCTTGTGACAACCAGATGTGCTGGTTGGCAGCTGGGCCCGTGTCCTCCAATCTGTACCTAGCCTTACGGCTTGCACAAGAGCGATGTTTGTACTTCTGATCTTACTTGCCTCCTGTTTCCATATCCAGCCTGAGCTAGTGGCGTGATTTTTTTTTTCCTTGGATTTGATGTGTTTTGTAACTGGCTGTTGACCATACAACTGTGTTCTTGCTTTGCTTGCAGGAACTGTTAGGTCATGCTTGTTCAGGTGGCCTCTTGCACCTTCTGCAGCTCTGTCCCAGCTCTTAGGAAGTACATAAGGGTCTGTAGTGGTATGCCACTCAGGGGAGTAGTTCTTGATGCCTTTTCATTATTTTTTAAAATAGCTTGGGCAGTGCCTTTGGCAAGGGCAGAACCCAGAACTTGCTGAAACAACTGAGAAGAGTTTGTGTTGTAGCGCAGCTTTGGATCATATTCATGGTTTTGTTTTTCTTTCCTTCTAATTCACTGCTCTAAAAAGGCATGATGAAATGCTTCCCCTGCTCCCCTCTGTTTTTCCCTTCTCCTTTTAAGCTATCTCACTCGTGGATTTTCTCCCTCTGTGGCACTTTGCCATGTGCCAGCTCTGGGTGTGTGTATGCTCGGTTCCGCTCTGCTGACGCGGGCTCATTAACCACACGTTTTGCTGCGGAGTCTCTTGATCCAGCGAGAGGAAGGCTGCCTGGGAATGCCAACTCTCACATAAATACTGGATGAGTCGTCCTTCCATCTCCTCCCCTCTTTGTGTTCCCCATCCAGCATCTTTCAGTTCCTACGTACTTGTCATGTGCTTCCTTGTTTTGCCCGTGCAAGCAGTGCTTCCTGACGTCAGGATGGGTTCCTGGAGTCGCAGCTTGGCCCATGCCAAGCTTTCTCCCTGCTAGCAGGGGCTGGTCCGCTGGGCTGGGTGTGCTCTGAAGGCTTTGTCTTGTGGAGTGAAGGCTGGTTAGCCCTTTCCCTTCGCCTGTGGCCATGCCTTCGGACTGGTTGCCAAAGGGTTTGCTGCCGTGCCATAGAATGACTTGGCAGGGAGAGGTGATCGACCAGAGCTGCTTCCACTAATTGTCAGGCTTTTGTATTTGTTTTTGTGATTATTTTCTTCTAATAATTTTATGAACTTTAAAGCATGCATGACTGAGCGGTTTAATTAGCTGTGGGAACTGCTTGAAATAACTTCCTGGGGCTTTCTGCTGGCCTTGCTGCCTTTCCATGTCTTCAGCACAGCAGTCGCCATGGGCATCTTCTGCTTCTGAAACTGCACTCCGGTTTGTTAAGCTTTGGGTCTTCTCTTCCACCTGCCACCCCAAGGTGTGTGTGGGGCTGTGGAACTGCTGACAGGAGGAATACCAGCAGCGTCGTTGAAGCTATACGGGCTTCGTGGAAACGTGAGGCTTGTCAGCAGGGCCGTGCCTGCCAGCACATGTTAGAAGCTGCTAACAAGTAATGTTGTTGGAGACCAGCATTGGAGCCTTGCTCACTGGCACTGGGTTTGCATGTGGTCCTGGCCAAAGGGACCTAGAGAAACAGCGACCTGCCTTGCTTAGGTGGTGCTAATCATAACAAGGTTCTGCCTTGTGGTTCTGTACTGCTGTTAGCAATGACCAGAGCTGGCTTTTTGATATATTTTTCTTGTGCTCATGGTGATTTTCTGTGGTCAGATCTGCTTGTTTCTTGTGTTCTCCCTAAGCATGAATAGATTGTATTTGGGGCTGGCCTCCATGCTACGAAGCCTGCTTTGTCCTGCTACATTCAACCTGCACCTGGGCGCATCCTGGTCCTGCAGAATGTCTAGAAGCTGTACATGATGAGTGTTTTCAGTTAGTTTTGTATTGTTAAAGGTCATGGATATTATGGCAGAAGGTTCCTTTGGAGAAAAAAATGCATCCTGTAAAAGGTGCTGTTGGTCATTTTCCTTATATCCTTAGATTTGGGGTTTGAGAGGAAAAATCATTAAATGGTGTCTTAAAGCCGAGTAAAGAAGTCAGTGCTGAATGTTTTAATGTCTTACAGATGCAGTGGGCTTGCAGGATTTTATTTTAAATTTAACAATGGGAGTTGGAGTGGCTCCAGCACTGTAAAGAATAGCCTCTTTAATTAGGGCCTGAGCGGAGCAGCATGTGCTGGGGTGCCATTTTGAAGTTGAAGCAGGGTTTGCAGTTGTTCCTGATTTTGGATCACACATCTGAGTGCCTGGGGTTGATGTGAGGATGCTCCCTGCCCGGAGCAGGAGGGCCGGGCTGTTCGAGAGCAGCGAGGTTTCTCCTGAGTTATTCCTTATTAGCTCTGAGCTCACTTCTCCCTTTCCTGTGGCCTGCTGCAGCTGCAGGCACGTGCGTGGGATACGTCAGAGCCAGGAGGAAACATCGCCTTTGTTTTTCAGCTTCAGCTCACCCCAGCGCACAGCACGGCACCGTTCCCCATGTGTGGCTTCCCCGGCACTGCGTGCCTCCCGTTACCCGAGCAGTGACCGCTGCTGCTGGCCGGCACGGGGGTTCGCTGTGAGAAAACCATTCTGCCAGGGTTTGCAGGTCCTGGTTTGTGCCCAGAGGTAGAAAAGAACTGCTGGACTTCCCCCCCCCCCCCCCCCCCCTTCTGTTAGTTTCTGTGCAAACAACTTTTCTTTGGCATAGGGAAATGCAGCTTTGTAGCAAGGAGTGAGCCTGCCAGGCCGGGTACCGAGGAACCTTTGTGTTCTGCATTAGTGTGTCCCAGCGTGTTTATCCCTGTCAAATGATCAGTGCAACCAAAGCTCCAAGCAATGTTATCACCTTGGCACCTGAGAAAAATCAGTTTTAAATCAGGTTTTAAATCTCCTGTTTAACGAGACTTAGAAAGCCGTGTTGCTTTTTGTTTGCCTTCTGGTGTCCGGGTGCTGCCGGCTCCCAAAGGCTGTGTGCCCAGCCCTTCCCATGCGAGCGCTGCCTGCTTTTGGGGCCTGCCCGTGCCATCACCTGCACCCCCAGGGCCCTTGGGGCTTCCAGGGCCGCGTTGTGAGCACTGTGACGCCGTGCTGAGCGCACCCGAGAGCTCGCTGTATTTTTGTGGTGGCCTTGGCTCTGCTATTTTTTAATTTTCTCTTTAGTTTCTCTTGTTTTCCTTGCTTATTTGCTAACTTGCAAAATTCAGCAGAGGATCCCCCAGCCCTGGGGTGAGCATTCTGGGGAGGCGCAGCAAGGAGTTCCCGCCCCGGGTGGGTCTGTGCTGCCCTTGGGGCGGCTGGGGTCTGTGCACTGGGGCTGTTTTTGAAGACAGACATCGCCATGCCACTGCCATGAGGCACGGGGAGGTTCTCCAGCTCTTCCCACAGCTCCAGGAAGGTGGAGGAGCTCCGCGGGACGTGGGAAGCATCGTGCTTCCCTGCAGCCCTCAGCCCGCGAGCCCCAGCCCCGCTCCCATGAGACAGCACTGCACGCACAAGTGTTGTTTTGCTGTCTGGCTGCTCTCTCTCCAGCTCAGCAAACTCGAGAGGAGTGCCTCATGCGCAGCTCGCCCGGCGGCGTAGCGTACCTGCTGAGCGGCGGGCTCAGCTACGGGAGCAAAGACGCAGCCCTCGCTCAGCCCGCGGCGCTGACTGCAGATGCTGTGCTGCAGTCCCTCCTGGCTGGGATTTCGGCGCGTGGTGAGAAGTCAACAAACCCATTAAATCGGAAACGTTGCCGATGTGTGAAAGCAGCGCCGTGGCTGGGGGGGAGCAGCCCCTTCGCGCCGCCCGCCTCCGCGCCGTGGGGAGGAGATGGTTAACGCGGGGCTGTCGGGCCGGGTTGGCCAGGAGATAGCTAATATTTTAGAGGGTTTCAGAGCGAAGCTATAAAAAGGCCTCGCAGTATTTCAGCTCCCCCATTGTCTGCTGGAAGCCAGCCAGCGTCACCATGGCTACGAGGAATTATTACTGGCTGCCAGAGCTGGAGGAAAAGCTCATACTTTTGGCTTCAAAACAGGAGGGGTGGACTTATGTAATCCACTGTGTTTATAGGCTGAGACTGGCAGGAGCATTGAGAAATAATTACAGGCTTTCCATTTCATTTCCAGCTCGGTTCTAAGGCTGTGTGGCCTCTCTTATTTATTTATTTTGCAGCCGCGACGCTGGCCGCTCAGGATGCGGGAGGGCTGCGGGGATGCTGCTGGGTGAGTGCCCCGGGCCGCTCTCCTTTCGGAGGCGTTTTGTCTGCAGCGAGCCGAAGTAGGCCACGGCAGAAAGAAGTTCCTTTGAGAAACTGGGACTTGGCCCTGCGACACAGGAGCACTGCTGGGGCCGCAGGCCGGGAGCAGCCTCTTGCTGGAGGGGATGAGCTGCGTGTCCCTGTGCCGGGCTGCTTCCTGTGGGGATCCCATCCCCATGGATTTTTGGGGAGGTGGGGGATGAGGGGAAAGTTTGTATGTTTTCTTCTCTTGCTTTCTCTCCTCTGGACGTCTTGGTCTCACTCATTGCCGTGCCGGCTGGAGACAGATTTGTCAGTGCAATCAAAGCAGTTGTGCTGATGTTTGGTGCTCTGGAGAGGTGAATTGCGAAGTTAGCCTGTAATTAATGTGGGTTTGTTCGTCCCTGGAACAGTCAGCAGACGACGCTGTAATTTGGGTTTGCCTGAAAAGCAGCACACCGTGTGTTTTGACTTCGGTCAGGCCAGTGGGAGTTTGCAGCTGCTGTTTTTGTGCTGGCTGTTGCATAAAGGCAGGGATTGCTGGCCAACTGCGCTCGCAGAACTCTGAGGTCGGGCTCCCTGAGGGCGGGGGCACTGGGGAGGTGCTCCTGGTGCTGGTGTCCCCTGCCCTGTCCCGCAGGGATCGCGGGATCCTGCTGGAGAGCCGTGGCTTGGTGTGGGGTGGTGGGGCTGGGAGGCGTGGGCTGAGCTGTTCCTCGTGTCCTTCCGCTCATTTCTCCTTCAGTACGTGAGCATAACGTTCCAACTGTGTCTTGTTAAATCCCACTGACGCCGGGTATAAAACTAAGCAGCCTGTTTGTGGAGGGATACGGAGAAGAATGCTTTGATACGCCACAGACTCGCTGTAGCGGTTAAAAAGCGTATCAAAGCTGTGGATTGCTGTGATTCTGACATCTTCCTTCCCTGCGTGGGGACCTGCTGCGGAGTTACGCTCTTGGTGTGGGGCTGTCATTGCCGTCGGGGTGCGGTGTGAAGGTGGGATGTCTCCTCACAGCAGCGCACAGCTCTGCGCTGTTTGGGTGCAATCCCGGCCCATGCTGCTGTGTTGGGCCCCGGCTTGAAGCACACGGAAGGTGTGGGACTGTTGTCGGCGAGGCTTTGTCCAGTGAGCTCCACAGAGATAAACGGTGTTTGGTGGTGGTTCCTGTGGCTGCTGTGTGTGTTCAGGATGGCAGAAGCTTGGGAGCCTGGGGCAGCACTGCGGGGGCAATGGAAGCCAAAGCCCCTTGGAGGAGCAGGCACGGCTCGTGTTGGTGGGGACACGTGGTGTTGGACCAAATAATTCAGTAACTTAATGATCCTTAATGCTGTTTTAACTCCTACCGCAGATGCTGTTGGACTCGATTTGAGTTAGATTTGTTACTGCAAGGTTTTTGTGTTTTTTTTTTCTCCTTCCTCCGGGCTTCGTGCCAGGATGAACTGTATGTTCTGTTCTTAACAGTTATGAGTAATGTATGCGTGAATCTGTAACATAAGTAATACGAGGATATAAAATGTGTGAGTGTGCAGAATTCATGTGTCCCATGTCTGCACACATGCTGTGTGTGTGTTCGGCACGGCGGAGCACCGCACGCCTGGGCAGAGCCATTGGCATGCCTGGAGCCGCGCTCGGCGCAGCGCTGCCCGAGGGTTGTGGCTGCAGGGACTTGCAGGCTCTGCTCACCCGCTCTGGGTGCTGCACTCCAGCTTGTTCCAAGAGGAATGTGTTTTTTTTTTTCTTTTTTTAGCCTGGTAAAATGGGCTTTCTCCCGTGAATTATTATTTGTTTTTAATGTGAAAAACGAGGAGATGGCACGTCGCCAGCTCCCCCGCCTCCCTCTTCCCAGCTCCGATGAGGTCATTGCCTCTTAAAGTTTGTGCCGTGCATTGTGAGCCGTGGCAGGAGGGGCGAGAAGGCAGCCGGCGTCCCTCCGCCGTGCCAAGAGCCCCGGGGCACGGCTGGGCAGTAAGCAGCACCTGAAGGAGGGGCTGTGTGGGCTGGGACTGTGTGAGACGCAGCTCTGGGGGGGGGGGAGAATGGGGCCGTGGGTGCCAGGGCCGCGTGCGTGGGGCTCGGCGTGTCTGTAGGCCCTCGGCACGGTTCTGGCACTCCTCAGCTGAGCTCGCTCTTGCGTTGATGTACTTTTCTTTGGGAATTTCCTCAGCGCTGTTTTTGAAGCAGGCTGCTCAGCAGGGTGCAAGAGTTCATGACCCCGCGGAGGATCTCTCCGGAACCTTTGTGTCCCCGGCCGAGCGGCTGCTGCGGGGAGAAATTGTTTATTTTCTTGAAGACCATGTGGAGCTGCTCGCGAATTCCTGAGCTGTTGTTTTCTCCCTGGCTGCCCCTGGCCCTCTACCCGCTGCCCCGAGTTCTTGGCTTGGTGCTGTGAGCACTGCGGGAACACCCAGCCCATGGAGACTCCCTGGCTGCGGGGTTGGGGACCTGCTTCTTGGTGCTGGGCTGCGTGTGGTGTAGTTTTAATAGGGATGTGGATAAATTGGCATAGGTCTGGAAGCTCGGTTACATAGGCGTTGTATGAATGGCTCCTCTCTCGGAGCATACTTACTGTCTCGTGCTTTTGCTGTGGGTCTCAGTTGGGCTGGTTTGCGATGTGGTGCGCAGCACGAGGATCCTGGGTGCACCTCTGGCTCTTACTGTCCTGCCCCACTGCTGCTCTTGGGAGTGCAGTGGGCTGCGTCAGTTCTGTGTGATGGCACAGGTGCTGCCCAGAAATCAAAGCTCTGCTGCCTCAGAAGGAGGAGCGGTGGGTGACGGAAGGTGTGCGAGTAGTTGAAGGCGTGAGAAGTAGAGTCGCTTCTGGGAAAGTAGCTGTGTGATGCCCCTGGGAGCAAGCAAGCGGTGGTTTGCTCCTCCAGGTTCATTCCCTGGGGCTGCACGGCACAGCTGCTTCTACCTGGGTTGCACCAGGGGAATGCAGAGAGGGCGGGAGGAGGATGGGAAGAGGCAGTTGGGTCATCTGCAGCTTTGGAGGCTTTTTGATAAGAGAGTAAATACCAAGGCCAGTGGATCAGCCGGCATCTGCAGTGCTTTGGGAAGGCCTGGAAGGAAGGCCTGGGGAGGCACTTCCATTTGCTGACACCAAGAAATAAAGCTGTTTTTAGAAGGCAAACCAGTAGGTAGCTGCTCTGAGCGTGCCAGACTGGGAGCTGGGGCTGGGTGGTCTTTGAGGTGCCCTCCAGCCCGAGCCATTCTATGACCAGAGAGGCCCAGCTGTGGGCTCCATATCCTGGTACCGTGTCGCAGAGGTGCAGTGCTGCTCATCCACAGCAAAGTGCTGTGGGAGATAGCAAGGGGGGTCCAGCACGCTGATGTGCTTCTGGGCAGGGAAAGCATGCTGTTCCATCACAGCCACTCTATTTTCTGGAAACCATGTAAGCATCCCACAGCTGCTCCTGTGCGGCTGCACCCCAGCACCATCCCTGTTCAGTTCCTCTTTGTCTCTGCGCTGCTGCTTTGCAGCCTCGTTGATTTTTTCCTGGCCACACGACACAGTGGCTCCTTGTTAGCCCGTCCTGCTCTTTCCTCTTTCAAGGAAGGGAAGGAGCAGGGGAACCAGATCTGATAATTCCAGCGAGTAGAACTGTTCCCCTGAGCCCTTTATGAAGAAATAAAAGGCTCTCCTTCTCTCCGCTTCTCTTTGAGCACGAGCACTTTACCCTCTTGGATTCCCTGCAGGCTCCTCACACTGCTAAAATTGAAACATCAAGATGTCTGAGGCAGCAGGAATTACCATCAGTGTTTTGACACCTGGAGGTACAATTTCTATTAGCTTTTATATGAAAACAACACCGGTTTTGCCAACGGAGTTCTTGTTAAATAATGCACGAAGACCCTGCTTCTGACGGTGGGTATTTCTCTTTCACCTTCTCGGACTCTCGGCTAATGGCTTAATTTTTGTGACCACTCAGGAAAAATACGCATAGGCTCGCAGACAGCAATAGGGTTGTGGGCACACACATGCTGAACTCCCAGGCGCACTGTCAATTATCCTGTTTGCTAATTAGTGTGGAGAAGGGGGGAAAGCAGTTTAAGGTTGGTCTGTTGGATTATTGGTTTGGGTTTTTTTCAGAAGCAGGAGAATGCCATCTTCCTGAGATGTCTGATGGTCATACGGCTTCACCTGTGTGTGGCGTGGGGTGGAGATGAGCGCTGGGTCAATGGGGACGGAAAGCAGATGACTTGTTCTGGTGTCGATGGTGCTCAGCATCGAGCATATGCTCTGTGCCCGCGTTTGGGGGAAGCGAAGGGAAACAGAAGGGCGCAGCATGTGGATGTGACTGCTAATAGTTAGAATCAAAGTGCAGTTTTGACATTTCTAACCTAATAAGTGGTGCTGCGTGTGAGCGCCTGCTTATTTTCCTTTTTCACCATGAGATGCTTTGACAGAGGAGTAAAGTCCCATTTTGACGTTTCTGTCGTTTTAACTAGAGAGAGATTACAGTAAATTGGATTAAGTGAAAATCTTCTTCGGATGTTTGTGGTTTGGGCTGATCTATGGATAGATGTCATTTGAACGTCATTCTGCATTCTTTAAGCATCTGCTTGATGGCTGCTCCAACGCTGCTGCTGCCAAGGGTCCCCGCAGCGGAGGTGGCAGTGGGGACTCTCCCCATCCAATTTGCCAGCGATGTCATGGACGAAGGAGTCGGCTGCTGGGGTGCTCGGCTGAGCTGCAGTCTTTGTGTGAGTGGGCATGGGAAGCCCGCGTCTCTAAGCTGTGTCATTTGCACGTATAGCTCTTGATTTCCAGCACAGTTTTGAGAAATACTTCTGATCCAACCGCAAAACCATGAGGTTTGAGTCCAGGCGTAGAGGCGTGTGGATTTCAGTTGTGGTCTCTGGAAGCTAATTGGCAAGTTTCGTGCTGGTTTAAAGCATTGTACCTGCCCCGTGAGTTCGAACGATCGTGTTCTGCCCGCTTAACTCCTTGAGCCACTGCTGCTCTATGCCAGGTAGAGAACAGGAGTGTAAAATCCCTTCTCCCCTCTGAAGGTACTGGATGCCTTATGCTGTGGCCGCATCAGTTCTGAAGGTGCTGCCAGGAGCCGGAGCACGGCCCGGCCCAGCTCCCTGCTGGGCATCCCCCGTTGCTGCGTGGCACCCAGCCTGCCCTCGTGCCTCCTGTTGGCACTGCGCTTGTTCTGCTTGCTTCGTGCACCTGTGCTCCCCGTGCCAAAACTGACGGGGGAGCACACGTGTTGCCCTCATGTTTAGAAGAAGAGATTTTGATTTCTGTCGTGTAGGTGCTTTGTCCTTTCCTGGCAATTTGAAGTCCGGTTCTTTAAAAACATTCTGCGTTATTTCCCATGATATGATTATTTGTGGAAGATCACACTACTGTGGGAAGATAAATTTGTAATCCTGCTTAGCGGCCGATCTTATCCCCCTGAGTGGCTGCGGTTGCATAAGGCACAGTGACCTGAACTCCACTTCATAGGGCTGCGGGCAGGAGATGCTGTTCCCTTCTCCCACTGGGGCCGCACGGTGGAACCCCCGCTGCCCCTGCAGCTCCCCCAGGCCCGTGGGGCTGCCTGAGGCCCCAGCTGCTCCCACAGATGGGCTGTTCTCCTCTCTGCCATGGGTGAATTGGAGCTGTCTGTGATGGATCCTCACTGCGACAGGCTCTAAGTGGGAACTCTCGGGGGAAATTAGCCTGCAGCTTTTGGCTTTATTAAATATTCTCCAGTGCCATCCCAAAGGACTGCTTTTTAGTGCTCGGCGATGTTTCGTCTGTATTTTTAACATCACCTGCAGGAAATGTGACCGTGAATAGCCTGTATTGACATTAAAGTCTACGTAGAAGTGGTGGAGAGCTGGCAGACAGCACGCTTGGTTCTGCAGGGCTGCGTGCTGGGGTGTCCCACGGCAGAGGGAAGGACCCGGCTGGAGGTGCTGCAGGTGATTCTGGAGCCAGTAGCTCCCTTAGAGCTGCAGCCCACAGCAGTTGATGGGCCTTTTATTAAAACAACCACCTATCTAATGGTTGGTTGAGTGTTTATAAGCTATTTGTAACTTTTAAAATGTGACTGAATGCATGGTAGCTCTGTTAGCATCTAGCTCATAAAATACACCGAGGGCCTGCAATGCCTGTTAGGTTGATGGAAACTGTATTTTCTACCTTTGTGTATGAAAGCATTTTTTCCACGAGCTGTTCAGCTTTCCATCTGCCCAAGCTGCACGGAGCTGGCCGTGGGGATCAGCTGTGTAATGGGATATCTGAGTTGGAGGAGGAACCCGCTCTGGCTCCAGCAGTCCTGATTTGAAAGCACATTCAGCCAAAGCAGCGCAGACCCGCGCAAGGAGAAATGAGAATTGCTCTGTCTGATGGGTGCTGAGGTCGGGAGCTGCTGCCAAGGGATGCTCAAGTGGGCAAAGAGCAAAAGCTGCCAAGTGCAGCTGGTGGCTGCCCCTGCTCCTGGGACGCACTGGAGCTGGAGGAGGCAGGGTGGTTTCATTTGTTTGATGCAGTGAAGGAAGTGAAGGTTGGTTTGCCTTTTCTGACTGCTTGAGTATTATTTTCTTGACTTTATGCCTGCAGAGCATATAAGCCCGGCCTCAGAGTTAAATCATGGGAGACGCTGATTAATTGTGAGGGGGGAAGAGCAGCGAATTCCCCGTTGGGTAAGAGTTTACCAGTGGAGCTGTGACCTTGTTAAAACACGTTAACTCAATAAAAGCCTAAGTGTTTAAAGACAAGTGACTTCTTCCTACCTCGAGGGGCATAATTAAGCCATTCCACACCCCTGAAAGCAGAAATGTGGGAGGACTGAGGAACTCCCATCCTGCGCACATAAGTCACAACCCATGGGGTTAGGTCAGCTCTGCGAGCAGCACCCATGGAGCTGGGGTTTTTGCTAGTGATAATTATTAATAATTATGAGATGAGAGATCACAAAGCAGGGTGGGCTGAAAGAGAGTGCCCAGGGAGGAGGTGGAGGCTCGGTCCCTGGAGGCCTTTAAGAAAAGGGTAGATGTGGTGTTGAGGGACGCGGCTCTGTGGGCATGGCGGGGATGGGTTGGTGATCCTGCTGCACGCTGCCCATCCTGCGAGCTGCTGTGTGTTGGGTGCAAATGTTGAAAGTGTTCTGGTGCCTCTGGAGAGGCTTTGACCTTCTGTTCAGAAGCTGTTAATTACCCAGAGCAGGGAAGCAGAACGTGCCCAATTAATGGCTCCCACCTCAGCCTTGGCTCTGCCATGAACTAACGAGCTGCTCCTTGCTCTGGGCCACTGGAGCTGGAACTCTTTGCTTTTGTGGGGGGGGGGAAGAAAGCAGCAGATGTGTGCAGGAGCAAATGGCTGGGTTCAGTCTTTAACCAGCGTGAGGATTGACTCATGGCCCTGTAATCGCTCTGGGATGTTAGCAGCAGGGCCCTGTGCAGGGTTCAGAGCTGGCATGAGCCCCGCTGGGTTGGCATGAGGGTGATGTGGGATGTGCTGGGTGAGGGCTGGTCTGAGAGCCCCAACAGCTCTGCCAGTTACCAATTCATGGCACAGCCGCGCAGCGTCGTCATACGGTCCTGAGTACCTTAGTTTACAGGTCATTTAATTTATTTGCAGGCTTTGTTTCAGTTCCCCAGGGTAATTTTGCTCCTTTGCACATCTTCCTGTGGAGGCATTAAATAGTGCAGTTTGTCACAACAGTTCAGCTTTTATGCTGGCAGCCAGAGCTCTTCAAAGATGCTCGTGTGAAGTCGAGACTCCTGAATCATTAGAGGATCATGAAAGAAAAAGAATAATTTAGAACACGGAGATGTTTTGTCATCTTTGAAATTGGGAACGTGTGAAAGGAGAAAATGTTTAGCAGCACGATCCGCCTCAAAGAACTTATCTTAGGGAATCCAGAAAATGAATTTCCCCTCTTTATGCAGGATGTAAATAATCAAAAGTGTCACTCCTGAGCCGAGTAATTTGTTCAACAAAAGGATGCGGAGGAGATGACTCCCGAGCGCTCACAGCGCCCCAGACATCAGAGGCCCCGTCTTGGCAGCGGTGGAAGTGAAGTGTTTGAAACCCAAATGAGCAGCGCGTGCTGCGCCGTGGATGCAGGAGGCTGGCAGGTGCGCTGTGCTGGCTCCTGGGAGCCCTGACGACCGCGGTGCTGCTGTGTTGTTCCAGCCGTGGTTGTTAATGTGCTGTTTAGTGTACTTGGGAGCGTGGCTGAAGTAGTCATCGTTATCGCACGATGGTGAGGAGCTGCTTTTTTTTTTTACCTCCCCTCTTGATTTTAAGTTGCGTGTGCGTGTTTATGAGGCTGCGACCCGCGGCGTGGACGTGCCGTGCTGTGCGAGCACACATTGCTGGGGCAGCAGAGCTGTGTCCATCCCCGCTGTGCTGCCCTGCGCTTTGCTCCTTGCTGGCCCTGCTCTGCTGCTCAGCCATCGCTGCCTTCCTCCCTCTCCTCCTCCAGTCCCGTTTCCCTTCGCAGTCCCAGTGCCTGAGTGGTTGTGTATGTTTGTTTTGTTGGTTTTTTTAAATTTCCTTTTCGGGCATTTCCATTTGTCTTTGCAGATCATCTTCAACAAAGGCCTCACGTGGTCCGTTTGTTTTCTGTTTCCAGCCTACACTTAAAAATAACTCCTTTGTTTCATGAATGGCCTGTGCCTGGATGCAGATCCCCCTTTCTCCGCGGGTTTCTTTCTCTTTGCTGTTGGCTGTCAGTACCTTTACTGGGAGCGTCCCATCAAGGCAGCTTGCCCAGACCTGCCCTGCGGAGCCGTGAGCCCTGTGTACCAGCTCTGCTTGCGAGCGCTGGCAGAGGTCACCTCAGGGCAGAGCTGAACGCGGTCCCAAGCCCAAAATAGCTTGGGAAGATTGGGAACACAAGTCCCGAATCCTGCTTTATGGCTCTTGGTGCTGGCAGGGGTGGAGCAGAGTCCCCTGGTGCTGGGCTCAGTGCTGGGGCTGCGTGAAGCCGCAGTGGGAGTTAGCAGCTCCCAGCAAGGAAGACCTGTTGTGGTTGTACCCACACCTGCACGGAGAGGAGAGAGGAGGGTTGCTGTGAGCAGCCCAACCTGCAGCAGCTGCAGGAAGGAGCCGGGAGCAGGGCAGTGCTGGGCCCTTGCGCTCATTGAGCTGCGCCGGCCAACCCTGCGAGTTGTGGTTCTCCAAAGCCAGCACATCCTGTGCAGGTGAGGGCTTTGAGCCCAGGGCTGGAGTAACCTCTCGTCCACACCGTGCAGCTCAGGGTGTGCCTGATCTTTCCTGTTGACCCTGTGCTGCTATTTTAATTTAAAAACCTCTGTACCCTGCTGCGATTGAATGCTACTGTGGATTGCTAAGCTGCAGACACTGACGTTGTTTGCTTTGTTATTCTGAATAGAGCCCTAAATTTATGGCAGGCAGCCGGCTTGCCTATTGAAAGGCCTTAACAGATACAGCACATACAAATATTTGTGTCTAATGTCAGCTGTCTTCCAAGAAAATTTCATGCACGTACTGGTTAGACAAACCCATTATCATTGCACGGTGGTGCGTTTCTTAGGAATGTCCCTCAAATAATTTTCATTACATCTTAATGATTTTTTTTGCTTCCACCTGTCCTTTAAGGAACACGTGGGTAAGGCTCTGAGTGCTGTGCCCGTGCCTGGGCCGGGGGTGCTTGTGTGATCATAGCCTTGTTAACAGGGCTTTTTGCAGTCATGCTGTGGGCTACCTTCTAACGTCTTCTGCAGACCATCCGTGATCCGTAGACCACAAGTTGAGTAACATTAATTTGGGCTTAAGAAACAGAAAATTCTGTTAAGCTTATTTCAGCATGTCCTTGCTTTTTTTTTTTAATGTTTATTTTAAATTCCAGAAGTCTTCTCTCATTGGGATCTTTATGGCTTCTATAAGGATGGATAAAGGGATACTTTCTGTGAACTGGGAGTGCCTTGTCCTCACCTTCAGGCAGAGGAACCAAGGCAGGGGGAACTGCAGCCCCTCACCCACATTGCACTGTGTCAGTGGCAAGCCAAGGATTCAGCTCAGGAATCCTGCCCTGCTTTGGAGCGGGTCCTTGGGGTGTTCCTTGGCAGGGACAGGCGCGGAGGTGTCGGGTGTGGATCCAGGAGTCTCCTAGGTGGGAGGAAGCAGGTGAGCTTGGAAGCCCACAGCTCTGCATTGCCGTCCTGGGGCCAGGTTGGCCAGCAACCTCTTGCTTTCTCCTGTTTCTAATCAGATTGTAAATCTCATACCTAGCACTGTAATGGCTAATGCAGGTCTGTGGATAAAACATTCCCCCATCAAGACTGCAACCAGGGGGGAGAAATACTTTTCCGGTGAGACAACGTCTGTTCCTCATCAAAATCAGTTGAGAAGAGCAGTAACCAAACAGTCCAGATCTGAAGAGCCTGGCTGGGCTATTTCTGTTTTCTTTTCTTTTCTATTAATCTGTTCCTATTGTTTGCATTCCTCTCCTACAAACAGTTCATTAACAATGGGTCCCCAGGGCAAGGAGCGCTCCTGGAGCGGCTGCACGCTGCGGTCCTGGTGTGCCCCGTAAACACCAACGGGACGAGTGCTGTGGCACTTGCGGAGCTGGCCTGCTGCTGTGCTGGGCTCCCTGGGCACGCTTCCGTAGGAGCGTCGAGATACCTCCGTGTTTCTGCTGTCCATGTTTCTGTAGCCTTGGTGGGAATTGGCTGTTGGTATATTTTTAAGCTTGGCCCCTCTGTGAGCGATCTCCTCGTGCCGCGTGTCGCTGCTGGGGCCGTTGTTGTGTTGTGATTCGGTTTCTGGCTGCGTGGACGTGGGCAAACCAACGAGGCAGCCCCGTGCCTGCCTGGCACAGATAGCGAGCGCTCCATCAGTGAGGGCTGATCTGTGGTCTCGCAGGGAAATAAAGTCTTCCTCTTTTTTTCCCTTTCCGACCCATTGTTGGTTTTTGCACACGCCAACTGCTGTTTCGGTTGAACTGCACTGGCTTGGGTTCGCTGCGTTCCCTGTGGAGCGGAGCTGGGCGGTTGCAGCCCCGTTGGCTCCCTGCAGCTCCCTCCAGGCCGAGAGGAGTTCTCCCACTGGTTTCCCAACTGTGCCGCAGCTGCAGAAGGAATTGCAACACGTGATAAGCCACCACGCGTGTGGGCGACAAGTTTGTGAGAATATCCCCTGGGCCGTGGTGTCTTCTGTGGCACTTGATCCTAATCAGAGGGGCTGATTCAGTATTGATGTGGCACTGGAGACGTGTGACACGCTTCAGTCCCGAGTTATGGTGCGGCCCCGTGTGGGGCTGCTGGGCAGCACAGTGCCCGGCTCCTGCTGGCAATGGAGGCTGCCTCGTGTGGGTGCAGGACCTGCTGGGATTGGGAAGGAGAGCACCGTGCTATGGGCGCAGGGAGGTGTGAGCAGGAAGGGGGGGGCTGGAGGAGGGACCTCGGGGTGTGGTGTGGGGGGAGCGTGCAGGAAGCAGGGCTGGTGGAGAACTATGAGAGCGGTCAGGTTTTGGGGGTCATCCAAGCCTCAGTGCTGGTTGTTTTGTGGTTGACTGAGTTTTAACCTGCTGCTTTCCTCTTTGCTCGCAGTTGTTGCACGACGAGGAAAGCATGCTCACGATGAAGAGGAGCTCTTGGTTCTCCTAATCCTCCGTTGGTGATTTGGAAGCAGCCACCGCCACGTCTGCTCTTCCGACATGTCTGGATCTACTCAGCCCGTGACGCAGAGCTGGCGTGCCGCTGAGCCGCGCTACCCCCCGCACGCCATGTCCTACCCGGTGCAGATCGCCCGGCCGCACGCGGTAAGACGGGAGTCCCCTTCCCTTGGTGCCCTTGGCGCTGGGCAGTGGTTCCTGTGCTGGTCTCAGTCCGATTTTTGTGCAACAGCCACCTCTGTTTCCGTGCCCGTGATATGGGATTTCACCCTTCTTTTCTCATGTCATTGTCTACATGGTGCTTTCAGCTCTTCCCCTCTCTAGCCCTTACTCTGGTGCTGTTCGCGCACACTGGCTCACCACCTGTGAGTGCTGAGGGCTATTTGTCCTCCCGAGAGTGCAGCTGGTTTGGTGGGGAGAGGGGAATGTGGTTCAGCCCCAGTGGGAGCCAGAGCACAGTGCAGTGATGTCCTAGGGGCACGGGTGAACCTGCTGCTGCCTTTGGGTCAGGAGAGCAGCCCTGCTCTGCGTGCCTGGTGGCAGTCCTGTGGGGTAAGGAGGAAAGCTCCTGCTGATTTTTAACATTTTGTCTTTCCCCATGTTTTTCCCCTCCCTCCTCTTTGACCTGTGGACTTGTCTCCTGTAGGACCAAGCCATGCATTGAGATGAGGGCTGGCTGCGTTTTGCTGAATGCACTGGGTTAATTCACCCAGATCCAGCCTCTCCCTGTGCCCTGTCACTCACATCCCTGCTTGCTCATCCTGGATGTTTGAATGCTTTAGGTTTAAGCCCTTAACAGAAAAAAACCTCTCCTTAGTGGAGCAGCTTTAGTCAGCTCAGGCTGCTTAAATGAATCTTATTAGGTGCTGGAGTGTGGTGTGTGCTCTCCTTGGTGAGCTGCAGCATGGTGACTGCAGCCGGTGTGGTGGATGTAATGCAAGTTAGCGAGGTGACCTTGTCTCAGGGTTACATTGCTGATGGTGAAGGCTATTGAACTGTGAAACTCCTGCCGTGATGCATTCAGGATTTGACTTGAAAGCCTGGAAATCCAAGAAATGTCAACGAAGAGGTGAAATTTCCTTGTCTGCCCTCTTTGTTGGACTTCAACAGAGCAGCATGTATTGCAGAAATGGAGTTTGGAATGGCTTTGAAATAGGAACATACAGAGGGTGCAGGACAAGCTTTTGGCTGAGTTAACTGGCTCGTCTAGCTTGCTTGGGGTCTGCATGCTTCTGCACAAAGAGGCTTTTCATCCAGGCTATGAGACAGGCTGACCTGGTTTGATCTAGGGGAGTTTTGCTCCACTGGTATGAGCGTGTTTATTTGGGCGGTGGGTGGAATGAGAATGTTTGTCTCAACAAGAAAATCCCTGTTCTGTTTTTATCAGAAATTTGAGCAGGAGGATGTGACCAGGTGAGCAGGGTCTGCTGTTGTTGCGAAGCTTTGACTTAAAAACAACCCCCTAAACCTCAGAGCTCAGGGTGGAGGGAGATTTTAGTTGAGGGCAGATGGTTTCTGGCTTTGGGGTTGAGGTCTCCTCCCTTGCCAACCCGCATTGCTCCCTTAGTGTCGCATCAGCAGAATGACCCGAATGGGGCAGTTGTTTGCAAGGCAGGCTGAGCTTTGGGTTTCTCTGACCTGTCCTGCTCTCTGGCTAGAGTGAATACTGTTTTTATTCTATCCTATTAATGTTGGAAGAAGTTGCTGGCTTTTGCTTTTAGAAGCTATTTTTACAGCCGCGTGTAATCTTCCGAAGTTACGCGATACCTTGTAGGCGTCTGGGTGCAGGAGAGGTTGAGGTTTTCAGCTGGAAGGCCAAGCAGATCCTCTCACCCCTGGGTGGAAGCGTGCCAGCCCCACGCACGCTGAGCACACCTTGCTGTGCTATGGGGGGCAGGCAGCCCCCGTGCCATCGCCGTGCTGGGAGCTGGCCGGGCCGTGGCTCTGGGGATGGGGGCTGCTCTCCGCTGGGGTTACTCGGGAGAGCTCCGTTGCTTTGAAGCAGCTGTGCCGCTTAACATTAAAAGTCAGTGGTATTTGCTTGCATGTCTTGGCCGGGTCGGTTTTGTCATGGGGTGTGTTTGCACAGTGAGAGCTTGTTTGGAAGAAAGCAATGGAGGCCAAAACCAACCCGGCGCTGGCGTGCCTCACATCTCATTAGGTCTCGGTTCTGGGTTGCTGCATTCCACGACATCCTTTCATGCGAGCTGGGAACTTGTCGGCCCTGGGCTCCTTCCCCGGCTGCGGAAGCGGCCTGGTCACCTCCTCCCGGGCACGTGGGGCTGCGCACAGCGGGACTGCAAATGCCATGAGAACAGAAATAAATAATTGCAGTCCAACTGTGACAGGCACACCCAGGGAAACACGGTGCGGCAGGAATACCGAGCTCTGAAATGAGCCGTGACATTATTTTAGGCTTGGAGACACTTTATGAAAAGTGATTTAAAGGATTGCAGCTGTTGGATTTCACAGATGAGGCAAGTGGGAGTGGGCGTTGTGAAGGGGCAGGAGGCAGGGGAAGCAGGCGGGGCGTTTTTCTGCTCCCTGCTCACAAAACCTGAGGGAACATCCAACAAATCGGGGGAAAAAAGATGCATTTCAAATCAACTCACAGAAATGTGCTTGGTGCGTATGGGCACCGGCTCCCAGCAGCGAGATCCAGGAGCTGCTGCTGAGCCAGGGGCTGGTGGAGGAGATGCAGTACTGGGTGAGCAGGGGCTTTGTGTGCTGGCTTCACCTGCAGGTGCCAGCCCTGGGGAGGGCGGGGGGCCCGTGGGGCTGGCCCTGAGCCCGGCGTGGTGCAGCCAGCAGCCTTCTGCAGGGTGGGCTGCTCCCACTGCCCTGGGCCTCCCTCTGTTTCCTCCTCTTCCTCTCTGATTCAGTGGCAGCTGCTGCCCAGGAGGCAGGACAAGTGTGGTGTCTTATAACGACCTGAGATTTAATTCCATCTTATTAAAAAATTACTTACAAAACAACTTTGTTAAGTGTGCATGCTTTTAGAAGGAAGAAGTTTTGGTAGAAAGGTTCTGTTCTGTTTAACTTCTACTTGAAAAAATAATCACCAGTAATGAACAGTTTTTCTTTTTTCTTAGGAGAATTACGGGGTTCTTGGCCAAACTATAGGGAAGCATGTTAGTTTTCTGTATTAATTAGCTGTAATACTGGGGTGTTCAGCTATCTTGTTCTTCTTGGGAACAGAAGAATTGTTTGAATGCTTTGTGACCTTTAGCTAAAGGTGAAAAAACACATTACTTACACTGTTAACCTTCTAATGTGTCCGAAGTTCATGCTCTCTGAAAGCAAACCTTGGCATGACAGATATTCCTTTTCAAGCAACCTGCAGATATTTTCTGTCAACAGATCGATGTCCCCACGTAGTGCACGTCCCCTTTCCTCCTGGAGCCCCTCCGTGCTCGCTGTTCCCTGGGGCAGCAGGATTCCTCGCTGCATGCCTAGCGAGGGCCATGCTGTGCCATGTCAGCTGGGCGCAGGCTGCCATTGCCAGGAGCTGGCTGTCCCCACGCTGGAGCAGCCTCTGTTTTGGGAGTGCTTGCAGTACTTCGTTACTTACTGGAGGTATTACTCAGGATTGGAGAACGGTTGGGATGTATACACGTGCTCCATCGTCTTTGGAATGGCGGTCGTGGTGCGGTGTCCCCTTCTGACAAAGCCCCGTTCCCCACACAGTGGGATGGAAACATGAGCTTCCTCCTTAACCCCTGAGCTCCAGCTCCTGTAGGCCTTTGTGCTTTCTCCCTCCTGTCTGGGAGCAGCTCCTGGTAAGCTGCTGTAGTTCCTTCACTAACACCTTACAAAGCAGCTCCTGTGCAGGAGCAACTGCTCACTTTTTGGCCAGCTACTTCCTCATCGGCCTGAACCAGAGGCACGAGGTTGCTGCAGAGTGGTGTGCTGATGTGATGTCCTGGCCAGGTGATGGCCTGGGTGGGAGCGTGGCCTTCCCTGCGTGGGCTCCTCCCAGCAGCTGCAGCAGAGCAGGTTGCCATGCACGGACGGACAGGAGCTGGAGCGTCTCTGCGACGAGGCGATGAGCGGCAGCGTGACGGCGGGTAAGTGTGGGGAGGGATGGAGTGCCCTGCGTTACAAGCACAAGGTGCCTCTGCTGCCGTGGTGGGTTTTTTTTTCAGAATGGTTATTCACACTTTTATCTCCAGCAAGCAAAATGCCAGTCTGTGTCAGCGCTCCAGGAGCTTGCAGAACGGAAGGGCTTACGGTGCCAAATGCTAAAATCCCCCAGGCTGCAGAGAGCCTCCTCCAACCACCTCCAGGAGCGAGAAGAAGCTGCCTGCTCCCAGCTGTGCAGCCGGGGGGGGGAGATCGCTGCCAGCTCTGCAGCCTCCAGCAAACAGCCCAGGGAAAGGCTTGAGCAGCAAAAGCCTACCTTGGAATTTACCCACTGTGGCTGGTTCTGTCGTGAGAACTCAGAATGATTCCTCTTGAATTAACTTGAGATTTGCAGCACAATATTACATGAGATCGGTGCAGCTGAGTGGTGGTTTTTGGGAAATTGGCTGTGTGATTTAGGATCAGGAGAGATGCAAGTGAAGGAACAGAACACCTAATTCCCTGCCCTGGGGTCTCTCTCTCCGTGCCAGGAACAAGGAGCTGGCTAACAGTAGCTGCTGTGAGCAGGGCTCATTTTCCCTAGGATACAGCACTTATACAGAACAGCTCTTTTTCTTCAAGTAGAATTTTACGGCTGTTTCCTAATCTACTTTTTGGACGTGAGTTAATGCAGAGGAGACTTCTTTGCTTTTTGTTGATTTCAGAGTTGTAAATCCACAGGGGAAGAAAAAACTTGCTGCATATGTGGTTTGGCAAAGGTAGAGCTCCACTAATGCCGCTTTTGGGGATGTAAAGCGGTCGCCTGTGCTGCCAGCATGACTCTGTCCGCGATGCTCCACCAACCCCTGCGGTGGAAATGCCTTCTGCAGGATGGGGGTTCTGCTACTTGTCACTGATAGTCAGTTATACAAAACTGTGAGTGGGTCAGGCCCCTTGGCCTGAAGAGTTTGCTGTGGAGTTGTGAGGAAGTGTAGCTGAATGGGGACGTGGGAAAGCAGCAGGTAGGTGATGTACGGTGGTGGGGGACTGCTGCGGAAGAGATGCAATGATGAACAAAGTGACATGGTGCTTTAAACGTGGATGTTTGGGATTTGGCATGTTGCTCACCCCCCGCAAGGCTGGTAGCCAGGAGCGGCTGCAGGAAGCAGAGTGCCCGGCGTGGGGACCGGGGGAAGGGCTCCCTGCTGGCTCAGCGGTGCCTGGACGTGACTGGGACAAAAGAAGGAGCCAAAAGTCTTGTGATGGAGAGAAATTCAAATGCATCCCTGTGATGAATGTGCTGCTGTTCTGCGTGCAGCCCTGGCTGCGGGGACAGGGCTGGCTGCTGGCCTGGCACCAGGCGCTGGTCAGATGACTGGGAAGCCAGAGGAGCTGCCCCCACCACGCCGTCACTTCTTGTCCGTGAATGGCACATTCAGACGGGACAGCTACACATCGCTGACAGCCATGGTTTGTGCGGGGGGAGGGGGACGAGGCGTCAGGAAGGATGCATTACTGTGCAGCTGCTCCAGACGCTGATGGTGCTGGCAGCAGCCGTGGCCTCCGTGCAGGGACGGCAGCAGCAATCGATGCCTTCCAAGAAGAGGCCACGGGCGGCATGGTCACCTCCTGAAACAAAAGGCCAAGTCAGCAGCGTCTGTGAGGTGGATGGCAAAGAGGCTGTGCCAGAACAATGAGGGCACTTGTCTTTTCAGCACATGTTGCATCCCTTTAGGCAAGACAAAAATGCGTGCATTCAGCCAGGTTTTTATTACCGACCTTATCTCCAACAGTATAGCTAATTGTGAAGCAGTGGGTATTTGTTTTTATTTTTTTGAATCCTCAAAGAGCTTGAGCCAGGCTTTTGGGAAGGATGTGGGACAGACAGCAAAGTGCCTGGGGACAGCCTGCTTCGATCAATAAGAGCGGTGATGCTCTGCGGAGGTTTTCTCTTGCTTCCTGGGTTGATGCTGCTCCGTTGTGGCTCTGTCACCATGCAGCTTCCTCCCAAACCACCTCCTACCTGAGTCGGCTTTGGGCAAAAAATTTCTCCAGGCAGTGGCTCAAAAGTGCATTTCTCGGTCTGATGAGCAACTGCTGCCAGAGCCAAGGGGTGTCCAGGCACCAGAGAGCTTTTCCTTTTGTTGCTGAAATAGGTCGCTCTTGTTGCTGGCAGTCTGAGATTTAAAGCAACTTCTTTTTTTGCTAAGTTCAGGGTGTACTGAGTGGAGTGGAGATGTCTCTCGTCCGTTGGCGAGGTGCTGGAGGATGGGTATTAGGAGCAGGTTCTGCAGGGTGGGCATGGAACAGGCTGCCTGGGGCAGTGGGCACAGCACAGAGCTGCTGGAGCTCAAGGAGCATCTGGGCAGTGCTCTCAGAAGCAGGGTTTGGGTTCGGGTGGTTCTGTGTGGAACCAGGAGTTGGACTCAGTGGTCCTTGTGGGTCTCCTCCTGCTCGGGATGTTCTGTCATTCTGTGAGAAGTCAGCCCAGCTGGTGGATGGCATGGGGGATCCCTGGTCCACTCCTGCTGGGTGTCAATGCAAAAGGAGAATGGTGGTTTTAAACGAACTGGTCTTATTTTGCATTGAAAGTCGGTAGGAGCTCATGGTTACTTTCTCGAGCGGAGATGTGAGCAGCAGGGTCAGGCCTCGTGCAGGCAGCTCGAGCTGAGCTGCAGGTGCTCTCCTCAACGTGCTGGCCATCCTGCGGGCTCATTCCAGCTACAAGCCCTGGGTGTTTACACTTGTTTTTCTGCTGGTAGGAGGAAGAGAGGAGCAGCAGCTCGCTTATTTTACTGCAAGAGCAGCTCCGGGCTTCCTCTCCCTGGGGCCTCACCCTCAGGGCCCGACTGGGACGGGTGGAGCAGGCAGCGGTGCCGTGGCTGCGCTCGCGGTCAGGCTGCAGCACTGCCTGGTCCTTGTGCCGCACAGAGCCCAGCTTCGCCCCCAGCCTCCCCTGGCTCAGCTCAGGCAGCTGCGAGCCGGGGGGAAGAACGAAGCGCAGCGGCGAGCACACGCGTTCAAAACAGAAAGTGAGAGAGGCAGGCAGCCTGCGAGCTGCACGCGGCCATTGGTTCGGTGCCTGGGTCGTCCCGAGGTCAGAGGGCGCAGGGAGGATTTCGCTGGAGGTGTTGCAGTAGGTAAGGCAGCGCACAGAGCTCTCACCGGGCAGCTTTCTATTTTCATGAGGCTGCCTGCGTTTCTGTGCCGCTGAAAGCTTTTCTGCAGCGCTGCATTCGGTCTCCTGGCTTTAGACAGTTTGATTATGGTATCTAAATGAGCCCGATAGAGCAGGGTTATGTAGGGTGAAAGGATCTACCAGGAAGAGGAGGGAGACGGCGCTCTGAGCACTGCGGCGTTGGGGAAGAACACAACCAAGTCCTTGAGGCTGAGCGCCATCAGCTCCCCTCCCAGCAGCCCCGGGCAGGGGAGGTGCAGCGCATCACGCTCCCCCCTGGCAGTGAAGGCCGGCTTGCTGGGAGCCTGCCGGGGCACCTTCTCCGTCTGCCGCATGAAGAAGTGTATTTTAATGAGGCTGCTTTTGGCTTGTTAGCGTTTTATTTATCTAAACGTTGGCCTTGCTCTGTATTGCTCTGTCGTGGTGATTTATGGCACCATAGGCACGCCGTGTCTGTCCGGTTCGGGCCATGCTGCTGTTCTTGCTGGCTCAGCCCAGCCAGCTGTTCCAGGAGCTGTGCAGAGGGACCTGCTGCAGCCAGCCTGCACTGGGGCAGGTTCCTGCCTGTAAGGGAGTGAATCCGAGCGCTCCGTAGAGGCCAAGGGGTTTGCAGCATCTGTTTCTGACATTGCATGGGATGCTGAAGGCTGCCCGTGGCTCCAGCTGGATGCTGAATTGCTGTGTAGGCTATGCTGTGGGCTCAAGCCCGCTGTGAGGTGCTGCGGTGCTGGTGGTGGTTGCGGCGCTGTCCCTGTGCTCTGTGCCCCACAGCCCCGCACTGCTCCTTGTCCTTGGGGAAAGATGCCACGCTGCTGCAGCGTGAGCCGAGCCCTGGGCTGCTCTCTGCTGGGTTTCTTCGAGGTGGTTTGTTCCGGTGCTGCTGCAGGTGCACGGTTTGAAAGTGGATAACATTGGTTTTCCTTGTCGTTTTTTCTAATTTTACTTAGCTGGCTTTGCCCTAAGCTTTGGAGATACGGCGTGCTGCTTTTCATGCGTCTGTTCCTTGCACACAAGATGAATTGGCCTGGGCCAGGGCAGCGCTCCAGCACGGCGCAGTGCCAGGTGGCTGGTGAAGGACGAAGAGCAGTGCGTTTCTGGGCCTGGGAGGCACAGACAGCTTGGCCTTTTGCTGCATTTCGGTGTCACGCTGTTCCCAGCGCAGGGATCCGACCTTCCTCTCCTGCCTGGTGACTCCTGTAGGTTTCCAGGTCTGCTCCCGGCCTGGGAGCTGTCTCCCAGTGGGTCTCCAAAACACTGCTGAGCAGCACCGAGGTCTCTTCTGGAGGCAGCTCATAAACCTTTGTGGCGTTTGTGTCTGAAAAGCACGCTCCTAGCTCACAGTGTAACATACTGTAGTAACTTTCTGAGCAATTAATCCACCTACGTCCTGCCAGGTCTCCCTCGGTTCCTTTGACAGTTCATCACAGGGCACAGAAACCTGTCAGTTTTAATTCCCCTCGCTCATTTCTCAGGTTATGTTTTCTTCCGCTAGCACTGAGCGCCGATGTGAGTGAAGCAGAGCGGTCAGACAGCGGTGCCCGGCGTGGGGATGCAGGATGCAGTCCTGACCCCAGCATCGAGCCTCACCTGCTGCCTCTGGCTGTGCCGGGAGCCTCTGAGCTCCAGGAGCTGTTTTCTGGAGGGTGTCAGAGGAGGAGAAGGCAAGGCTGTATGTGGGTAGGGGGAGGGGGAGGACAGATGGCTGTTGGGACAAACAGGAGCCCTTTTTTCCTCTCAAGGGCACAGCCTTCCAGTCTCCCAGCCAGGTAATTCTTGTTTGTATGTCCACTGCAGGTGAGTGCCCTGGCTGTAGGCCTGCTGGTGTGCCTTCCCAGCTGGCATGTGTTTGTTGTGTACATTGACGGTAGGAGCTGCATCGCTCAGGTGTTGGTTTTCTTCTAAAAACAGGACGAGTACAGACAGGAGAAGCTTGTTATAGGCAGCAGCTCTGCCCTGGCCAGGCTGTGAGGTCTCACTGCTCCTGTACCTCGGTGTCTGAGCTTCTCCCACTGGTGTGGGATCATGGTGTGCTCTGACCCACAGTTCCACAAGGCCTCGTGGGTGGGGGCCTTCTTCCTGTAGGGCTTGTATGTACAGCAGGGCTGGAACGTCCCTGCTAGATGGGTAGATGGAGCCCTGCCTGAAGTGCAGGTGTTCCAGAGGTGCCAGGGGCTGCAGGTGCCCTAGGCTTCTGGTTTTGCTTTCCTTGGTTCCCGCCCTTTCCATGATCTGTCAGAGCAGAAGAACAGCAGCAACACACTATTGCTAGATGCTGGGAAAAGATGAACCTGCTCCCCAGCATTCACCTCCTGGTGTGCCTTACAGAACCGCCATTCTCCTTCCTCCTCCGTTTGTGTTTGACCTTCGCAGCTGCTGTGAGAGAGGGGCAGAACTGGAGCAGGGGTCTGGTTTTCTTGGCTCCCCCCTACTAAGTGTTTAGAACTGGTTTTTCTCCCTGGATTTCCACTAAGGGAAGGTGCAGGCTGGTGCAGCGTAAGCTCCAAAATCTGCTCTGTGCCCGCCCCTCACCGTGCTGAGGCTCTTTGCTGTGCACTGGGGTTTATCAGCCCTCGTTACATCTGATCAAATAACGCCTGTGCAGCTGTTTGGGCTGAGAGGTTTTCCCCTCCCAACTGCAAGTACTTGGCGTTATATTTGGTGGGTGGTGGTTTGCTTTGTTTTTTTTTGTTGCTGTTGTTTTTGACCCTGACATTTCTTCTTCTGTGTGAGGCAATCGGAGCTTTTGTTTGGTGTCATTCTGGGTGAGGGCTGTTTGAAATAGACTCCCAGGTGGGATTGGTTCTAATGTAAATAAGCGTCGGTGTTAGCACGGATATTCTGTGGCAGGGTTTTCTGTGCCATTGCTGAAGGTCTCCGTTAATTAGATGATTAGTCTTCTTTTCTGGTCAAGTATCTCTCTGCAAATAAAAAATAGTGATTGAAATGTAGGTGCTGAAATGCTGTTGCTGGAATCAGTCTGTGGCACAGAGCAGGAGGGCTTCTTATTTAATTAAAATCGGGAACATACTGTACTGTACTCTCCGAGGGTCAAGGAACAAAAGGGACGTGCACATAATAAGTAGCAAACTATCCTTTCGAGCCCCTTCAGCTCTGCCCAGGGGAGCTGCGTTTAAAGGAACAACGTTTGTGATCCTTCCTCTCTTCTTTATTTCTCTCTCCACGCCACAGTGTGGGTTACTGAAGCTGAAAGCATCCTGTGACGTTTCGTGTTCTCTCACCTGGCTCTGAAGCCATCACCAGAACAGTGTGGGTGCCAGAAGCCCCCGTGCGCCCCACGAGCGGCCTGGGCCGGGGGGCTGTGCTCCTGCAGGGCTGGGGGAGGCACCCTGTGCTTCAGAGGAAGAGCGCTGACACAGTCTGCTCTGAGCTGTCGGGGCTCGCTGCGTTCCTGAAAGCTGCCGTCAGCCTAACGAGCTCTGTCTGTTTCCGCAGGACGTCGCGCTGCTGGAGTACCAGCACCATTCCAGGGACTACGCTTCGCACCTCCCGCCCGGGTCTATCATGCAGCCGCAGCGGAGGAGGCCGTCCCTGCTGTCCGAGTTCCAGCCGGGCAATGAAAGGTACCTCGGGCTGCTCCCGGGGCTGGGGGGCATCCAACTATGGCAGCAAGTGTTTGCGCAGCGCTGGGCTGCACGGTGGGGCTCTGCACAACCCGCATTGCGTGGGGTTGGGTATTGCTACCGACTGTACCTTAGCTAATGCAAGCAGCGCCTTCTGGTTTCTTCTGTCATGCTGTCATGCGCTTCGTAGACGTGCTAAAAAAGCAAACACTGTGCACACTCCATCTATGAAGCTGCATTGCTGGTTTTGGCGTGTGGCTGCCCGTGCTGAAGGGAGGAGCGCAAATAGCTCGCTGCCACTATTCTTCCCCACTTCCTCTTGGGTTGCTCTTCCTCCACGCTCTCGCTGTTATTGTTTCTCTTTCTGTGCTCCTCTCACAACTTTCCCCGAGGTGCTGTGCTCCCTCCTGCTGCCCTTGTGGCTCTCCCAGTGTCACCAGTGATGGCTTTCATTGCCTCTCACCTGAGGTCGTGGTGTTCGGGTGCCACTCGGGCGGGCGCCGTGGGGCTGCAGCTGCACGAACCGCAGGAGCTGCTCTGTTGTAAAGGCCATCGCTCTGGCTCTCTGTTTCATCACAAAATGCTGCTCCCTCACAGTTTCTCTTCTGCATTTGATGCTTTAGTGGTTCTGCAAAAAAAAAAAAAAGTTGCCTGGAAGTGAAATAACCTTGTAGCAGTAGATGTATGCAAAGTGGGTTTTTTTGATGCTTGTTCCTTAGGCTAAGAATACAAGTAGTGCAGAGTCACTGAGCCGCTGCTTGTGGCCAGCCAGAAATGAGTCTGCTTCTCTAAAACCGTAATTGTTAGGGGAGAGGAGAAAGAGCTCAGGGTGGTGGTTGCTGAAGGGCACAGAGCAACTGGAGCACTGGGTATTTGGCTAGAAATGCAGCCAGGACTCTCTTTCTGGTTGGCTGAATTTGGCTTGGTGCTCAGCAGGAGGAAAAAAAAAAAGCCCTGTGGTAACCTGGAGGCAAAGCACAACCTCTAAAGCTCTGCCCTCCTGGATGGGCTCTGCTGGTTGTGCCCAGCACAACTCTCCAGACTTACTTGTGAGCTGATAATCAAGTGAATGTGGGTAAATGAGTAGAACTCATGGACTCGGACTAAGTGGAGCTGAGGTCGGAGAGGTGCTCATCCCTTTGGCAAAGCCGTCTCCTGTTTCTCTGCATCTTTAAGCGCTCCACGTTAAAAGCTCTCCCACAGACTTTGCTTTTCCGTCTTTGTGGCGTGAGGACCTGCCCCAAACCAGAGCCTGCTGTGCTGTAAATGGGCCCTTTGGGTGTGTGGTTGCTCACTCGAGAGCTCCAAGGCCCCGCAGCTCCCGGAGCGGGGCAGATTGGGTGTTGGCATTCACCCCTAAACCCAGCGCTGATTCTGGCCCAGGGAGGCGGTGGAAGCAGCTGAGTCCCCTTGGCAGGCTGATGCCAGGAGCATCTGTAAGCACTTTGGCTCTGTTCCTGCACTGGGGTTGCTGGGTTTGAGCTGAGGCAGCTGGCTCTCAGCACGAGGGCTGGGAGGAGGGAGCAATGGGAAACAAATAACGTCTGCAGAGTGGGCATGGGGGGATGAATGCAGAGGGGCACGGGGCGTGCTGTCTGCAAGCAGGAGTCTCATCTCGCTCCAGCCCTGCGCTCCCTGCCTGGCACCAGCCAGCGGGCATCAGGTTACGGATTTCCAGACTGCTTTTCTGCCTTCCTCCTAATGTTGAAGCAAATGTGAACTGGGGGGAACTCTTCCAACCTGCTGGAAGGAAAGGGGCTGAGGTGGTCCCAGGTTTGGGTAAATCCCAAATGAATCAGCCTTGAGCTGTCATCTCTCCTCAGTGGATGGGCAGAACTCCATCTGTAGCAATTCTGGCTTGAGAGAAGGAAGGAAAACTTGAAGCATTCCGAACATGTTGCTATAGGGAAAGTTGGCCCCGCCTTTCCCTGCAGGGACGTGCTGTTTTCTTTGATGGCTTTTTGGTAGCAGCCTTTTTCTTGGAAGGACCCACGGTCTTCCCCTCATCTTGTTCAGCCGGCGCTGCCAGCAGGGCTGTGGGAGCGAGGAGAAGTGCTTCGGGGTCTGCTGCTGGTACACATCGTACCGGCAATGCCTGCAGGGAATGTGCTGGCAGGGCGACAGGGGTTAGGGTTTTTCTCTTCTGCATGTATCTCAATCTGCAAAGGAAATGAGAAGAGCTGAGGTGAGCACTAAATGGCAGGTGCCAGTGGGTGAGGGAGCTGGAAGATCCAAGAACCAGACTTCTCTGGAGCAGAATTCCGTATTAACGCAGGAATGCTGGGGTGGATGATGGCTTCACCAGCAAAAGATGTGGCTGTAAATAAGTGATATGCATATTAACGCAGATATTCTGCCTTCATCCAGAACGAGATGAGTCACTGTTTTCATAGGAGATTGCTTTACCAGTTCATGAGACCGTGCCCTTTATTCGGAGCCGTTCTGCTTAGCAGTCGTAAGCACTTTGCAGAGTTTCCCAGCGTTCCTCTGAAGTGTGATATTTTGGATACGTTGAGCAGCTGCCACGTCTCTGCAGCCATCCGAGATAGCTGTGTGCAGTACAGCATGAGAGCAGGCCTAATTACTGCGCTCGTTGGACGTGATTAATCCTCCGGCTGGGGAGCGCGGGGCCGCTGGAAATAATGGGCACTTCTCAGCCCTCATCTGTGCCGGGCCAAATGGCACCAACTGTTCCAGAGCGAGCTGCGCGACCAATCGCCTCTTATTTATGGTCTTTAATTAAAGTTTCCCTCTTTAAAGGTGACCCTTTTCTCAGCAGTGCGGCTGCAATCCCCTGCAACCCCGGAGCTTCGTGTCTTTTCCCACTCAACGCCGAACCAGGAGGTGGATTTTTTTTTCTGTCCTCCTTAAATGAACGTGGGAAAATAGAGGCTGCAGAGGGCGGTTCTGGCGCGTGGGCACACGGGGCCATGGCGAGCCTGCTCCTGAGCACCCACTGCTCTGTGGATGAGCAAGGAGATGTGGAAGCAGCAGGTGGAACAGGTCAGTGTGCCCTGTGGGGCACCTGGGCTCTGCATTCCTGCCGATGGAGGGATAACAGTGAATGGAGCAACTTTCCCACGCCCGGTCCCGAACTGGAGTTATTTCTAGGGAGAGCAGGTGATCTCGTGATGCATGCTGCAGCCTGGCCAGCACGGGCCATCCCTGGAGCCATTGGGCAGGGAGTGCTCTGGTGACTCGGTGCTGCTGGGAGGGTTCTCCTGCGAGGCTCCGGGTCTGGGGAGCGAGGAGCACGTCGGGAGCTTGTGGAGATGCTGGGACCTGGCTGGCACAGCCCAGCTGCTGCAGGATGAGGGCACCCAGCTTCCCCACCCAGACAGACGGGCTGCTTCTCCCCTCCCTCTCCAGCTGTGTGATGAGGGAATGTATGGGCCGGCCCAATGTGTGTTTTTCTAGCTGCCTGGTGGCAGTTTGCCCCCACAAACCCTCTGCTTTCTCTCTTTAACAGGTCTCAATTTGCCCGGTCTCATGCTCTGGATAACATTGGCTATAAAGAGGTTGCTGAAACCTCTTGCAAATCTTAGCGTTGGCTATAAATAATTCACGTCAGCACTGGTAGTTTTCTGTGGTACTCACTATTTTCTTGTCTGTCTATACCTGTGGGGGCTGGAGATATTTTTTCGGCTTATTTTTGGAGACCGTTTCCCACCGAAGCGTCTCAGCCGGAGGAAATAAACAGCTGCACCGAGGCTGTCGCTTACCTTGCTTCTCCTTCCAACAGTCGGCTCGAGCCAGCTCCCCACCTGCCCGTGTTTGTCCCCATGGTACGGGGAGCGATATGCATGGATGGAAGCAAAGCTCCAAGCGTCTCCTTGCTGGGAGCTGCCTGGGCAGCTGGTGGGGCTGCAGAATTGCTGCTTCTCTGCTGCTGCTCAGCTCAGCTGGTGGGGTAAGGAAGGGGTATGCTGCTCTGGAGCGCTCCTCTGTTGGGATGGGGGCTGGGAAGCTCCTCTTTGACCTCAGGAGGAGTTTGTACTTGCCCATTTCCCTGTGATTTCACTTCTGCCGAGTTAGGAAGATAAAGGTAAGATCCATTTAGATCTAATCAAGGCTGCTCCTACAAACTCCCTGAGGGTGGCTCGAGGTGTCTGGTTGGAGCCTCTCTCCCAGGAGGTGGCTGTTCTCAGCTTCCCTTATACCCGGCTACCAGCCAGCCCCTTTTTAACCCGTTTTGTGCTCAGGTGGTTCTGGTTTGGGTATTAGGTAGCAGGCAGTGTTGCATCAGGTCTCAATGCCCAGCAAGTAGAGGAGCTTCCGGCCACATGTTCCATGAGTTTGCTGGGGAAAGGGCTGTGGTGTGTGAGTAATTGCAGCTGGCAGTGTGCAATTAATCATTTAGCTCAGCAGCAAACCAAAGGTCCAATCTTAGGTCATCTTGGTCTTCCAGCCTCGGACCTACCCCAGATGAAGCTGCTGTGTGCAGCACTGTGCTTGTGACAAGGGGCTCCGGGGGGGGGTTCCCGTGCCATTAGTAACACTCTTACCCTTCAGCAGAGTCAGATCTCTGGAATAAAGCAGCCAGGTGAGAACCGTTTGGAAAGTGCAGCAAAACCCCATGCTCGGTGTAACAGGAGGGTTTTCGGGGAGGGCTCTTCTTACGCCGGTGGCAAAGTCAGGGCTGTATAAAAGGCTGTTGTGAGGAGCTGGCTGCAGGTGTGGGTGCACGGGGGAGGTGTGAAGCTGCGAGCGGAGCGTTTCTGTTGGCGCCGGGCGGTGCTGGGCACAGTCATCCCGGGAGCGGCTGGAAATTCCAGGGCTCGGAGTCAACGGCAGTTCCCGTGGATGTGGAAATGGAAATAGAATAGCACCCTGTAACATCGCAGCTGCTTTCCCCAGCACGGCCCCTGCCTCTCTGTAAGTAACTGCCTCGGCAAAGCTGCGTGCTGCTCTTATGTTACAAGCGGCGCTTTCTGAGCGCGGTCCTGACCACCGCAGCGCTCTGCGGCAATTAGCAGCTTCTGGGTAACGCAGCCTTAAAAAAAAAAAAAGAAAAGAAAAAAAGGAAGAAGTGAGAATAAACACATCAGATTTTTAATTGCTGTGCTACGGCAAAGCCACGGGTGTTGGAATATTTTAACACCTGCCCAGCTCAACAGTTGCCGATTGTGGCTGGGTATGTAGCAGAGCTGGAACGTCGGCGTGCAGCTGCGGGCTGGCTGTGCAGCAGGGGCTGGGGCAGGCTGCTGGGAAACGTGAGGAGTGCCCGGGTGCTGCTGTGCGTGGCTCAGTGCGAAGTGTGGACGGGTGAGCTGTGCTTCAGGCCAAACAAAAGGGCTGTCCTGCTCCAAACAGCTCGCTGCCCTGGCCTGCGCGTGCTTTGGGACTGGTGCTGGAGAAAGAAAAAAGAAAGGGGGGGGGGGGGGAGGGAGAAGCTGTGGTTCACTTGCACAGAGCTGGGCTTGGGTCGCACTGCAGGGAAGGTGATTTCCACCTGGCACCTCCCTCCTCTGGATCAGGTCCAGAGCTGTTACAGCCGTTGGAAGGGCTCCCACTGCCTCCAGAGGGCTCTGGGCCCGTCCCTTCCTGCCCTGCTCCCAGAAGCTGAGTTAGCAAGGTGAGCCCGGCCACCAGCAGCCCCAGGTTGGAGGGGCACGCCGTACAGCCCCCTGCCCTTGGAGCTTGCTCTTGACATCCCTGTGATGTGCTTGCTTTGCCCCATCTCCATGGGCAGATTCCAGCCTGCTCCCTTTGTTGCTGCTGGGGGTGCACTGGCACTGCGCCGCACGGCTCAGGAGAACTCAAACAGTCTCGCTTAAAGGAGAAAGGAAAAATATAAGCTGTGTTTCTTCCAAGTTTTGAATCCCTTGTGTTTTGTTGTAATTTTTAAGAGGCACATCTGCCTGAAGTGTTAAAAACACCTTTAGAGCTGCTGCAACAAAGCTGATCTTTGGGTGTAGTAAAAGGTTCAGTGTTTTTTTTTTTTGTAGGAACCCTTTACAATTCCCACAGGAGAATCCCACTAGGAAAAATAGAGCTGCAAAAAGTTTTTATACTGGCTTAAACAAAAGCAAAACTAAAGCCAATTTCCAGGTATTACCAACTGCTGCGTATGTAACAGGTGAAGAGATCTCAGGCTGATGTGCAGGAGAGGCAGGGTGCCATGGGTCTGTGCAGGCTGAGATGTTTGAGCTGGAGCCGTGTTTTCTCCCTTGGTCCATCCTTGGGAACAGCGGGGCAGGGAGCCCTGTGTCCTGCCTGCAGTCTCGGAGCAGAGGGAGCAGAGCCGACTCGTTTTCTGAAATCTCCTTTCTTTGTCTCCAGATCTCAGGAGCTGCACCTGAGGACCGAGGCGCATTCCTATCTCTCTGACCTGACCAAGCCATCAGATTTGGAGTTCATCGAAACGAAGCGGCCACGCCTGGACCTGCTGCAGGACCCGCTGCTGCGGCACTCGCCCCTCCTGAGCCAGGGCCAGCAGGCGGGCAGCGAGGAGCTGCCCAAGGTGAGGGCTGCAGCCGGGTCCCCTTGGCTTGTGCAGAGCTCCCTGTGGGGCTCTGTGCCCCCACTGCGTCACACAGAGCTTGGTGCTCTTGGATGGCACGCACTGAGATGGGGTGACTTCTTCAGAGAAAGAAAAGGGTGTAGGGTTCTCTCCTAAACTGTTCTGGTTGTGGGCTTGTATTTATGGACTTGTATTTACTGGCTGTTTGCTGCACTAGAGCATTTGGGAAGTTCCTGTAGGCTGGGCTAGGGTTGGTCGTGTCTGGCTTTTCTGGATACTGTGCCTTAATTTGATTTTTACTTGACCTTTCTTATTTATCACATCTCCTTATTTAATATCGGTGTTTGAAGGGCTGGAATTGGCTGCTGGTGGTTCCTTAATGTAATCTTCCCCAGGAAAGCCTCCCTTGTCTTAGTCTCCTGGAACAGAGCAGATTGTTTACTTGCAATTACCTCCTCTGCCTGCGTGATAAATGTTACAAAGAACAACCCCTTGCTTGTGTGCCTGTTCAGATTGAGCCGCGTGCTCTATTGGGATGGACAGCGTTTGACTTCAGCGTGAGCTTGGATTTATTCCTGGTGGGGCTCACACGAGATCCCGCTGGCTGTCCTTGGGGAGAGGAACATATAACTTGGAATGGGGCAAACGAGGGCAGTTCAGGTGGTTGGGGCTCCAGGAGAGGCCTGGCCAGAGCTGGAGGTTGGGAGGTGCTGCCAGGAGCAGTGGGGACCCTGCAGTGTGGGGGCTCTGGCCACAGCAGTGATCCCTGTGTGCGCTGGCCCGGGTGGCTGTGGGGAAAAGAAGCTGTTAGCCACGAAACCAAAGATGTCCTCTCTCCATAGACATTAGGAAACCAGGACAGTTTTCTGCCTGCACATTGTTTCCATCAGCCGTTCTGTTCTGCTTCTCGCCGGAAAACCACACATTGTCTCAGCTATTTGTTTCTAATAGGCAAAGCCACTCTTGAGGCGTTAGTTGCTGAGATAGGGGCTGCATTTGCTTCTTGGTCTGTGACACATCTCCAAGAATTACATGCATTTTATGGGGCTTAAAACATTTCTTAATGAAAGAGAGAGAGAAAGCTGAGATGCATAGCATTCAGCAGGACAAGATTATGCTTTTAGTGGAGCCATTTGTAATTTTGCAGTCTGGAAAGAGAGAAAAATGTCTGGGGAGCACCTGAGTGGGCTGGGTTGGCTGCTGTGAGCTGCAGGGCTGCTCCCAGAGCAGGGCTGGCTGAGGTGCTGCGGGTGCTGCTCTTCCTGACGGCTTTACAGATTGTGGCAAGTCCTGGTAACAGGCTCTGAAGCTTTTCCTGTTAACACCCCCAGGAAAAAAGTGACTCTTGGATGGCTTTTATCCATCTTTCCCAAGTAGGGGATGAGCTGGGCCCCTTTCCCCGTTCTGGATCACAGCAGCCTCGCTTCAAGTGAGTATGAGCATGCAACACAAGGGCAACAGCTCTTACTGGCTCAGTTTATTGTGGCTGCAGAATACAGACTTGTGTTGGGGCAGTGTTCCTTACAAAAGCAGCAGCTTTACAGCCATGTCTCAGTCCATCCAGCAATAGGAGATTACCTTTTTGCATGAACCTTGCGTTACTCATACCCTTCAGCACCAGTACGTCTCTTCAAGCTGGGGAACAGAAGGCTGTTTCCCTGCCTGTTCTCCCTACTTGAGCATGGACCTTCAGTGTGTGACAGTGGATCAGAGCAATGCAGAGCGGGCCAGTCGTGTGCCTGCATGATCCCTGTCCCCCCGCAGCTGTGGGTGCTGGTGCCGCATGCTGTGCCCGGCCACCCGGCACCTGCCGCAGAGCTGGAGCTCGGTCCTCCTGCTCCCCTTCCCTTCCAGCTCTACTTATTCCTCTTGTGCTTCCACTTGTTCCCATTTCTGAGGCCGCTTTTCCACCACATATGTGGTTCGCTGCTCTCCCTATAGGATGTGAGTCAGTCGTGATCTGCATTTAGTCCCCCCGCCGGGGCTGGCTGCTGCAGTCGCAGCCTTTTGCTCCAGCAGGATCACACTGCGGGAGCCCCACAACCCTGCTGTGGGGCTGGGGCAGGCTCAGGAAACCTGAACCTCGCTGCCATCTGCCCCAGCAGGCCGCTGGCCGCCGGTAAGTCTCTTCCCCTTTCTGTGTCTCAGATTTCCCCGTCGGTAACAGGGACAATGCCACTTCCCTCTTTTGTAAAGGAGTTAGCAGCTTTTGATGGAAAAGGGCTATTAAAAAGCAATGCGTTGTGAGTGCATGGACTCTGCTTTGCATTGTTGAAGGGTTTAATTTCTTCCCTTTCTGCGTGAATGTTTTTGTTGTGCTATGAACAAAAAACTGCGGTATGAAAGGAGAAGGTGGGACTCTGGGGAAAGGCAGCGCTAAGGCCAGGATATATATGTGGCAAAGCAGAAATTAGGGCAAAGGGCACAATGCTTTGATGCACACTAATGCAGCTTTAAAAGCCATTAATTGAAAAAGGATGAATTAACATGTTTAAAATGCATTTTTAATGACGCATTGAAGCCAGCACCACGCGTGCCAAATTTCACACCAGCTGCCCATTCCAGAGCCCAACATTGACCAAACTCCTGCAAAACAGACGGGGCGGTGGGAGGGCTCCTGGCCAGCCCTGAGCTCCTGCCCAGCTGCAGCCTGGCAGCACCCCGAGGAGCTGGAGGGTCTTGGGGAGCCCCGTCCCTGCTGGCAAGGGCTGGCCCGGGGAGGGGGCATTGCTGGCTGGGACCCTGCTTGTGAGCAAGGGAAGCGCCCCAATCCCAGCACAGTGCTGGTAAATCACCAGCCTGCTCTCTGCTCCGTGGTTTTCTGCATGGCTTTGTTATGGGAACATTGATCTGTTGCTGGGATTAACCTCTCAGAGTTTCCAGTGGGCTGGTCTCACAGTTATTAATGAAACTGGCTGGAACTCGTGTTGACCTTGGCAGAGGCCCCAGTTGGCTACGAGGGAACTGGCAAACGCATAATCTCTAATTGAGTAATCCAGCGCAGGGGGAAGGGAGCGAGGGGGTGGAAGCAGCAGCGCTTTGAACTCGGAGAGCCGCGGTGCTCCGGCAGGATGCGTGGGAGCAGCTCCGAAACCTGCTGAGCACGGCACAGGGCCCCCTCGGATGGACCGGTGCTGGGTCCCGGTGCCTCCCCACACTTATGGCCAGGTACCAGGTGATTGGGTGATAAAGTGACGCTGCAAGCCCCAGGCATGTGTCCCCTGCTCTGTGTTTCCAGGGCTGGTGGCTGGGGGCCCAGCAGCAGCACGTGGAGCAGCAAAGGGTCCCACCGTGATGCGTTCCCTCCCACCTCTCCCTCCACCACGCTGTTGCTCTCGTTGTTGGCTGATAGAAATCCGACTGCAGGAACGATCCCATGGGGTGGGGGAGGACTCTGCGTTAGGACAGCAGAGATTCAAGGCTATTTCTGGGAAGATGAGGGAGATGTTGGCGTTCTCTGTTATTCCAAACATAATTAAAAGCTGAAATATTTGCATTGTTCCCACTGTCACACTGCAAACGTTTCTGGCTGGGTTCCTCTCTGCCCTCCTTTCCCCTTGTTCCCCAGAAGATCATCTGACCATCTTCCACCAGGGCAGCACGTGGCAGCCCCTGCTCGCTGTGCTGCCTCGTGCACAGCCTGGTGCTGCTCTGCATCGAAGGGCAGAGCTGCCAGGCCGCGGGGCAGGGTGCTGCAGGCAGGGAGCTCTGACCCAACAGCTGATGGTGTTTGATTTTGTCAGTTCTGATGGCTGGAGAACCACAGCCAGCACTGTGCTTGCAGCAGGGCAGCGCTGCCTGGCTCTGCAGCAGTCCTCCTTTTCTGTCTTTGAAGTGTTTGTGCATCTGTTACAGAGTAAAATGCTTTTGAAGGCCATTCTTTCTTTAGCAGCAAGAATTGCTACGCGTCCTGCTGTTACTTCCTGGAAAGGAGAGGCAGGGCTTCTGTGCTGCCCAGCTCTGATTGGGGATCCTGCACTTGTGGCCCTCTGGCAGGGAGTTAGTTGCTGTTAGACCTGGAGCATTGCTGCGGGATGGGGTGTGCGGTGCTTCCCATTTCTGTGTGTTCTGCACAGTGTGTGCAGACAGCAAGATGCAGGAGGTTACTGCCAGCTCACCAACGTGCACAGCTATTGCAGAACAGCCTGGGCTCCCTCCATCCCCCTCTGTGGGGGCCTGGGGGGTCACTGGCACAGGGCGAAGGGTTCAGGAGGCACCTGGGGCAGCCTCCATGAGTGTACAGCTCGGTGCATCCACGCTGCTGTACTTTTCCATCATTATGAAATGCTGTAAATCCACAGCAGTGACTCACGCACCAAAAGCTGCGAGTTGTGACACCAATCAGCTGAGTGCTGTGTGTGAGGAGGAGGGCATGCTCATCCTCGCGCCGTGCGGGTGCTGCGCAGTGTTGTCGACGGGGCTGGGGGTGTGGGAGTGACTCCGGGGCTGGGTTTGGCAGAGGAGCTGCTGCTCTTGGCTGTGGTGTGGGAGCTGTCATAGCACTGAACGTGGCAGCAGTCCTCGCTGGAGCTCAGGAGCTTCACCTCCATGCATTGTGGAGCCTCATCTCCCAACAACACCCTCAGCGTCAGTGGGTGCCAAGGGGCCCTGCTGTAATCACGCTCTGAGAACCTCCTCTCTTTTTGGACCCAAACCTGCTGTTCAAATGTAACACTTTCTCTGTGTTTTGGCAGAGCACGTCGGAGGGTTTCTGGCTCGCTGCATGACAAAGCGCGCTGCAGCTCCGTGCTGATGGACACTTGCGTGCAGCAGGAATGCTGGCTGCGCGCAGAGGGGTTGTTCTAGGACAAGCTGACAGGCCCTTGGCTTGTTCTGCCGCTCTCAAAAAATGTAATTCTAATTCTTGGCACCTTCCTTGAAGAGGATAAAGAGTGGGAACGCGGTGGAACCTGTTCTCTCTGCCCTTGGAAGCGTGCTGTTACCCACAGCGAGCTGTCGTGGGGCAGGACACTGTGCTCCATCCTCCCCCAGGATCTGGTGAGGGTATGGCAGAAATTTACACGGGAAACGGTCCAAGGCACCTCCTGTATTGCATTGGTGTTTTCTTTGGTCAGTGCTGCGTGAACATCCTCTGCCTACGTGAGCATGCAGCCCCACTTCCGTGTGCCTGCGTCCTGGGGGAGCTGCCAGCTGCTCTCTGGGCAGCGCCAGGTCCGCGCTTCGTGGGGCGGCATCCACCAGGGCAGCCCAAGAAAGAGCCCGTGCAGAGCAGCCGCCCCACAGGGTTACGGAGCAGGGCGAGCACGGGCTTTGATTTCAGCCTGTTTTTCAGGTCTGCGCTGTTTTATCTCCTGCCAGCAATGCGGGCGTGACGTGGGGCACACAGCCCCCGGCAGCCGATGGCTCCTGTCCCAGCAGCAGGGCCAGCAGAGATGCGTGCAGGGCTCTGAGCCTTTCCGACACTAAAAGCTACCAAAGAATATGCAGGTTTGTGGACGTAAATATATCGTGTATTCTCTTAATGGCTTTCAGTGTCTTTGGAGGGGGGTGTATCGGTTATACATCCATAAACATTTCATGCATATATGCTTTCCACAGTTTAATTGAAAAACCTGCATTTTTATGTATGTCATATATGCATACGCACATACATGCTGCCTTACACTTGTAAGCTGTGTTTTCAAAGGCTTCTTAGAGCTGTGCTATCAGTGATCCGGGCAAAGCAAGGCTCACAGTCACGAGCAAAGCTAAATATTGATTTGAGCTGATCTGGGCGCACTTGGAGACATCACTAGTGTGCATGAATACAGCATAATCTCTGATTGGAGTGGGGAAATTTCATCATAAAGCCCCAAAAGGGAGGTTTGTTATTGCTTTCTTCCAAATGCCTGAATTTTATTAGCTTCAGTCATTCTTGGCAGGGCGCTGGAATGGGATTTTATAGTTAGCAAAGGAAAAGTAAACACAGTAATCATTTCATAGGCCGGTGCCTGCCAAACCGAGATGGAAATTCCAGCCTTGGTGGGAAGCTGGTGCTTTGCTAACAGATAATAACAAATTCACTGTGGGCTCATTCTTGCTATGGGAGCTGAGATATTGGGTTTTTTCTTTAACATCCTGGCCTGGAAGGGCAGGGGTGCTTCATGCTGTTCTGCAGACAGGGCCTAGGCAGGAGTTTGCAGTTTGGGCAGCTTGTGCAGCAGCTGCAGCTGGAAGTGGTTCTGCTCTCCGAGTCCTCCAGAGCAGTTTGGTCCTGCGTTTGCTCTTCCTCTGGTTGGTCTTGTTGTGATCACGGTGCTCTGATACTTGAGACCTGATGGTTCTTAAACCCTGAGACCATCTCTACCTGCAAAAAAAAAAAAAATTCCTCCAAATAGGTCCAGAAGTGTCTTTGACATATTTTCTTGGCATGTTTTTCTGGACACGTTGGGCTGGTGGGGCTGGCACGGCACCCGAGCACGCTCCCGCTGCCCCACTGCTGGTGTCACACTGGGGGCTGCGGTTCTGCAACCCCAGCCGGGCTCAGGCTGTGGCCTCCCAATGGAAAGCAGGCAGGAAATGGCTGCTCAGACAAGCAGGCAGTGTCGAGGCAGCCCTTCCACGTGTCAGCACAATTGTTAGAACAACATGGCACTGGATGCAGGCGGTGACCGCCCGTGATGGATTGGGCAGCTGCCGGCTGCCCTGTACCACCCACACGTGCTGGGGACACGCAGTGCTGGGCTGGCAGTGCTGCAGCTCCAAATGCAGCGCTGGGGACCCACGAGGCTGCTCAGAGCTCCATTAAAAAGCCCCGAGAAGCTGTCTGAAGGGAAGGGCTTTTTTTCCCCCCTCCGAGCCTATTTGTGTTGGTTATTTCTTTTTCTTTTCCAAAGCCTCCAAGTAACTGTGAGCCTGTTTCACACTTACACAAGTTTCCCAGCACAGCCACCTCTGAGTGGAAGCCAGCCCAGCTTGGATTCCTGATCAGAAAGTTCCTTGTTTTTTCACTTGTTATCTCAGCTGGGGAAGTTCAGAGGTCACATCCAGCAGCGACCCGTGTCTGTGCCCGGGCTGTCCAGTTTGGGCCTCTTGTTGTGCGTGCTTGCGTGCGTGTGCTCCACGCTGTTCTGATGGGAGTGACAGGGTCTTGCTTTTGAGATATAGCTAGATTTTGGGGAAAACAGGGCCTTGGAGTACTGCCTTTAAGTCCGATTTTCTTGCAGTGTTGGAACTGCGGATTTTTACAGATATGGGGTGCGGGCTCAGCTTGCCACTTGGTGAACGGGCAGTAGGATCAGAAACCCCTGGGGCGTTGTCCTGGCACGTGGTGGGAGAGCATCCATTAAATGACCCTGCAGATGCTAGAGCAAGGAAGGGCAGCGTGTGGTTTGCGAGGGGAGCTCGGGGCAGCTGTGGGAGCAGCAGCTCCTGGTGTTCCCCAGAGCCCGCATGGTTTGAGGAGCAGCTGCCAGAAGTGAGGGCCCCAGTGCTGCAGCCCCCAGCCCATTCCTGGTCACCTCCAGGGGCATCGCTGTTGGGCCTGGCTCGGTGCTATGGCAGACAGGAGGAGAACAGGGCTGGTCTACAGCACGCCTCAGGTGCTGCGGGTACCATCAGAGGTCTCTCTTGAGTATCCTTCTCCATCTTAAGTGGAGTGGTTGGGTTGGAAGGGACCTTAAAAATCACCCAACCCAAGCCCTGTGGTGGGCCGGGTGCCCCCAGCTCAGGCTGCCCAGGGCCCATCCATGGCCTCGGGCACCTCCAGGGACGGGGCGGTGCAGCTCCTCTGCACGAGCTTCCAAGCTCCTCAGCAGCGTGGTCTCCTGCATTTGGGGAAAGACAGCTTGGGCGGTCGGTGCGCTGGAAAGAGCGGAGGAAAGGAGCGCGAGCCGGGCAGCCTTGAAGTGTATCTCACTTGCGGTGATTAAATAGAGCTGTCTTCATTCGCTCGTTCCCGTCTCTCTAAATCGGGTGCCCTTCAGGGCAGCCTCCCGACGGCAGCGCCGTGTGCCGCCCCGATGAACTCCCCGACAAATCCCTGCACCGCCGCCTGCTGCTGCCTGAATGGACCCCGCAGGAATTTGCATGGCTGAGGAGTCCCTGCTCGCTCTTCTGCGTCCTTCCTCCTCCCCGGCAATAGGAGGAAATTTAAATGTTTCTGAAGAGCGACATTTCCATTTCAAAAGCTGTTCTCTCAAGTGCGTCTGGAGTGGGATTTCTCTCCCCCCCACTCCTCTCTGAATGGGAGCTTTAGAAGTCTCATTTCCTCTGCTTGATAACACCAGGCTGAGAAGGGCTTTTGTCTTCTCATTTCCCCTCGATTTTTTATTTTTCAATAAGCGATGTTTCCAGAAGCTGGCACCGTGGGTTTGCCATCCCTGGGCTGGAGGCTGCACCTGGTGGGCCCGCTGCCCTCGGAGCCGGGCGGGAGGAGGAAGAGCGGAGCCGTGCCCACGGCCCTTAGCGTCCCAGCTCCTGCAGGCAGTGTGGGCACACTGAGCCTGGCCCAGGATCCGGCCCCGTGCTGCGGCACACGGCCCCACGCGGCCTTCAGCGTGTTGCCTGCCTGCTCTGTGGCTGGAGCCGCCGTGCCCGGTGGCACGAGGTGTGTGTGTTCTGTTCAGTGCCTTCTGGAGGACAGTTTTAAGGGAATGCGGTTGCCTGGCAGGAGTGGTGCTCAGCAATACACTTGTGGGAAGGCATCCATGGTGAGCGGAGGATTGTAATAGCAGGGAATTTAGCAGAACCCTTCTTATAAGAGGCGAGCTCTGGTGTGGCGTGTGGGGCTTGAGGGCTTCTCTTAGCATCCTGAGGACAGGGCAGGCTGCCAGGGGGCTATACCAGCACCCCCAAAGCTGCGTCAGGGGGAACGCGCCCGCAGGGATTGAAGCTGACCCCAGTGGCTGCGTGCTGGGTGCTCAGCCCCGGCTGTGTGTGCTGTGCTGCTTGTGGCGGTGCGGTGAGGATGGCTGCTGCTGCAAAAACGAGCAGGAGGTGCGTCTTCCCCTGCCTTGTCCTCCGGGTGACGGTCACACGGGGCTGTGTCACCGCGTCCCGCTTCCGAGGAAGTCTGTGGCAGGCGTGTGCCGAGCGGTTCCTGTGAAGCCGGTTCCGTGGAAGCGGGGCGGCGGTGAGCCCAGCTGCGGGTGCTGGGCGCGATGGGAGGCGGTTTCACAGCTCGCGGTGCTGCAGGAGCCGCCCAGGGCACACGCATCCCCTCGTGTTTCCGTTCGCAGCCGCTGCCATGCCTCGGTGTGCTGGGGCTGCCGCTCCTTTGCCCTCACAACCTGACGCGTGCTCGCCAGGCCCAGGCTCTGTGTATGCAGGAGGGGGGGGTTGCTCTGGATTTCCACAGCGGGTTTTCTATTGCCGCGAGGCTTCGTCCATGGGACGTTTCCTGCATGGGTTTGCATTGGTGCTGGATGTTGGAAAGCGAGGAGCAAAACCCTGCCTTGTCCCCCTGACTGGGCAGGCTCCGCTTCTTGAAATCATCCCCAACATTTCTTCTCGGCGTTCCTCGGCCCATGCTTTTTGTTTCGCTCCCCTGTTGGGTGCCCGGCTCAGTCCAGCCCCTCGAGCTGCGCGTGTTCCGCTGCGTTACTTCGCCGTCCTCTTGGCAGTGAGAGGTGCGGCTGGCACGGTGCTGCTTGCAGCCACGCTGCACGGTGCTGCACTGGTGGAGCTGCTCAGACAAGGGGCTTCCAGAAGTTTTCTCAGTGTTGCCGAGAGGCATGTTTTCCTCTGAACTTGTTCTAGGAAAAGGCAGAGTTGTTTTGGCTGAAATTTACTGTCGGGGGGGGGGGGGGGGGGGAAGCCTGAAGAGAATATTCAGCATGGAAAATTTCAGTCCAGACAGCAAATGTCTTAACAAACTTATCACCCATTGAAAACCAGCGTCTTCAAATGGGAGGCATTAGGCAGTCCTGAATGAGAGGCAGATGAACATCCGAGTTCAGTGCAGTTATTATCCACTGATGGGGACATGGCAGGCGGCGATGGAAGGCGCAGCATCCATCTGTCGGTGTAACGCCTCACGCTTCGGTTGGACCTGGCGGAGTGAGGCTTGCCAGATCTGCCCCGTTCCTCACAGCCTCTCCATAGCCTCTCCATGCACAAGGTGCACTTGCTGCTGCTTCTGTCATGTCCTGTGATCCTGCAGACTGGAGGTGGTATCTGTTGCGTGTCCTGCTGCAGAATGACTTTTTTTAAGCTCCAGCAAGTTTTGCAAGACCAGATACTGTGCTTTGGTTAGTGCATGTAACTGTAACACCCACTGGAGAGGTTTTACGCCCTCCAAAATCTGCTGGAGGGGCGGGGAGGGAGGGCCAGCATTTGTTCTTGCTTTTGCAACTCAATTGCTTCAAGCTGTTGAAACACTGGGGAAGTTTTTTGACCTACTTTCGTGAGAGCTACAAAATCGCTGGGATATTTTCTGCCCTGGCTCGGTGGAATTCAGCTGGGTTACAGGCGAAAGGAATTCTGTACGCCTTCTCATAAAGTCACTTTTATTGAAAAAGAAAAAAACCAAAACAGATCATTAAAAAAAAAAAATAGACGGACTTTGTCTTCAGACAGCTCCTTCGTCTCCAGCACCCTGAATTCCCATGAGCACGTGCTGGGCTGCAGCCAGGGAAGGCCGTTCTTTCTTTGGGAGTCTGCCCCGCTGCGTCGGAACAGGGGGAGCCGAGCCCGCTCCCTGGCTTGGGGCGCTGCTGGTGCCAGGGTGGGCTGGGACGGAGCCGGGAGCCGCATGCCCATCCCCATCGTGCCTCGCCGTGGGGCAGCCCCGCGAGCTGGAAGCCAGAAGTGTTTGGGAAGGAGAACTCCCCTGAAGGGGTTGGGCTGCGGAAGGAGCTGTTGAGTGCAGCAGATGGCTGCAAACAAGAGGGTTGTGGTAACACAATGTGCTTTTTGCTGCTTGGGCTCTCTGGCACCGTACTGGTGCTTCTCCTTGGGATGATGGGCTGTTAGGTTTTAACCCCTCTGATGCTGTTTGACCTGCAGCCTGTGAGGATGCGAGCTATGCAAGCGGGCAGCAATCAGAGGAAACGTGTGCAGGGGGGAGGAACTGCTGCCAGGTGCTCGTTTGGAGTTGAACATCCCACACTGCTGTGCTGTGCTTCTGGGAGCACTGGCAATGGGCTGGTTTGGAAAGGCAGAGACACCAGCACTGAAAGGGACACTCAGAGCAAACACGGCCATGCTGTGCTGGGGACCTGGGGTGCCACCTTCCTTCCCTGTTTTGGGAGGCGGCATTTGGGCTGGTTAGAACCACGGAATTGTTACAGTTGGAGAAGGCGGCTAAGCCGTGCCTACTGACTGTGTCCCTCAGTGCCACATTCCCTCGGTTATTGACCGTCTCCGGGTACAGTGACCACACCACCTCCCTGGGCAGCCTGTGCCAGTGCTGAGCGCTCTTCCTGAGTGTCTGAGTTTAGGCTCTCAGCTCCACACCAGCTGCATGTCTCCAACCTTCTGCACGGAGCGGGCCAGGAGTAAAAGTGTGCAGCCTGGCACTGCTGCCTGGGAGCCTCTTAGTGATGGTTTTTTTCAGTGCTAGATCTCCTCCTGCAGCGGTGCCTGCCCCCCGCTCGCCCACCCTTGTTATCATACAAATCACATAATAATAAGGCCAGGGATAAACAGGAACTACAGTAGCTGTTAGCCATGTATAAAAACAAATCACGTGGAAACAGTATAATTACTGAGAAAATATCAACGTGAGTAATGCAGTAATTGCTTTCTTCCCTCCAGCAGATCTATTCCAGCTCTCGCGGCTCGTGCTGGTTTCGAAGTCTGTGACTTCATGTTAATAAGAAGAATTTTATGTTTCACACTGCGCATGTTTAGAGCGTGGGTGCGATGCTGTCTGAAGCGCTGGCATTAGCTGAAAACAGAGCTCCAGCAGCAGTGCGAGCACAGCCAGCCCTGTCCACTGTCCTGGCTTGTCCCAGAATCTGTGTCACTGTGCCCTGGGGGAGAGGTACCCTCCTTGGGAGGAGCCCCACATGGTGCCACGTGCTGGGACCTGGCCTGCTCTCAGAGCCTGGTGCAGGGCTGGGCTAGACCCTGCTCCTCGCAAACCTCTCCTCTGACAGTTCTGTGATGCAGAAGCAGGGCTTCTCCAGGCCATGTGCGAGTCACAGCTCTGCGCTTTGGGCTCTGCAATTGTATGGGTGAGTTCTTTTTCCTGCAGTTTTGTGTTTTCCTTTCTCTTGCTGCTCCTCGCTTCCTTTATTTGGAGAGGTGCTTGTGAAGTGACGGTGACCAGTTCCTTGAGGCCTGGGGACATTGCCTCTGTTTACTGCTGTCGTCATCTCATAATGAGTGATGATGATGGGTTCTGTGCTGTAACTTGGAGCACAGAAAGCAGGTTTCTGAGAGGGTTATGCCAAGCAGCAGTGCGAAGATGCCCTCTCTTGCACATTGGCAGAGATGAGAGAGCACCTTTTGTTTGCTGTGCACAGTGAGAAGCCTTTCTCTCTGTTTTTGGCAGACAGCCTTCTGTCCTTTAGAAAAATGCATCCAGTTCCAAGCCACGGCTGCTTTCTGTTCCTATTCCCCAATTTGAACTAAATTATACAAGCAGCTCATTTGTCTTTTGCTTCTTGTGGTTGTCTTTCTGGTGTTGACTTAAAATGGAACAGAACAACCGACAACCCACCTGTGGAAAAGGCCCTGAGCTTCACCTTCCTGCTGCAGCAGAGTGACCAAGTTTGCTGTCTGATCCTAGGGAACAAACAGAATCTGCTCTGTAGGGCTCCAGCGAGTCAGCTGGAGAGCACGCAGGGGTCTGTGCCGTCCTGGTGTCACCGAGGGCATTGTGACACCTGGCTGCACAAGAGCGGGCCGGGCCGGGTGCGCAGCCTGCAGCCGTGGTCAGGAGGTGCAGAACAATGTGGGCTTTGTCCCTGTGCTGGGACTGAGGTAGTGAGGCTGCGCAAACTTCTTCACTTGTTTGCTTTCCCCATCCCTCCCCTCGGAGCAGCTGCAGGGTGCTGTGTGCAGCCTGATCGCGGTTTAAGGTTACGGACCCAACTGCAGCTCCTTTTCCCCACTTCCTGCCTCCCAGGGGAAAAAATCCCTCTGCTCACTAAGCAAATGAACAGATAAACCTCTAATTGAGGCACTGGGCAGCTGCCAGCTGGGAGCGCGGTGCCGTGGGTCAGGGTGTGCCAGGGTCCCCTTGGGCCTTGCGTTCATCAGTGCTGCGTGAGCCCGTCTGAGCATGCAGCTTGTGTTTGCAGGAGCTGGGCTTCTGGATAACTGGGAGTTTGAGGAATGAAGGGTGATGCGCAGGGAAGGCATTGTGGCTCTGGGATGCTCATAGGGCGCTGGTACGGTGGTGTCAGCAAGGGTGTCACTTTGCTGGAGCGGGGGCTGAATGCTCCTGTGTTTGCTATGAGCTGGGAGCAAAGGGAAATGAGAGCTGCCCCCTGCGATGGCCACAGGTTTTGCCGATCCATCTGCTCTTATTGAGCTGAGAGCTTCTTTACTCAGAATCTGTAAAAAGCCGTTTTCCATCAGTTCTATTTATCTGAGCTGACCTCACCTATCCCCGTGGTCTCCATCTCGCATGGAAGGCTGCATTTGTCACCTGCCACTTAAGGCTCCCCCGCTCTGCCAAGCGTTTAACGGTGTGCAGGAGGAGCTGAAGGGGTCCCTGGTTTGGTTCTGTGGGGATGTGGGCTCCCTGAAGGTGCCGTGAGTGGGACATGCTGCTGCAGGGTCTTCAGGAGAGTAATCTGGTGCTCCCTTGGGATGCCGAAGGTCACAGCACAGGGCACTGGTGTCATCTGGTAGCCGGTGCTGCTTAGCCCTGCAGGTTCTCTGGGGGCTGCGTGCGTCTTAGAGGGCTGGGAATGGGCCAGGGAGCTCACATGGGAGGCTGAGAGGAGGATCCCGAGCCTCCTGGCACAGCTGACCTGCAGCTTTTGTGCTCCCCAGGACCGCGGCCTGCCTGGCAAGCTGGAGCCCGTATCTCCCGTCAGCCCCGCGCACCCCGAGGCCGAGCTGGACCTGCTGCCGGCCCGGCTGTCCAAGGAGGAGCTCATCCAGAACATGGACCGCGTGGACCGCGAGATCACCATGGTGGAGCAGCAGATCTCCAAGCTGAAGAAGAAGCAGGTATGAGGCTGGGCTCTGCAGGGCAGTTCGTGTCTGTGCTTCTGTTTGCTGGCTGGCGCCCTGTCCTTTCTCACGCGTGTCTGCAGAGGGGAAGTGGCCGTGCCTGTGCCACCAGCGTGGGCTGCAGCCGTGCTCCTTGTCCTGGTGTGGGGACACGGCTGCTGTGCTGGCAGTCTTGTGCGGTCGGCCTTCCCCTGTGTGAGAGCATGCCCCAGCTGAAGGATCACCTGCCTTATTGGAGCTGCGTATACAATTACCATAAACCCATTAAGAGATTAATATGACAAAACCTTGGGGGATGCCTGTGAAAAACCCATGGACTTAAAAGCTTTCACTTTCTAAAGCAGATCACTTCTGTGTCTCTCTTGCCAGTGGTTTTTCCCTTTGCTTGTGGCAAATTTCTGATCTCCTGATGGCTGCTAATCCCGAACTGCCTCTCCAGAGGTGCGCGTGTCAAGAATTTGTGAATGGAGCAAATGTGTGCTCGAGCTGTCACTCTGTGTGGGAAATGGGGACGAGTCCAGCGTTTCTTGAGGCTGTGCATGCAGTTGACCTTCCTCCCTATCTGCACTGCTGGAGCAGGAAAGGGAAAAATGAGCACAGCGTGATGGCCTGAGAGGCTCCGTGTGCTTCCCGCACTTGTAAACCTGGGGCAGTGGGAGCAGAGGGGACAGTGGTGTGTGTTTTCAAGTCACATTGAGGAAGGAGGTGCAAATCAGTCATTTCCCATTGCTGGTGACACGAGGCGCTTCCAGGCAGGGGAGCATGCCCGGTGTGGTGGCAGCCCGAGGGCAGGGAGCTGGAGGTCCTCAGCTGGCTTCTTTTGGAGATGCTGAGGAGCTGCTGTTGATGTTGACGGGAGCAGCGTATGCTCCTTCCCATTAAAATCAAACTGTCCTTCCGTAAGGAAATAGATTTTTTTTATTGTTGGCTGCTTGCTTGGTTGATTTCTTCCCTCTGAACGAGTTTTACGATTCTTTCTCCCCACAAAAACGCTCTGATGAGTGGGGAAGAAGGTGAAAGTGGTTGCTGGCAGTCATCCCCTCCACTTTTTTTATTTTGGCACGTGGTAGCAAACCCATTTGGTACACCCATTGCAAATGCCTGCTCAGTGTGGCTGCTGTCCACTCCCCAGGATTGCACGGTGCCAGGTGGGGGGAGGCGTCTGCGGGGCAGGGGGGTCCTGCCTGAGGTTCTGCAGGATCGCTTTGTCCGTCTGCACGTCTGAGCTGTCAGCGCTGGAGGAAGGCGAGGGAGGGGAAGCGATCAGCCCGTAACAGATCCCGCTCCTCCCGGAGCAAGCGGCGGAGCAGGGAAGAAATTGTGCACAGCCGTAATTTCCTAATGCGTTTCCCCTCTGTCTTTGGGAGGCCTTCTCAGGGTAATTAAATGCACTTGTAAGGAAAGGCAGCGCAGAAAAAAAAATACAGCACTGCACCATTCCTCTCTGCTCGGTTGTTCCAAAAATGGCAGGGAAGGCTCTGCCCGGCGTTGCTAGCAGGAGGGGTTTTGAGAAGGACAAGGCCTGAGCAAGCTGAGAAACCTTCCCCAAATCCTGTGCACCCCCAGCAGAAGGCTGCTCTGCTCAGCCATCCCCTGCTCATTCATGTGCCATATGTGCTTCAATCTCTCATTGAGTTTGTTCTCCCCTTCTTTCTGACAGGGAAGGATAATCTCTATGCATTTATTCCTGGCAGCGGTACTGGGGATCTTAACGAGAAATAAACTGCTGGGCTTTTCTTCGCAGCGGTGCCTGCAGCTCCCTGGTGCCGAGCTCGGCAGAGGGCTCCTGGAGTACAACACTCCCACCTGGTGATGGAGGTGCAGCCGAGCCCTGCAGCCCCGCTGGGTCGGGGAGCTCAGGGGCTTCTGTGCCCTGCGGGGTTCCCACCAGTTCTCCCCTGGGCTCTTTGGAAGTAGTTTGCAGTAACGTGGTGGCTGGAAGCCCTCTCCTCTCTGCTGGGCTAGGGAAGTATCACAGTGCCCACCTCTGCTCGCCATGCTGGGCGCACGTTTGTGCTCGACTCATGATGACGTTTTGTGTCCCTTTGTTATCGCTGCTCTGGCTTTTGGGGAGAGGAGACGACTTCGGGGCAGGGGAGGCAGAGAGTGTGGAGCCGTCAGGTCTCATCTCGCTTCTCTCCCTGTAAAGGTCACAGTCCCAGCCTAGCTTTTGTGGCAGACCTTTAAGAAATCCATTTTGTTCGTGTCTGAGAACCTTGACCTATTTCGCTTTGCCATTTCCCACAGCTCCCAGGGGTAGCTGTCATGGGCTGGACCTGCTGAGGTCAGGTTTGCCATTGCAGTGGGCGCTGGTGCCCGCAGACTGCCCACATCCATAGCCTCCAGCATCTGGCCCTTTAATAACTGTACCATGTTACACCGCGGAGAGCAGTCTAATTCTCTACTGTATTTCAGCTATAATTAGATTTGTATTTTTTCCCTTAACGAGCTGCTTTTAATGAGCCTCCACTTACTGGCAAACTTTCATTTCCTGATACGCCATCAAATCCTCTTGTCTGAAATCAATTACAGCAGACCCAACCACTTTGCAGGATTTTTGTGGGTTTCCAGAACAATGCAGCCAAGTTTTGGGCACTTTTTACCCAAATATTTTCCCCCAGAGGAGCGGAGGATTGATGGATGCCTCTTTGGAATCCCTTCCGAGTGCTCTGAGCTCCCGGTTTGGGAGCGTGGTGTGGTGGGATGCCCTCACCAACCTGAGAGCGCTGTGGTGCAGGAGGAGCAAAGGCGCAGGGGCTGCCTGGGGGGCTGATGCTGTTGGCAGCGTTGAGCTGCAGCTCAAGTGTTTGCTTGGACTGTGTCCTACGGCCCAAGCGTTGCTCTGAGCTGGGGCAAAGCTCTGGATGGGTAGTCTATAGGGACCGGTCATCCCGGGGCATCTCCTCCAGGCACAGCACCAGAAGATAAAACTGGTGGTGGAGAGCAGCCTTGCTACCTCCCTCGCTCTTCCGCTGCTCCCGGTGCAGGCGGCAGCTCCAAAGGCAGGCAGGAGCTGTGGTTCCCCCCTAGGGTTTCTAAGAAAGCCATTATTCCTAGCTACAAGGCTCTCCAGGAGGCCTGCTCAAGGCTGGTCATATTGTCCATGGTCGGGGACAGGCTGCTTGGGGTGGGACAGCGTTGTGCTTCTGTTGGCAGCTCTCCTCCCTCTCCCTGCCTCCGTGGCCTAAAGCTGCCTATGGTGGCTCCCAGGAAGCTTTCTGCATTGGTCACGGCACCGCAGAGAATCTCGTGTGGACGGGGATGGCAGCGTTTCTTGCTGTGACTCACTCTCCTCCCCCCTATCCTTCCACAGCAACAGTTGGAGGAAGAAGCAGCCAAACCACCAGAGCCTGAAAAACCCATCTCCCCCCCTCCTATCGAATCCAAACATCGCAGCTTGGTGCAGATCATCTACGACGAGAACAGGGTGAGTCTGGAAACGATGGAAATTCAAATGTGCGGTTGTGCTGTGTCATCCTGACCTGGGCTGGGAGGGTCTGGTGTGGGGCGAATGGGGATTGCCCTGGATGAGTTTCTCGGTGAAGGCTGTGGGCAGATGTGACGGATGGAGCTCCGTCGGGAGCAGTGACGATGGAGGGCTGAGCCCTGGGGTGCTCTCTGCGCTGTGTGGATTAAGTGCAAATGTCTTGTGAGCCATGTGAGAACCTGCTTTTGTAGGGTTTCCTGCGATAAGTGTTAGATTGGAAGCACTGGAGCCCTGCCTGTTAAACAGCTTGCTTTATCCTCTCCCCTGGAGTGAACCTGGTGGAAAATTGCCTTTAACAATGGGCTTTGGCTTGGTGGGCTGCACAGGTGGAGAGGGATGTCTGTGCTGCGCCAGTACTGGCAGCCAGCTGTGAACCCTCCTGGCTGCCCCCGGGCCATGGGGCTGGCACAGAAAGGATGTGCGTTTGTGGGTATTTGGTGCTGTAAATGGCATTAGTAAAGGTCATGCTGGCATCGCTGCCTTTGGATCTCTGCCTTGACCGCTCGTTTGTTGCACTCAGCCGTCGCCTGCAATAGCAGCCTGAGGAGATGGGAATTTTGCTGTGTGCTTTGGAGAGATGCTGGAAAATTGGGCCCTTTGGAAGATAATCAAGCACATTCATTTTCATTTAGGTGTTGGATAAAAAGGATGATTTTGCATAAAAGGAAAACTACCAGTCGCTAATTATTTTGAATTGCGAAGCCTGAGATTTCACTGGGAGCTGCAGAAACCCAGGTGCCTGATGCTAAAAGAAAAAAATAAATCACATACTCTGTGCTCACAGGCAGTGCCATTTCCCTGGTTGTACTTTTCCCATCTGCCTCTCTCCCTTAGCAGTAGGAAGCGGGTGAAGGCTGAGGGCAGCACGATTGAGGTGTGAGCACACAGCAGATGAGGGAGGCCCTGCAGAGCCGGGGCTCGGAGCCCTTCTGCCCCACAGCGTGGCCAGGTGACCTGCCCAGCAGCCTTGGGCTAGGTGGCTTCTGCCTGCCGTGCAAGGGTTGGGTTCACAAAAGGAGACCTGAGATGTTTTCATCTCATTCCGTTGACCCCATCCTCCCTGGATGCTGTCAAGGACCTGGTCCACATGATGTGGGGAAGCAACGGGTGATGTCTGGCTCAGGGCGCGGTCCCGCTGGGCCCTTGTCTTAGTGTGTCCCCTCTGCCAGGTCCTGCCCAGCAGCAGGGCTGCATTTGCCCTCTTGTCTCCCTGAATCCCCTCCACCTCCCCGTGTGGTCTCTGGGTGAAGATTCCTCCCACTGAGAGCAGCGTGTCAGCAAGCTGTTTGCGGGCAGCGGGCTCAGGCCAAGCAGCCCTTCCCTTCTGCATGGCAGAAACCGCAGCGGGCAGCAACGGAGTTCCTCCTTTGGGGAAGACCCAGTCTGTTCACGGGCTGCAGAGCAGGCAGAGGCCCCACTGTATCCTTGTCCTGCCTGCGGCTCACAGTGCGGGCTGGAGGGCGGCTGTGCCGAGCGGTGTGGGCAGCACGGCTCATGGCAACGCCGCAGGACTCGGGTATTGCTGTGCTCCCCAGGGCAGCCTCAGCTCTCAGCCGGGCAGCTCTCTTCTTGGTCAGAGCAGCAGAAGGGCCCTGGCTCCCCACCTTTGGAGCAGCGGTGCTGCCCGGTGCGGGGTGCCGGCCCGTTCCCAGCCCTGTGCTGAGCACAGCGTGAAGGAGGGAGCGAGAGCCGTGCACGGGGGAGACGAGGTTATGTGAGGACAGAGCAGCTAGGAATGCCGGAAAATCGAGTTAGCCAGCCGTTCTGTGACCTACTTTCCTTTTGGCGATAGCTGTGGCTTTTCAGGGGTGAATGGTTTCTAATTTTAGCCCTGGTTCATCGGGGAGGTCTGTACGTTTCCTCCCCGCCGTGCTGGGACGGCTGAGCGCTGGGCCACAGCCTGGCACTGCCCTGTGCTGCTGCTGTCCCGGTGAGAACCGCACCGTGCTGCCTGTCCCGCCTGCCACCCGCTGACTGTGTGACTGCAGATATTCCCCAGCATCGGAGAGCGTCACTGGAGAGCCTGACCTGCAGTCCCCTCTTGCTGCACTCTGCTGGGCAAGTAGTTGATTTCCAGAAAATAGTAAGTTGACTGTACAGATTGTGCTAGGGAGGGAGAGAGAAAAGCTTTGGTGACCGCGATGGAGCACTGCGTTGTGAGGATGGTGCTGAGCTCCTGGAGGCCCCGGATTGAGCTGGGCGTCCCAGGTGCTGCCGGGGGCTGGCAGCAGCGCACAGTGAAATTAAACTGTGCTGGCGACCTTTAGAGCCATCCGTGTGGGAGAGGAGCTGATTCCTGCAGGGTCTGCCACCTCTGTGCTGCTAGCTGTGGTACAGGCACTTCATGGGCTTTAATTTGCTCCCCCGGGATGCATGATGATATCGAGAGAATTTATCTTCCTTCCATGTCAAATCCGCGTGACCAGGGCACGTCCTCTGTCTATATTTTTAGCTGTGGTTTTATCCTGTGGAGTTGTTGATGGGATTCCTCACATCTCTCTTCCCTTGAAATTGATTTAGCGTACCTGGCCTTGGAGGCGTTTCTGCGCCCGGGGTTCCAATTAGCAGGTCCCTCGTTAGGCGTGCAGGAGGGCTGCGATGCTCCAAGCTGTACCAGCGTGACTGGAGCAGCCTTTGTGTTGATCTGCCCTAACGGCCCCTGGGTACCCTGGCTCCCCATGAGCTCCCCGGCACGCAGAGTGCTTTCTGCCACTCTGTTCTCACGGAGAGGGGAGGTCACCTGAGGACACGGTGTGACTTGTCCCCACGTCGGCACGGGGACGCTGGGCGCTGCGACCCACAGCAGCGCTGCACCTGCGTGCTGTGGGGCTGCACTGCCCTTCCCTGCTCTGCTGTCAGCTCTGTGAAATACCAGGTTTGATGCAGTGCAGGCAGGGGAAGCAGGCAGCACTGTCTGTCTCGCTCTGGGGATTGAGTTGGTGGAAATCAATAAGATTAAATTTTAATTCGTTTTCTGTCTCGGTGCATGTTCCTTCAAAAGGGCACAGCTATCTATCTATAAATTCAGCATTATGCTGTAAAATTGGAATTCAAAGGGTTGGTTTGAACTTTTTCCACCCCCTGCTGCTGTTGTGTCTGTGCGGAGCGTATTCCTGGCTATCCGCTTACCCTCATCGGCGCGCTCATAAAGCATTAATGCCCCATCTATAAATAAGGGAATAAATAAATGAGCGCTTTCAGCATTGCAAAGTACAATCTAGCCACTGACTGCTCGGAGGCACGGAGCGTGACTCAGATCCCATGGCGATTTTGTGTCAGTATAACTGATTTTCTATGAACTCCTGATTTACATGAGAAAGGGAAGAGTCGGGCCTGCATCGTCAGCACCGAGCTGGTGCAGTGCACGGAGCCTTATCAGTGAAACGCCTTTGGAACATTAAATCTGCGGTTTTTTCTTCCAGTCCTGGTTGACGTGGGTAGGCAGGGCAGGGCAGGCTGTGTTTGGCTGCTGGAAGAGCCTTGTTTGTTTTGCTTTTGTTCCTGCTGATAGTTAGCCTGGCATTGCCTCACCGCAGCTCGGTGGTGCACGAGGAGCTTCCCAGGAGTCCCAGGGAAAACGGAGAGGTCAGAGGTCGGGTGCTGTTAACACTCCTGCATCACAGCAAGGTTGCCAAAAAGCTGAGGTTCAAACCCTCAGCCTGGAGCCGTTCAGAATCCTTCCACTTCTCCTCACACGTCAAAGAAAATAGCCTGATCCAAGCTAGACACCGTGGTGGCCTGCATCTTCGGGTCCTGGAAATACAGCCCAGGAGCGCACGGAACTTGGGTACAACGTGGGAGAGGAGCGTAAGCCCCGTGGCACGGTGCCTGCTCCTCAGATGGGGTGACCAGACTTCTCCCAGCACAGCCTCGGTCCCTTTGAACCTCTCCTGCCTGGGCATGGCACCTTGGCCCTGTGGATGGCAGCGTGGTGCCGTGCTTGTGTGCGACGGCGTGCAAACCCAGCCCGTGGGTTCTGCCCTCAGCGGTGGGCAGAGTGTTGGAGCAGCGCCCACAGAACAGCGGCAGCCCCAGGCGGAGGTGGGGGCAGGGCCGCTGCACCGCGGCTTGTCACGCTGTGCACAGGATGCCGGCCCCGCTGCTAGCACGTGGACCCTTCCCTCGGTTGTCGTGTTAGTTGTGATGAGTCATTTGTCACCTCCGTGGCACGCAGCTGTGGTGGGGAGTCCCTGGAGGTGGCACTGCGACCGCTCTACAGTGGGAGGGACGGGGAGGGGCACAAGGGGAGAGCTCGGGAGCAGGATCATCCCACGTGGGGCAGCACACTGCTGGGGATTGGCTCTGGGAGGGGGGAAAGAGCTTGGTACCCCTGGTCCTAGGAAGGAAATCCTTCTCCATGGAATCATTAAGGTTGGAAAAGACCACTAAGAGCATCTAGTCCAACCACTGGCCCGCTGCCCCATGCTCACTGACCGTGTCCCTCAGTGCCACATCCCCACGGCTCTGGAACACCTCCATGGACAGTGAGCTCCCCAGCTCCCTGGGCAACCCGTGCAGTGCTGACAGCTCTTCCTGAGAAGAAATGCTTTTCAGTATCCAGCCTGAACCTCCCCATGGCCATCACCTCTCTACTACGAAGCCAGCACTGTGAGGTCGCACTCTGCTCCCAGCAGGTCAGCACATGAATTTTCCTTTTAAATCCTCCAGACCGTTTGCCTTTCCGCACCCTGCAGAGCACCGGGGGCGTGGTGTCTCGCCTGAGGTTTTTCTGCTGGTTTCAGTGACACCACTTCTGAATCCTGTCCCAAACCAGCTCCATCCCAGCCTGCCTGCTTGCCACGCCAGCCTGGCCGCTCCCCAGGACGTGGTGCAGAGCTGCTGGCCGACTCGGTGCTGCTCCCCGCACTGCTGCCCGTGGTGCAGGGTGCGCGGGATCCCCAATAGGAGCGCTCACGTCCCCCAGCACGCCGGCTGGCTGCATCCCACGGGGTGCTATAAATAACGCTGGGAGCACGGTTCAGCGGCGCAGAGCGCTATGGAATGATGGCTGGAACAATTCCAAGAAAGTGCCGCCTCCTAATTTCAGATCCGCTTTCTCAAAATAACCCCGTGTTTCCTTAGCTTCCATTTTTAAACTTCGCTTTAAGAAGAGCCCCCGTGAGATCCCGGCCCCTCCCTGGATCTGGGTGCTGCAGTGCACTGCGGGCCGGGGGGCTGCTCTCCTGTGCGCTTCCCACTCCTCGTTCTGTTCTGCTGGAGCAGAGGGCCTGGCCTTTCCTTACAAGGAAGCCGAACGCTTCTGAGGCTGATGGACGTTTGTGGTTCAGCTGCACTTCTTGTGACACCTCCATCCCTCTGAACAGCACGCAGAATTGCGGTGCCGGCGGCTTCACCTGTGAGCGCAGATGTGCCCCAGAGGCTGTGCCTGTGCCCGGGACATGCGTGTGCCACTGTTGTGCTGCTGGAGAGGAGCCACTCCTCCGATGTAAATGGGAGCAAAATTCAGCCCTGGGGCTTTGGTTGTGCTGCGAGCACTCTGTGCCGAGTGCTGTAGCAGTATTTCAGGACTCCACACCATATCTGGAAAAGGGGTCATTAGCTGCTTGCTGGGGAGCAGCAGAGGGGCTATAAAACCGGTGGGGATCTTCTTGCACCTCACCGGAATAATGGCTACGTTTGCTTCCCGCTCCTTTCCCTTCTGTTAAATGACAGGGCTTGCAGGTACGGCTGGCCGGCCGCGTTGTTCAGCTGCTGTAGGGTGAACCCTCCGGTTCCCTTCCGTGGTGTCACCCAGTAAGCACACTGCTCATGGCAGGGCAGCAGAACCGAGCCGTGCTGGCCGTGCCTGCGGGGAAGGGTCCAGCAGGGATCGTGGTACAGGAGGAGCAGGGCTGTGCTGGCACCGCCTGCCGTCAGGTTGGGCTGAGCGCCCCGAGCCGGGCCGTGGGGCAGCATGTTTTCCATCTGTCTGTCCTCGGGCACAGGGGGACCCTCCTCCAGGTGATGTCTGTCACTCTGGCTCTGCCACCAGCTCCTGCTGGCTCGGGGTGGCCGCTCCGTGCGGTTCTCTGCTGATCGGATAAAGGCAGCGAGGAGCATCAGCGATTACCGCGTGTGTCAAGTGCTAATTGGGCAGCCTTCATGGCAGAGGCGTTTCTTTGTGTACATACAGAGATGCGACGTGCTCAGAATAGCTTTCCCTCCTGATCTTTCGTTCTGGAGACGTGTACATTACAGTCAGTTAACGCAAGACAAATTATGTCATTCTTCTTGATTCGCCACATGTTCTGCCTATGGTGATTTGCCTCTGGCTTGTCTCATTAAGTTGTCTAAACGTGGCAAACTCAGCAGCTGAATCTATGCAGGTTTTTCTTGCAGTTAATCACGTTGCACACACAGACCTCCAGCACCATCGACTCGTGGCTGCGGTTCTAATGCCCTCGTCCTTCCCTGCCTCAAATTTTAGCCTGGTTGTAATGGTGTGAGGCTTCCTGGTGCCTCTGTGCAGGTGTTCTCCGAGGTCGGCAGGTGTTATTGCTCTTAGACACCAAAATACTGAGCTCTGGCTGCGAGCACCCTGTGGCATGATGAGAGGGTTGATGGCTGGACTCAATGATCTTAGTGGTCCGTTTCAACCTGAATAATTCTACGGAGCTTTGAGTGTTTCAGGCTGGCAGCTCCCAGAGCAGACTTCACTTCTTCCTGCTAATGAAGTCCGAAGTGCTGCAGGGCAAACATTCAGTGTTCTGCAGCGCCTTCTGGGGAGCATTGGATGGGTTCTCTGGGTTTCTTACCTGAGCTGGGTTCGATAGTATTGATACTTTCTATTTCCCTTTATTTCTCCACGTGAGGTCGAGCAGAGCAGCTCACTGAATAGCTGAGGCACGAGTGAGTGTTGAAGCCTGTGCACAAGTCTGCTTGATTTGGTCTCCCCAGGAGGAGAATTCAGGATTCAAGCTGGAGCTATGCATGAACCTGTGACTGCTTGGAGCTCCCTTGGTGACAGCGGAGCTGGAACCTGTGCGAGCTGGGATCTGTTTGAATGTGTCCTGCGTGCTTGGGGGAGTTTGAGGTAGCTTATTACCCCGTGGAAAATAAAGCAGCTCTAAATCCAGGGCTGCAGGGAAAGCCAGCCAGCGAGCCATGTGTTTTCCAGTGCTCATCTCTGCTTTTTCCCTAGCCTGGCTCCTGGATTTTGCCTGGGGATGTCCCATGTTCTCCCTGCTTTCTGCCACCAGGCCGGCCCCACTGTCCCCATGTGTACCCTGGCAGCCAGCACGGGGCTGCATGCAGGCAATGCAGGCTGAGGCCGCTGGGTGGCTGCGCCGCGTTGCAGCCCGGGCTCTGTGCTGCATAGCGCGCCCTGGGCTGGCTGCTCCGGTGTCGAGCCCAAAGTTGCTCACTGCTGGGAGGACGGCAGCAAGGAGTGGGGCAGAACATGGGGCTGAGCCGTGCTCCTGGCTCTGCTGCTGTGTGCATGCGTGGTCCCATCAGGGAGCTGCTCACAGCGCTGGTGACATCTGGGAGTCTCTGTGAGCTGCACAAGAGCCCCGCAACTGGGCAAAGGGCACTGATAACAGCGCTGCTGTGCAGCGGGTGGGTGCATGGGGGAAGTGCCGAACTCGTGGTTACGTCTCCTGCAGCATCCTTGAAGTCACTTCAGGATTGCAGAAAGCGCTGCGTCCTGCCGGGCGTGCAGTAAGGGAGGAGCTGGCGGCTCGTCCCAGCGCCACCTGGGCTCTGCAGCCGCCGGGGACCTGCAGTTGGCTGCGGGCACAGTGACTCATCCCTCTGGTCCCGTGGCCAGGTTTGCAAAAGTACATGCTTGCAGCTCAGACTGTGTGGGTGCGCAAAGCCCCAGCAAGGAGCTCGCAGTGCCGCCGGCTGCAGCAGTGCGGGGTTGGTGGGGCATCTCCTGGCACCCTGCAGGATGGAGTGGCCGTGAGCTGGGGCTGGTGTGCCAGAGAGCAGCGCGAGTGACAGCCCGTCCCCTGCTCGCTGCAGCCCCTGTCAGGAGCCAGGCTGCACCTCGTGCCAGCTGAAATCCCAGCTCTCAGAGCCTGCAGAGCTGTAGTGCTGACTGGGTTAAAGCTCTGAATGCGCTTCAAAAAAGGTTGGTTTTTTTTTTTTATCCTCTTCCCTCTCCCCTCCCCGCGGGTGAATCCTGCGAAGCTCAGCTGCCCACGCTGCTCCTGCAGCCTCTTGGAGGCAGCCTGGATTTCCTCTCCCCCTACCCCACGTGAAAAAGAAGCTATGTGGTGGAACAAATGCCTCTGAAAATCCATCTCCTCGGCCCCTTGCCGCCAGGTATCCGGCCGTACTGCATCGGCCCCAAAGCGTTGTGGATTTATCGGACTGTTAGTAACAGCAATTGAAAAGCCTGGCTTCATGAGGAAGTGCTGTTTACTGAAAACGTCACCTTTTATTTAGCCTCCCGCCGCGGAGAACCCACGTCTCTTTTCAGGCCTGTTTAATTAGGAAGCGCCGCACAGCCCACCACGTGTTGCTGTTCTCTCTAATACATGTGGGGGTGGGGGGGGAGCAGGGATGGGGCAGAGCAGAGCTCTGCAGGGGGGGAGTGGCAGTGATGAGGAGCCCAGGGCAGCTCCAACATAATGATCACATGCTCGCCGAGCGGTGGATCCTAGAAAGGGCATCTCTGTGTGCGTGCCGTCTCGCTCGTGCTGCGACTGTGCCAAGGTAACCTGCACGGTGCTGCGACTCCGGAGCCGGGCTGGGAGAGAACGGGGGTTTCTCCTGCGGCTCCCGGGGGTTGCAGTTGGGGTGGCTTTCCCAGCGCCAGGAGGGGCTCAGGAGCTGTGCATTGGATGTGCGATACCTTGCTGCCCGCAGGGCTTTCCTGCGGTCCCCTCGTGCTTTCAGGTGCGGGTGGGTTTGGTTGGGAAGGGGTTTGGGCTCTGGGGCAGAGGGCTGTAGGTCAGCGGTAGAAATAACTTCTCTTCTTTCTCCTTCTTCCCTTTCTTCCATGCAGAAGAAGGCAGAAGCTGCCCACCGCATCCTGGAAGGGCTGGGTCCGCAGGTGGAGCTGGTGAGTGTTCCCCGCGGCCGTGGGCGTTGCGGAGGTCCCCGGGAGTGTGGGGCTGAGCCGCGAGGAGGAAGCGCTGCGGGCCAGGACATCTTGCTGTCACGGCACCAGGACAGGAAGCGAAGTGGCTGAGCTGAGCGCTGAAACACACACACAGCCTCCTCGGAGAGCATTAACCCTTCAGCTCCTCTGCCTTGCGCTGCAGTGGGGCAGAGCGATGCTCCAGCACAGCCTGCAGCAGGATGCTGCACCTGGGGCGAGTGCAGGAGGCGCTGGGGAAGGGGCTCGGGGAGCGCGCACCAATCATAGCCTGCGGGTATCGGGATCTGCACGGATTCTATTTCTGTCTCTCGTGCACAAGGAAAATGAGAAAAACGCGTTCAATAAATTGTCATTGTGGGGCTACTCCCTCATCCAGCAAATTGCAGCTGTAAGTCAAGCAGTTGGATGCTGGAGGATGGCTGCAACTAGCCCCCGAGGGGCTGTGAACTGAAGAAAGGTGCTGGAAAAATAAGCATCAGTGGTGATGCTGTAGGAGGAAAGCAGCTGGAAAGGTCAGAGAGGGCCAGGCTTGGGTCCAGCAGCATCTCTTGCATTGGCTGTGGGGTGCAGCAGAGGGAGCCCTGGCTGCTGGGTGAGCACGCAGCACGACTGTGCTCATCAGCTGTAATTAGGACTGGCCTTGCGGAGGTGGTACGAATCACTGTCCTCCCCAAGTGCGGAAGGGAGAGGTCACAGAGGAATTAGTGGTCAGCACTGCGTGCTGGAGCCACTTCCTTGCCCGGGGAGGTAGGGTGCATTATTCTTCCTTTGAGTCACCGGGGTCAAACCCTTTGGCTTCTTTCTGCTCTGAAGGCAGTGCCTGCAATGGTGCTTCCTCATCTAAACCGCGTTGCGTTTCCTTTGATTCCTCCACACACCTTTTTTTTTTCCCCCTTTTCTTTTGATTTGTCAATGCTTTGCCTTTGGGTGCTGTTGCTCCAGAGCCAGCCTTGTGCGGTGGAGAAAGAAATCTTCCAGCACTCCTGCTCGCCTGCAGCGTCAGATGGAAGAAGTTTTGACAGGGATCCAGTGTAGCTCGAGTGGGGACTTACCCAGCAGTTTGGGTCTGTGTCATGGGTTTCCCCTCAAGTTGGAAACTGCTGGCTGATGGCCCAGCTCTAGTAGGAAACTCAGACTTCAGTCTTTCCAGCAGCCCGTGGGCTCACCAGCACCGCGTTGTGGGAGCTGAGCGTCTCAAGGAAGCAGCTCCTTCTCTGTTCCCAGCTTCCTGCTGCTTTGACCTCACACGATCTGGCCCTGTGTTTTTTACCTGAAGGGTTTTGCTCTGTGCCTGAATCTCTCTGGAGAAGCCCCGTTCCTGTGCTCCTGAGAACTGGAACATGTGGATTTGTACCCCAGTCCCTCGGCCCATTACTGCTGTCTTTCTCACCTGTCTGGGGGCAGCCCTGATGTGTGGGCCCTTTGCCTCGTGTTAAAGCCCAGCTGTGCCTTTGGCAGGAGTTCTCTTGTTCCGCTGCAAAGAGCAGTTTGCTGGGTTATCCCTGCAGCGTATTTGGGACCCTTTAAACTGACCCCGTGTATTCCCCAGGGAGAAATTTCATGGGGATTTGTGCTCTGAGCATAGCAGTGACCAGAAAGCAGTTGATGGCTTTCATTGTGTTTAATTTTTAAAGACCTTTCAGTAAATCCAAGGTTTTTCCAGTAATGGCTTGCATTGCAGTTTTGTTTTTCTTAAATGTCATCCCCTAGAGGAATGCATTACACGTCCCTTACGAGGAGAGATGCTGTGAATGCTGCCAGCACGTCCCTGGCCATCTGACCTGTCAGGTTTACTCATTTAGCTCGTCGTTGTTCTGTGCAGGCTGTGGACAGCTCTGAGGAAGGACAGTGGTTCTCAGCCCCTGCCCCGGTGAGAATGAAGTTTTAGTGTTTGGCTGTGGGGTAGGTGAGCGTCTCTCCTGGGCTGGCAGTGCTGCCTGGGCTGAGCTGAGTGACAGGGCTGTCTGCACAGTCCCCTCCAGATGCTTTGTTGTCGTGGTTTTGGTTTGGGTCCCTGAGTTTTGTAGTTCAGAACGCTCGGGCTTTTCTCTGTCAGCGATGCTCGCAGCGGTTGTCCGTTAGCACTTAGGTTTGCTAACTAAGAATGTAAGTGGGCACTTCTATCACAGATCAGTAAGAGTGGAAATGAATCAGCAGCCCTCGGTGAGCTGAGCAGCATCAGGGCGTCTGTGACGATGAGAAGCCTCTAACCTAGGCACAAAGCGTTCCTCCCGCCCCCTCCTCTGAGAGGAAGACACTTGTGCCTCGTCACATGCCAGCTTGTTTGCTTTGGTTTTTATGAGCACGGAGGGAAGGAAGGCGCTTCTATTTACCAGCATTTCCAATTCCTGCAGTCCTTTCCCAAGAAGCAGCTGGGCAGTGCAGCGTTGTGGATGCTGTGAGCATTCCCAGCTTACCTCCTCTTGAGCTTCACCCAGGCCGGGCACCAGCTAACGTGCAACCCCTGCCGTGCCCCAGCCCGGGGGGGTCCTTGTGCCCAGGGGCAGCCCCTTTATGCTGCCGGGCGCCGCCAGGGCGAAGGCTCCTCCTGCACTTGGCTCCTCGCAGAGCTGCGGCGGCTTTCGTAGCGTAGACATAACAATTTGCAGCACGCGGGCTGTCTCTTCCCGCTCCCCGAGCCCCCCTTTCCCCTCGCCTCCCCCGTGTCGTATGTTCCAAAGCGCGCTGCGTTTGCAAGAAGCGCATAACAACCACGTACTCTGCCGCGCCGCGTCGGTGGGGATTGCGTAGCAAAGGAGTCGCTGCGAGCAGCTCGCTGCCTGCCTCCCCCGGGCAGCACAGCGCCGGCAGCCAGCGCCCTGCAGTACGTGCGGGGACGCGGGGACCGGGCTGCGCGCTGCTGCGGGAGCGTGGCTGGAGGGGGACGGGAGCCTGCAGCGGCGCTTCTGACAGGTTGAAGTTTCTAAATGTCAGACCGTACCCATTTATGCCTTCATTTTTCTTATTTATTTCAGCCGTTATACAACCAGCCTTCAGACACCAGGCAATACCATGAAAACATTAAAATGTAAGTATGTGGCAATAAAGGCTATTTGAAATGTCAGATTGCGCATTAGGCTGCGGCACGGGATGCTGGCTTGCTCCCGGTCCCCGTTTCCTAGCGCGGTTCCCCACCGGAGCTGTGGGGCCGGGGCTCTGTGTGCTGCTGCTGGGCTGCTCCGCTTCCCTGGGGGGCCGCCAGCACCCGGGGGTGCGTGGGCGTGCGGGGCTTTGTTGGGTGCGTTTCACACGTGCCCACGTACAAAACCAGCTGTCAGCGTGTGTGTTTGCATGCAGGGAGCAGGAGGGAAGTGGAAAGTCACAATTACCATTAGATTTTTGTGAAGCACCTCTTGAATGTCTGACAGCAATTGGTTGTTTCAGAGATACTTACGAGTCTCATTAATCATCTCGTTTATGGCTTATCACCTCGATCCATGATTTAATCATCAGCTTGCATTTAATAAGCACAGTGACTTCCTGAACGTAGGAGAAATAAAATAGGCAGTGAGAACAGTGGTAACTGTGATCATTGTTGGAAATGGGAATGGTCAGACCTGATCTGAAACTCCTGTCTGGCCGGAGGGAGCCAATGGCGGCTCGAGTCTGTTTTGATACGGGCTCGGTCAGCTGCTGATAATCATCTTTAATAATCTATTAACCGAAGTTAATAATCTTTTGCTTTTCAGCAGTCTGTTAATTGATGCCGGGGGAATTAGAGGGGAAGAGTTAACGGGCTCCTGCTGTTCTGCATGTTGCCGGGGCCGCGTGCGGGGGCTGCGGGGTCCCCAGTGCCCCTCTGCGTGCTGCTGGTGGGCTGGGGGGGGCCCTTCTGAGCAGATGGGAGCTTTGTCCTTGAGAGCACGAGTTAAAGGAGCTCCTGGTACTTCACCCGCTCGCTCTTCCCCTGCCAGTATTTGTAGTTGGGCGATCACGTTTTCCTGTGATTGGAGTCATTTCCTGTGCTTTGTTCCTGCGTGGGAGATGGGTGCACAGGAGGGCGCTGGGAAGGAGCCGCGGGGACCGGAGCTGAGCCCCAGGGTGAGGGGTCTGCCCCGACCCCCCCAGAGGTAATCCAAGGGGAGGCTGAGGCAGGCGGTCCTGCTGATTAATGCTGCAAAATATGGGAAGGAAACCACATATTTTCATGAAAAGCCGCCATCTCCTCCTGGCAGAACCCTTGCAATTAGCTGTGCTCAGCTCGTTATCGATGCCAGCTGGGTGCATTTACCGATGTAGGTCAGGGAAAGGCCCTGCAGCTCTCTGGGCTCCAGATGCTGCTGCTTCTGCCTGAGAGCCTGTCCCAGGGGTCCTGGGTCCATGCAGTGTTGTGCCACCTGTGGGGACGCATAGTTACAGTGCCTTCTGTTCTCCTGCCTCGTGTCCATGCTGTGTAGGAGCCTTGTACCTGGGTACAGAAAGGTGGTCGGGCTCTTTCTATTCACAGATGCCTTTTTTCTTTTTTTTTTTTTCCCAACTTTTCCTATGTTGGATTTTTTTTTTCTCAGTTTGCACATCGGTGGGAGGGCATTTGAATATCACAGTGCCAGGATTCCTCGATTTCTCTGCGGTGACACTCTGCCTTGCAACACTGCTTTAATCCCTCCTGCTTGTTTGCTTTGCCTTCAGCTGGAATGAGTCACTTGTGCTGATAGAGCTGACTGGGGAGTTACGGGAAGATTTCCTGCTCTTCCGAAAATGTTCCCACTCTCTTATTTTCATGGAGCTTTATGGCCTGTCTCCTATTCAGTACAGTTAGAATTAATTTCATGCCCCAGTTCATTCTAGTGTTTGCAGTTTCCAAAGGCTTTTAAGTCCCATTTAACGGCCTCGCTGTGCTCTGCTGCCCGGCTGCTCGGGTCCCCTCGGTTCACCTAGGAGCGCAGGCTCCAAGCAGACGTGGTTAATGTTGTATGCCACAGCTGCTGCGGGATGGAAGGCACGGCCAAGCAGTTTGTGGCAAGGAGCTGACCTCCCTGGGGCGGGCTGTCCTGCGTGTGCTGCTGGGGAAGGGCTCTGCTGCTCCATCAGCACCAGGCAGGGAGCTTCCACTGATGGGGACAGGTGAGTTTGTGCCCAGAGCGAGCTTGGCCCTGGGCAGCCTGAGCTGGTGGTGGGCAGCCAGCCCACGGCAGGGGGTGAGACTGGGCGATCTTTAAGGTCCCTTCCAACTTAAGCCATCCTATGATTCTCTGAAATGCAGCAACAAATACAGAGGGCACCAAATCCTGCCCTAGTTGAGCAGGATCTGTTCTGTCTCTATTGCGGTGCTGTACCAGGTGAGAGCTGCGCTCCCCACCTCAGCGGGGATCCTGCACGTTCTCCTGCCACCGAAGGCATTAACCATCTCTCTGCGAGGTGTTTGAGCAGTGACACGATGCTGCTCGCAGAGCAGGATCCATTACCTGCTGCCTACCTGGACAGGATTCTCGGAGGGGGCCTTTGCTTCAGCTGCGGCAGATTCCTGCCCGCTCAGCCGTGAAGAACGGCCCCAGAGGACTCTCCTCCCCTCCATAAAGCAGTCGTGTTGAAATCTGTCTTTGGGATTTGGGTTTGAAAGCAAAATAGGAACTTCTCAGCCTTGAAAAAGCACGCTTTTCTGGGGAAGGAAAGCCTGCCTATGCAGACCTAAATCTTTGGGTTTTCAGAGAGGTTTAGGGGCTTCTGAACCCATTTTTGTGTTGAATTGCCTCTCCCCCTTTTCCCAAAAGAGCAGAACAGCTTTCTTCTGAAAATCTGCTGCTAACTACAGCTTTCCAAATCACTGTCACTTTGGCAAATTTTAGTCCTCTTTTCATTACTGACTGTTTAGGGGGTTTAGTAGCATTGGATTGCCTCTGAATTCATAGTAGAAGCCTGACATGTAGCACAAATGCTCCTCCAAACCCTGTCATTACTAATGCATTCTCTTTCAGGTCTTTTTATTAGAGCTTGTAGACATTTTCCTCATTAGAAATTCACCTAGCAGCTCCCTGCTCATCCCATTCAAGGTTCCTCATCTCTTTTATTCTCTATTTGCACACGCTAGGGCAGAAGTAATGCCTTGTGATGAATTCCTAAGCGATGGAGACACACCGCAACCTTCTGCTTGTTTCTCTAACCAGGACCAGAGGCTGGTTTTGCTGGGATGGCGGTGAGGTGCTTGGGCTCGCAGCATCAGCTGCAGCCCCCAGGGGATTCAGAGGCTGTAGCCCGACCGACGGCCAGAAGTGCTTCTGCACTTAATGTATTTGTCTCGCGGTGCTCCTAAGCTTATAGGTGATGAAGAGGATGGGTACCCATTCCCAACCCAATGTTACAAACCCTGGTTGTGGGTGTAGCTGCTGCCAGGAGGCAGGGAGCACCTCAGTGGCAGGCGGATGGGCACGCTGTGCTCCAGCCCCACCGGCAGCCCCGTGTTTGGTTCCAGCTGCCAGGAGGCTCCTCCATTCCATTCCCTTCCCTACGCTATAAATCTCACCCTACAATGGGTTTGCCAGCTGCTGGTGGCCTCCTCCCCAGCGCTCTTTGCAGGCTTGATCCCTGCTTTGTTTGCTCTGGCTGTTTGATGAAAGACGTTCCTGTGTAATTAAATACCCGTGATTAGTTGTGATCAAACAGCAAACTTCCTTTCATCTCGTCCTGCGCTGGCCCGAGGTCTCCGCGGGCGAGCGGGGCCAGGTGTGCTGCAGAGCATTGGCCCTTTGTGTCCTCGGGAGCCTTATCCCAGCCCTTGGCAGCGCCCGCACCTACGTACGCACCGCACCGGCACGCATGCATGCATCCTTACTGCAGGAGGCTCGCAGCCAAGCAATTCATGGGGAGCACAGCCAAGTATCTCAAAAGTCAAAGTTACAGCTTCTCTCCTTGACCGGCTGCATTGTGAAAGGCAACAACCAGCGGCAGCCTTGCGCCAAGGAGGTTAAGGTGGAAGCGGTGGCGGCCCTTCGCTTTGCTCAGGGTGGGAGGTGATTTTGCTTTGGTGCTCGGTGGTTTGGAGATGGCGCTGAGAGCCGTGCTCAGGTGTGGGACCTACGAGCAAGGTCAGTGGGGTGAGGATGAGGTATGCGAGGACGTGCAGTCCTTGCAGTCACACCCTAAATTACAGATACTTGGATCCTGCTTCCTGCTGGCAGGTGACGCTCAGACCTCTGGGTTGGTTTAACTTGTTGAGCTTCTGCTTGCTTCTGCCTGTTGCTGCTCATGGGGCAGCGCTGGGGGGGCTACCCCAGGGACCCCCTTGGTACCCCCTGAGGTTGGGCTCGCCCAATTCCAGGTCAGGGTGCTGGGGACCAGCTGCACTCATCCTCGCAGCCCCGAAGTGGGCGATGCACCTCCAGAGAGCTGCTGCCACCCTGGGTACCCAAAGACACGGGCCCCAGGATAAAGAACCCCCCACCCCACCCCTAGCTTCCAGCAGCCACATGTCCATCCATCCCAGCTCTGCTTATCCCACGTGTGGCACTGCCAATAACCAGGACCTGATGCTGCAGCCCGACCCGTGTGTGACGTGAGCGTCTCCTGCAGCACAGCAGTACTTGAAACTGCCCCCGAGAGTCACTGTTGCTTTATGTAAGGAGCCTCCTTCCTCTGCCTGCGGGTCGCTTGGCTTCTCCGAGCCAGCCAGGTCTCCAGATGGGATGCTTTTCTGTGTGCCCAGGTGGGGAGATGAAGGAAGCAGGCAGCTGGATCAGCTCCCGATAGGCTGCTGGAGGACGGCTGGCACCTTGCCGCAGCGACCTTTCCATCACGCTGCTCCGCGCTGGGTGCCCGTGCAGGACAGCAGCAGGCAGCCCCTGCCTTCCCAGCGGCACCGCAGGAATTCCATGTCACCGCTTGATGTGCCCGGGGAGCACAGCGTGTGCTTCTGAGACAGCAGCCCGAATTAACCTCTCTGCAAATGGTTTCTAAGTAACAGCAGCACATGGAGCAAGATAAACTGTGAAGCCTATTTATGTTTACCAGGATTTTCTTAACCTTTGAAAGGTTGACCTTATGCAAAAAAAACAACAAGATAGTGGGAAAAACATTGAGGGTACTTAGCAGGGGGTTGTTGTTGTTTGTAATCCTTTCACTCTTTGATTACTTCAGCCTTCGCAGTGGTAAACACACACAGGCTTTCAAGGCGTTCCTGATACTTGCAGCTGCAGAGCCATTAAATCTTTGCCTGTGTTTGCGCTTTCAAGGTCAGCCATGATGCAGAACTCAAGGCAATGCATCAGCTGTGTAAGGGCTTCTTGTTTTCTTCCCTTGCTCTCCCCTCTGCTGATGAGTTTTGTGCCAAAGCCCCGCATCACTCCTGGGTGGACAGGTATTGATTGAGCTGAGCTGCCCCTTGCAGGGCCAAATCCTTCTGCAGGAGTGCTCCCACTGATGGATTCCGGCTGAACCACGTCAGCCAAAGTGCACCCATCTGGGCTGTGCTGGAGTTACCACTGTTAGCGTTGCTCCAGCAGAGTTTCCATCTGAACTGGGGTAAACAAGCAGACAGTGGGAACGTGTCTTTTGGGCACAGCCGTCTGTTGGAGTTCATTTGCACAGAACCAAAGCCCTGGAATGCAATCCTTGGGATGGAAGGAGGGCTGCTTGCTGCAGCATCCTGCAGCGCTGGAGCTGGAGAGCGCTCACCGGGCACAGTGGGTCACGAGGACCCAGGGCTAAGCCTGGAGCAGAGCCCTCAGGTGGGCTCAGGAGTGGGCAATGGGTGCTGCTGGGCCGTCCATGGGTGCTGGGGGCGCGCTGGGCACAGCACCCAGCCCCGCTTCCCCTGCCCTCCCTCACAGGCTGCAGCTCCTGCCTCAGTGCCCCTGGTTGTCATGGGCTGTTTGCTCGGAGCTGAGCGGTGAAGTCGGCTCAGCCTGCCAAGCTGCTCTGCGGCTCCTCGGTGGATGTGCCACACGGACAGAGACGAAAGAGCAGCATTGTGTGATCCAGCAGGGAGAGAAGCCTTTGGCAGTGATATTTGTTAATGAGACAGCTTCTGATCTTTGCAGTGCAGCCCAGAACAACAGTGGGTCCTTTGTAAACACACCGACAAAAAAAAGAGCAAAGGCTGCATGTGCCCCACGCATGGATTTATTCGTTCCCCTGCGATGATCAGTGCCCCTTTGATTTCTGAAATGGAATCAAAGGACAAGGTCTGATCTCCAAGCCCTTGCTCAGAGCCTCATTGTGGATCCCGGTGTCTGATCTGCAGGGCCCAGGAGCACACCTGTGGGGTCTGCAATGCTGTTGCTGCTGGTAACCTGGAGAGCCTGGGGTGCTGCGTGCCCCCACCCTTGAGCTGGGCAGCCCAGAGCCTGTTCCAGCCACGAATGGGTGTTCTCCATTGCAGGAGGAAACCTGAACCCACTTACTAGCCCTACCTGGCAAACAAGGTCTGCTTGTGCATCAGAGTCAAAGGGAATGGAGGTGCAGCGCAGTGTGCAGAGACTCCACGTGTGATTGATACCTCTGGTGGCTAAGGGGGAAGTAGAAGGTTTTCAGGTCTGAGCAACGTTACCAGGACAGAGAATTGAAGCGAAAAGGTTGAATGCTTCCTGTGACGTTCTGCATTCCTGTATTAAGCTGGCAGCTCTGCCAGGGGAGCTGCACCCACTGCCCCGTTTGGGGCCGCGTGGGGCTGGGGGCCTGTGGGGGAGGAGGCTGTATTTGCAGGGGATGTGAAGCAGCGGATCTGAGGATGCAGTGAGGGAATGTTTCCATTTTGCTAAATCCCGCAGAAGGTGCCTGCACGGTACTGCCCTGCAGGACACCGCTGAGCGGCTGGTCGGTAATTACACTCTGCGGCTCGGTCGCTAATCAGGATAAAGGGCTTAAGGAAACTCCCTCGTCCCTGGCCTCTACCTTTCACCTAGAAACTTGCTTGCTGTAACAGGAACGCCCGCAGCCATCAGGCTCTCGGGCTCACGCAGAGCTGCGCAGCCTTCCCAGCATCCTGCTGCTTTCTCTTCTGAAAGGTTATGTCGTGCTTTCTTGAAAAAGTCGAAAGAAGAAGAAGCTGAGTGGCCGGGCAGGGCGTGCTGGCTGTGGTTCTGGGGCTGGTTTCTCTCCTCGGGACCCGTTCTGCACGCGGCTGTGCTTTCCCGGCTGGTTCCCTTGCAGCTCTGGTAGGCGCAGGGGTCAGGAGATGGAGCCCTGCCGCAGCCCTGCTGCTGCTCAGCGCCCACAGCCGAGGTGCTGGGGTTGCTGCGGCTCCAGGTTAAGGCGGCAGCTGCTCTGCAAACCCCTCTGTGCTCCGGGGCAGCCAAGCGCTGAGTTTTAGCTGGCTCCTTAATGGGATCTCGTCTTTTTTCTTTTACAGAAACCAGGCAATGCGGAAGAAGTTAATTTTGTACTTCAAGAGGAGAAATCATGCTCGCAAGCAGTGGGTAAGTGATTCCCCTGTACCTTATTCTGAAAATATAAAGCAGCCTAATTTATTATGTCAGAAAGAAAAGGAAGTTGTCCCGCAGAGACCTGCCCAGTGCTTTGCCTGGTGCACTGCCTTTCCCTTTCCGTATCTCCCCTGGATGTAAAGCAGAGATCTCTGGTCCTGCTGCCTGCACTGATCTCAACATCCTGTGGTTTGTAGGAGCCAGAAGGGATCCAAAGGGGAACTGTTTTCTGCTGGAAGCGACCGGTTACTGTGCTAAACCCAGGATGAGTTGCTCTGTTGCGCATATCAAGGAGCTGGGGGAAAAGGTTCAACTAGGCTGCAAGGGCACGGGTCCTAAAATATGGCTCGCAGTAAAGTTGCCTGTCATGCAAAATAGGTGAATTTCTGCCAGCTACTTGATTCAGTGCCCTTGAAAGGGGATTTTTCAGTTTAGGGAAGCGTTTTGCCTGTTCTACAAAATAGGCGACAGAAGGTTGCTGATTTTGCAAAGTGAATGCATTTGCTGATTCTGTTTGCAAAATGGGTCTGCTTAGCTATTTTTCTGCCTGTTTTGTAGCAGCCCCTATTTTTAGCAGAGCCTGTCTCCGTGCCAGCCCTCCTTCCTGGCTCCTGCCCTCTGTGCCCTGGGCAGGGCTGGGGCAGCCCCACAAGTTCCGCTCCCCCCGAGGAGCCTGCAGGAATCCCTCGTGCTGCACCAGCCTGCCCGGCAGCAGCTTCCATTTGCCGTCAAAGGGGTGACACCGCAGGGAGAGGAGAGTACCAAGGGAGCGGTTCTGGCTGTGAAAGGTTTATCTCCATCAAGCAGGGGAACAGAACAGTGGGGTTGCACAAGGGTTGGACTGGCTCCTACTGTTGCCATCTCCTCCCCACCAAGCTGCTGCTCTGTTCCCAGAGCTGCGGGAGCGTGGGCTGTGGGAGGGCCGGGGCTCAGCACCGCCTGCGAGCTGCTTCAGCGCTACGGCGGCGTTACTACTGCGCTGCTTTTAGCTGCACATGTAAGCTCCCATTCGGCTCGTCGTAAGTTCTGGTGTGATGGAGGGGCTGGTGGCAGAAGGAGCCAAGCTGGGAAGTCACCATCCTGCTGCGGTGGCTGACACGCCAGCGGAGAGCTGCCCGCTGCCGAAACCAACCCAGCCTCAGAGCAGCACTGCGAGGTGCGTGGGGCAGCCCGGGGTTTGCCACTGATTGTTTTGCAGGGCGCCATCTGCTTTCACTTCCTGCTTTGGGGCCTGGAAGGCATTGGCTTCACTCAGAGTGAAACCTTAAAATCCCCTCTTGTTGCCGGCTGTATTTGCGCGAAGGCTGAGCGGGATCTCTCGTGTCACTGAGCTGTGCTGTGTCTCTGTGTGCAGCGACACCAGGGATTTAGCATTAATCTGTTTTGGAAGCGCTTAATTACTTTCCTCAACCTCATTCCCCAAAGAACTGAGGGTCCCATGCAGGTGGGATCTGTCCCTCGCCGCTCCTTGCCCTGCACCGCAGCGCCTTGGATGTTTTGAGGGCTCCAGCCCACCTGCAGTGTTTTGTTTTAAGTGTTCGGAAGTGATGCTAACGTGGAAAGCATCCTGAGAGCTCTGATAATGGCAATAATGATAGGGCCGTGCGGAGCACGTGCTGCATCCCAGCAACGCTGTTGGTAATAGCATGAAACCGCACATTAGCATCTGAGAGCTAATCCTTCAGGGCCGTGGAATCTCATTGTCTCCCTGCCTGCGGCAGGCGGGTTCTGCACTCATTTGAAAGCTTTTCCTTCCTAAAGCTCCATTCCGTGGGGTTGAGCCTGAGTGCAGTGTCCCTGGGAGTGAATCCCCGCGTGTGGCTGCGCTCAGGGCTTTGGTAACAGCAGGCTGCGGTGTGTCCGAGCTCCCCGTGCACCTGCTGAGGTGTGCTTGGAGCTCTGCTCCTGTTACTGGGGCAGCAACCCGTGGTTGTAGCTGCAGAGAAGTTTCTCTGGTCCTTTGGATGTTGGAGGATGGCAGAAGGGAGGAGGGTGGGCACTGCTATGCTGGGCGGCAGTCCTTGTTGTACTTGTGGTGTTGGGTTGGAAGAGAAAAGCCCAAGGGCACCCAGTGGGTTGTACTGAGTATTTACCCTTGGGTTGGTCTCAGACCCCGCAGCGTGCCCGTGCCCTAACAAACCGTGTTTCTGGAAGGGCTGTGACTCACGCTCGGCGCAGCCAGCCGTCGGGAAGGGCTTCGGGGAGCTGCCCTGCCCAGGCACAGCGCTGAGCTCCCTCTCGCTCTGCCCTTCCAGGAACAGAAGTTCTGCCAGCGCTATGACCAGCTGATGGAGGCCTGGGAGAAGAAAGTGGAGCGCATCGAAAATAACCCCCGGCGCCGTGCCAAGGAGAGCAAAGTGCGGGAGTACTATGAGAAGCAATTCCCTGAGATCCGGAAGCAGAGGGAACTGCAAGAGCGCATGCAGAGGTTAGAGGAGAAGCGGTAGGACGGGGCTGAGCCGGTAGCGGACAGCCTTTCTCTTTTGTTTGTTGGTGGGCGTGGGGTTGGTCGGGGGGAGGAACGGGCCGGGACGGCCATCAGTCCCATCTCTCCCCTTCGGGTTGGATAACCAGCAGGCGCACCGAGTGCAGGAGCCAGCAGTTCCTGGCTGCTTTCCGCTCTGGGCGGCCCAGCTCAGCTCCATCAGAGGAGGAAAAATGTCAGGAATGTGGCTGCCTGCTCCTCTGCTGCTGAATTCCTGGGGCAGCTCCCTCGTTCTGGCCACCTGAGTGGGAGGGCACTAATTGGCTCCTCATTGCTGGGCTCGAGTGGAGACGTACAAGGTGTGCGGATGGATTTTGTCATGTCAGTGACTTAAAACACACCCGTGCTCTGATGGAGCATGGGCAGAGGGAAGGAACATCTGCAGAGGTTGTAGGACGGGCTGCAGGCACCGAAAGGAGCAGTGTCTCGCTGACAGGGGTGTCTCCTATCTGCCACCCCCATCTGCTTTCTGCTTTGTATTTAAAGCACATCGGAGGTCACGTCGTTTCCTGCCAGGAGGAGATGCGATGTTGTGATCCTGATATGGGCTGGTTTAGCAGTAGGGATCAGTATATCAGTTGAAGGACTCAAAAGGAATCAACGAGCGCTAGTTCTAAAACTTTCTGGTTTACCTTTCCTCCATGTGTGAACAGCCTTGTTTTTCTCAGCAATCCTGCTTCACAGGAGCACTGGAGTCACAGTAGACTACTTTTATCTTTGCATCCACCAGGTGCAAGGAGTTTTTCCTCGGATTTCACATATATTGTTTTGGGTTATGGTGCACTTAGAAAGAAAGTTGCTCATTATGGCGTAACAAGCAATGGAAATCTGTCAAATAGGGTAAAAACAGCCAAAGGTCTGCCAAAAGTCACTGTGATGAAGCTGATGATGGAAAAATCAGGAGAAAGTTAAGTGGTCTAAGACCACCAAAGGCTCCTACCATGCATGCCCAGAAGGATATTAGCATGTATTAATGAGATCTTGGAAAAAAAAAAGAATATGTTTGCCAGTGTGTTGCATGTGTATGTCTTAACCATTTAAGTGTAGAACTTGAACTGTGAGGGCCCACGCTTGATTTGTCCAGTCGCCCAGTACGTATCACGAGGAATAAAGGAGTGCCACTTTCTAACACCACACTGGGGTTAGAGAGTTGTCTTCCCAGATTTTGGATGACAATTCCCACCCTTCTTGCTGAAAATTCACCATCCTTCTCATCTCAGCCCAGGGACACTCGGTGTGCGCGGAATCATAGAGCTGTTTGAGTTGGAAGGGACTCCCAAAGGCCACTTGGTCCCACTGCCTGCAGCACACAGGGACACCCACAGCTCCATCAGTGCTCACAGCCCCGTGCCCTGACCTTGGGTGTCTGCAGGGATGGGGCACCACCACCTCTCTGGGCACCCTGTGCCAGTGCCTCACTGCCCTCAATGTAAAAACTTCTTCCTTATATCCAATCTAAATCTCCCCTCTTTAGTTTGTAACCATTTCCCCTTGTCCTATCACAACAGACTCTGCTGAAGAGTCTGTCCCCTTCTTTCCTAAAGGGGGGTATAGAGAAGGGAGCAGACTCACAGCAATCTCTGTCCTGTCTTGTGTCTGTCATCCCTGACTAGTGCCCTGCAAGCAGCTGGATGTGTGAAATGTTCCTCTTGGGTGGCTTTATTTTACCATGAAGAGAAGGGGAGAAATGGAACTGACAAATGTTTTAAACTTGTACCTGCTCAATAAGGAAAGTTTGAAGTCCCTGGGATGTGTGGCTGTGATGTGGGATGATGCTGGAGGGAGGGATAGATGCCCATGGGTGATTTTTATTTAAGTGTTCCTAGAGCACTTGCACGCCAGATGCGATGGCACAGCACTGACTGCTCAGTGCTGACACAGACACGTTCATGCCGTTGCCATTGTGTGATGAAGTGAGCATGAGAAAGTATGGTGGGAGGGGATGGTTGGGTGTGAAGTGTCCTTGTGTTGCAGCGACGCAGAGGTGGCTGCCACCGCAGGTAAGGAGCGAGGGACAGTGAGAGCTAGCGGTCACAAACGTGCTTTTAGTCATGGAGTGTGGAGCATCAGTTTCTGAGTGTCCCATTGCCCTTTCCCAGCAGGGTAGGACAGAGGGGCAGCGGAGGGCTCTCCATGTCGGCTGCACGCAGTGAGCACGAGGTGTCAGAGATCATCGACGGGCTCTCAGAGCAAGAGGTGAGACCAGGTTCTCCTTCCTCCTCCTCTTCACCCCTCGTTCTGCTCCAAAGAAGCCAAGAGAGTGGGAAGCGAAGAGGGCTGGTGCCCTGGCTGGCGTGTGGAGAGGTTTTTCTGTTTCACTTTGTTTTGAATGGGCTGTGCAGCCTGACACTGGGGAATCCTATGGAATGAATGGTTTGTACGTGAGCCAGTTGGCCCACATCTTCTGGGAGTGCTCCATTCATCTTGAAACATCCCCATGACCTTGGCTTCAGTTGGATCTGGTTTCACAAGGGTTCCACTCTCTTGGCACGGAGGCGAGCTGCAGTGAATGGCTTTGCTTGGGAGGGGAGAGCCGCCGTCACCCAGCCGTGGCCGAGAACATCAGCTTTCAGCCAGGGCTTTCTGCGTTCGTCAGAGTCAATGCCTTGGCCCTGAGCTGTGCCTCTGTCCTCCCACGACGAGATAACTCCCCCCAGGGCATCCAGAGCAGCCAGGTGCTACATGGGAGGTGTCCTTGTCCCCCTTCCAGAAGGCTTTCAGCACTGACCCTGGCAGTTAGAGGGGACCGGGCCTCCACGTGGCCCTGGGTTGGAGGGCTGCTCCCCATGCCTCCGCTGCTTTGACTCCTCTCCCATTGTGGGCAGGAGCTATTTTCCTGAAGTCAGGCATTTCCACGCAGTATCTTAAAGCCTTTTATTTCAAAATGTAAGATTAATTGCTTCCTGGCTGATGGCGATAGCCTCTTTCAGCGTTTCATTTACAATTACCCTAGCAATAAAGCTGCCTAGTGCTTGCTTTTCAATTCTCCTGTTCCTCCACCTGTCCTTTCCTCTCGAACATCTGTCCCTGTGGGTCCCCATGGGCCCGTGCTGCTGACCAACTGTTCTCTCTGCTTTCCCTGCAGAACATAGAGAAGCAGATGCGCCAGCTCGCCGTCATCCCGCCCATGCTCTACGATGCTGACCAGCAGCGCATTAAATTCATCAACATGAACGGCCTCATGGACGACCCCATGAAGGTCTACAAGGACCGGCAGGTGATGAACATGTGGAGCGAGCAGGAGAAGGAGACCTTCCGGGAAAAGTGAGTGCAGCCCACAAACGTCTCTCAGTAGAGCCCCTGGGAGCTGTGAGATATGACCCGTGTGATGCAGCTTGCTGAGCTGAGGCTCCGTGTGATGGTTGCAGAAAGCTGAGATCCCGAGGTCTCAGTGCTGGGGTGTAGTTCAGGTGCTCACCTGCACGGCTCCCAGAGGAGCCCAGGGAGCCCTCCAGGTGAACAAGGGCAGTGCTCACACTCAGGATCTCCCCTTCCCTCTCCTGCTCACAGCAGCTCCTGCTTGCAGCTGATTGCCAAGACGGACCAAAAAAGAACATATAAACAAACCAACTCCAAGCCTATTGTAGAGGAGAGCCCTTATTGCTAATTAGCCTTAAAATGCGGCACTCCAAACAGCCCAGGCTTGCACACAAATGACGCAAAGGCTAATTACTTGGTCTTTAATGGAGGGGCCATGCCTGGCTAATGGGGCTGGGAGAACCCACGCCCAGCTCGTGCATCCTGCTGTGCACAGTGGTTTCTCTGTCATTACTGTGGGTGATGCGGAGCTCAGGGCATAAATAGAGAAGAATTTCACACAGGACTAATTGAAGGAGATGGGTACCCAGGAGCTGCAGGCAAAGCCAAAGGGTTGCAGCCCTGGTGCTCTCCCTGCTCCCACGTGGCTCAGAGCCGTTGATAATGTGGTCTTGAAAACCCCCTGCTTTGATCAGCCCCCGGTTCCTGCCATGTACAGCACAGCACATAAGATCTCTGGTGTGATCCCACAGCCCAGCTGCTTGTAAAAAAAAAAAAAAATTATTGCAATTTTTGGGCTTAGCATTACTGATTTCTTCTTTGTTATCCTCTTATTTATTCAGTCACATGTCTTGGGAGATCTCCCTTGGGTGTCTGTGTTATGTTTGGATAAGTTTTGCCCTTCAAAACACTTGATGGAAGAGAGGCTACAGCCTTTCTTGTGGTAGAGACTGGACTCGGTTAAGTGCCCGAGCATCACGCTCCCATTGCTGTCCTCCACAGCCCTGGTACCCCCACCCCCACACTACCACCCACAACCTCCCATTCCGTGCTGCCATCAGTTCAGCTTGGTGCTGCAGTGGTGACTTTGGTTGAGCTGCTCACCACGTCCAGCCCGTGTTCCATCCCTCTGCTCCCACTCAGGGCCCATCCTGCCACTGGGACACGTTTTGGTGGCCATGGGGTCAAGCTGGCAGCTGAGTCAGGGCTGGTGCCTGCCCTCACCCTGTCCCTCTGCTCCCACAGGTTCATGCAGCACCCGAAGAACTTCGGCCTGATCGCGTCCTTTCTGGACAGGAAGGTAAGCTCTCCGCGTGGCCCCAGCCTGCCTCGTGCTCTCTTTCCTTGATTTCACGTTCTGGTCATGAGGCCATGTACCTTCTATGAGACAGGCCATATGGGCAAGTCCTGGGTGGACCCAGCCTGGAAGGGTGGAGGTGGACCAGGTGCTCTCCTGAGCAAGAAATACCCTTAGCTCCTCTGGTCCTCGTCACCTCCTTTGCCCATCCCATGCCACATTTCATCCACATGGTGTCTGTTCAGGCAGGGAAACCCTTTGCTTTCAGAGCGTTGGGCTCAGAGGTCCCTTCCAGCTTAAATCACTCTGACCTTGTGTGTCTCAGGCTGGGGAGAACGTTTGTAAGACCTCAACTTTCCTGTCCAAAGCAGCACTGCGGCAGCAGCCTCGTGGTGCTGGGTGTGCTGTAAGGCACCAGGCTCTTTTCAGCCTTTCTCACTTGTTAACGCTGAAAGTGGTGGGACTTGGATGATGCTCGCAATCCAGCCTGTGTTCCAAGCTGTAAAATGTCTTCTAATTTTATTTGTACTCGTTTGTAAATCAGGCTGTAATTATGATACAGAACACATCTATTATCCAGTTGGAGAGAGATGCAAAGTATGGCTCAATGTAATGAATTAATAGATTTTTAAATTGCATTAAAAAAAAAAAATAGTGATCTTAGCCCTTGGAACAGATGACTGTAAGTTTTTGTGTTCGTGTGTGTGTGTATAATCAGGGCTAGATTAGAAAGGCATCCAATTAACACTTTAAAAGTTACAATCTGTTGCTGCAAATGGTTCTGCTCTGCGTAAGGGTGGGGAGAGCGCAGCCCTGTGCCCGGGCACTGGGGGACGTGGGGGTCTGTGGGTTGGTCCTTTTCACGCAACTGCCGAGCCCCTCCGCGGGGGCATAGTTCAGGGGCCCACGCTGTAAGGGGAAGGGCTCGTGGGCAGGAGCAGAGCTGCATCCCAGCTGTAGTGGGTGCCCAGCCCAGGCCAGCGCTCAGCGAGAGCCGCGGGAGCCGGAGCTCGATGGGGCTCGGAGCGCGCTCAGGCAGCGAGCTCAGCGGCTGGAAGTAACGCCTGCTGACAGCCGCGTGGCAGGTTGTGCGTAGCACCGCCACAACAGAGGGTGACAGGCAGCTCTCCTTGTTCTGCTTTTACTTGCCACAGTCATCTGGGGTCAGCCCTGCCCCCTGCCCCGGGCTGGCCCCACGCTCCGCTCCAAGCACAGGGCGCTCGTTGTTCTGCATCCCCGTCTCTGCCTCGGCACACTTGTGGGAAAGGCCCTGTTTTGTCCCTTGGAAGTGCAGGGCGATGTCCCTCGTCCCCCTCAGCCGGCGGGCAGAGCTCTGCTGGTGACGCAGAGAAGCTGCTCTGGCTGCGGCCCTTCAGAATCATTGGATCTGATGGCGGCAGGCTCTGAATGCTGCTGCTGCCGAAAGCCTTCCACTCCCTGACCTGCCCGTGTCGTTGCAGACGGTGGCAGACTGCGTCCTGTACTACTACCTGACCAAGAAGAATGAGAACTACAAGAACCTCGTGAGGAGGAATTACCGGCGGCGTGGGAAAAGCCAGGTAAGGGCCAGAGGGGTGCGTGGAAACTTTGTCCCTCGGGAGATGAGGTGACACGTGTTCTTAGTGCCAGCTTAGGGCAGAGCATTCCCAGTGCTCCTTCCCCTCTGCCAGTGGAAATGCTGATTGTGAGCTGCAGTGGGCCGTGATTGTTTGCTCTGTGTGGCCTTTCAGAACGTGCTGTCTTCTGGCAGTTGTTTGTGCTCTGGCAGTTGATGTTTGTCTGTCCTCATGCCAAGGTCACGGTGGCTTGAAAAAGCAAACCCGAGATGCTGGAAAAAGGGGTTGGAGCGAACAGTGACCACACGTCAGGAGTTGCACAGGGCTGACTGAATGAACCTGTGCTGTCCCATGGCCAAGATGTGAAACTCAGCAAGGCCATGTCACCCCAGTTGGGTGAAGTGAGCCATTATCCACATAGTGAGGGAATGGCACGGGGCATCTCTTTGGATAACGTGGGAATAGGATTGGAAAAAGTGGCCTGTCCCATACCACCATGACATAAACGGCTCCTCGTGCTGCATGGCCATAAAAAGCAGCACTTGGGTCTAGATCCTGATTGGGAGGCAGATAGGTAGCCTTGCTCCAGTTTGATTTCTGCAGCATTAAGACATCAGAATAGTTAGCACATGACGAATGTCATGGACGAGGCCCAATTTTCCCTTCTTTTTTTCGGAGACATTAGAGATGGATAAAACCCTATTAGATTATCCAGTCCCTCTCCCAGCAAACAGAGGGTGGTTCCCTCCAGTACATTTTTATAGTGTTTACCAGGGTCTGTTTTGTTAGATCACAGCAACTAGAACATGAGGCCACATTTGTTTCTTGTTAGCAGTGGAGACGTTTAGCACAGCTCCTTCTGCTTTCAATGCTAAGCTGAGCAAGGAACAAGTGCGGAGGGGGAGAGGCGATCTGCTGGATCTGAGTCCCGCGGCCACCAGCCTGCTGTGCTACCCCAGCACGTACTATTCCTGCTTTGGTGTTTGAAACCAGCCCAGGTGTCCCTGGCTGCGGGGACGATTGCCCATCATCACGAGTCTGATCAGCACAGGGAGCGGGGACGCTGGGCTGATGGAGGTCAGGAGGGCTCAGGAGCATGAGCGTGGTGGGACAGCGTGGGGACAGGTGGCCGGCAGGAAGGGCGGTGGGGCAATGGGGCCACTGACCCCGTCCTGCGCCTAAAGGAGACATCGTGCCGTGTTCCCAGCGCCACGCGTGCTTTGTGGTCACTCCTGCTGGTGAGGATATGAGGAGAATTAGGTAAAGTGTCTTCTCTGAAAGAGTGGTGAGGGAGTGGTACAATCTGCCCAGGGAGGCGGCGGGGTCACCGTCCCCCGTGGTGTTGAAGAACCATGGGGATGTGGCAGTGAGGGACGTGGTCAGCGGGCATGGGGGGGGTGAGCTGATGGTTGGACCTGGGGATCTTAGAGGTCTTTTGCAACCTTTGTGATTCTTTGGGGGCTGAAGTGGTTAAATGCCAGAGGTGAGATTTAATTGACTTATTGCCGGGGAGAGGAGATGAGCATTTCATCAGATGAGAGGAGCGAGGAGGTCGGATACAGTCGCGTTTCGAGTGGCCTCGTGCTGTTTCTCATGGAGAGGCTGGTGGTCTTATTTGCTTTTGGAGGCTGTGGGGAGCTTGAGAGAAAAGGGGAGATAATTACCAGTAGAAATAAAGCTCCGCTAGTGTCAAGATTATCATTGTGGCCTACTTATTAAAAGTACATTTAAAAAAAAACAAGAATCCCTTTGTTCCCTGGCTGGTGGTCCCCTGGCAGAGGATATTCCTCATAAAGCTGCTCCTTGCTGCTAAAAACCTCCCGCCAAGAGTGGGGACTTCACACGGCTCTGCTTCCAGTTTGTCACCAAACACGCGGGCTGCCGGTGCGCAGGCACTGAATGGAAGGGGCACACGTCCAAGGCATCGCTGTGCGCAGCGTTCAGCTTCCCGAGATGCAAACGTTTCCAAAAATAATCCTCATTTAACCCTGACAGGAGGGAATCAGTGCGAAAAGGAGTAACTTCCGAGTGGGTAATGTCTCACTGGGGGGAAAAAAAAAAAAAGGTTTGAATTGTGGTGTAACGCTCTGATGTGGTGCTCGGTGTATGGTAATCCGCCTAAAATTTGGTGAGGCTGTCACAAAAGCAGCACTCTGTGCAGATGTGTTTCCAGGGGCTCTGCAGTTGCTCTTCAGGGGTTTCTGAGCACATCCCCCTGCTGATGCCCCCGGTTCAGTACCGGCACACCGGGCCTGAAGGTGGCAATTACCACCGTGAGCTGGGCTGCTGGGCAAGCTGTTCAGCCCGGCTGTAGCAATGTGAGCGCTGTGCTGAAACCATGCTGGAGGAAAAGGGGCTTTATGTGTATGTAATTATCCCTTGTGGGGAGCACCAGTCCTATTCCGGAACAAATCAGCAGCAGGCATGGCCAAAACCAGCATTGGGCCGTGCTGCGCTCTCCCAGCTCTTCGGGAATGATATCTGTCCTAAAACAATAACTCCCCAGATCTTCCTGATTTGGGGTTTTTGGAAGGGATGAGTTTGGCTCAGTTTTCCAGGCAGGTTTGCAGTCTGACAGCACCGCTGGTGGCTGAGGCAGCTGGAGGAGTCCCCAGGGGCTGCTGGGGAAGGACCCATGAGACATTGAACCTGTGCGGGCACCACGTCCTGATGCTGGTCCTGGACGAGTGAGTTTGGAGGTGGCTGGAGCCCTGCTGTTTCCTCTCGGGGATGTCACAGAATCATTGAGGTTGCAAAAGACCTCTAAGATCACCAAGTCCAACCCCAGCTCACCCCCACTATGGCCACCAACCACGTCCCTCCGTGCCACATCCCTGTGATTCCTGAACATCTGCACGGACGGTGACCCCACCACCTCACTGGGCAGCCCATGCCAATGCATTACCACTCTTTCTGAAAATAAATTTTTCCTAATATCCGACCAGAACCTCTCCTGGCACATGAGCTGCAGTCGGTCTGCTGCTGGGCTGCCCCAGGGGCAGTGGTACAGACTCTTACTGTCCATGTTCCCTTTGCTCCCAAACCCCATCCCTGGTGATGCCCCATGAGGTGCATTGTGCACCCGGCGTGACCCCATCACGGCCTTCCCTGAGCCCTGCTGCCCTCCAGGCAGCTCAATGGGCAAACACAGTGGAAACTTGCATTCCTGAAATCCCAGCTGCAGTTTTGGGGGTGATTACATGAGAACTCTCTTGGCCATATTTGGGAAAACCGAAGGATGCATTGCTGTGGGAAGATTGCTGCTCAGGTCCCCTCAGCTGCCGCACAAGGACAGCAGTGAGAATGTGGGGATGGCACCGGCCGGTGGGACGTGGCCGCTCTGCTTTGTGGTGGCACCAGCATGAGCTCCCAGTGGACCAGCTGCTGATCTTAATTGCATCTCAGTGATAATTTAAGTTGTGTAACGGTGACGTGACCCCCTGGCTCACCCCGTGCTCGAACCAGTGTTCCTGTGGCAGCAGGTCGATGCGGCTCTAGGGCAAGCGTGCTGTGCCCATGTGAGTAGGGATGGGGTCGGGGCCACTGCTCTGCAGGGGGATGGCATCCTGCTGGTGGGACTCAGGTAGGAACGGATTTGGGATGAGTTGTTTTACTGGCAGTTTTTGACTGAGAGCTGTGAGCCCCATCCCCTGTTTTAGGGCGCTGGGAGGGGGTTACCACGCAGCCAGGAAGTGGAGCCGGCAGTGGGGCAGAGCGTGGCACGCAGGGCGCAGAGAGGAGGAAACACGTGTTCCCCGCCTGGGAGCGAGTGGGGCTCGTCTCCGCCACTTCCAAGTGCTGTGCATTCATCCCCTCGGGTCATTTTCCCTTTGCAAGCAGTCGAATCGCTTCTCAAAAAACTCAGCAGTGACCCAGAAAAGAAACATTTCCACTTATGGAAAAGCCCTCGGTGATTTTAAGGAGGGATTGCGCGAGCAGGATCCTGTACAATTGCTTCCGTGCTCGGGTGAGATCATTGTGCTGTAGGAGGGCCTCCACCAGACCCTGCACGTCAGTGCCCACTGGGCTTGGTTGTGCCAAGAGGCTCCCAGCTGTAGAACCGTGGAATCATTAAGGTTGGAAGAGACCTCTAAGGTCTCTGCGTCCAGCCATCAGCCCTTCACCATGGTGCCGCGGTGCCGGGGGCCTGCCAGCTGCCGTCCTCCATCATCACCGTGCCCCAGTGCCGTCCTGTGATTACCCAGTGGAGAAGCAGCCTGGCCCTGGGGCAGCCCTGAGCTCCCATTGAGCTCCCTACCATTTCCCTAATCACATCTGAGCCTGCCCCTCTGATTTTTGGTTCACGCCCGCAGCCAACAGCATCCAACCCAAAGCTGGGCTGCGAGCGATCAAAGCGGCGCAGCCAGCAGACATTCCTCTTCCCCTCCTTGTTTTGGCAGCGGCTTGTTTGGATTTGTGGTTTCTCCCAGGAGCAGAGGGTGCTGCGCGGGGCTGTGAGAAGCCAGGCTCCATGGCGGTGGGTGGCAGCAGGGGCTGAGGCGTTCCAGACCGTCACATCAGAGGCTTTGGGCTCTGGGAGCCGCTTACGTGATGCGTATATGTATTCATAACCCGTCCTGCCCGTGCTCTGCATCCAGCGTTAAAGCGGGTGGAAGGATGCACGCGGTAAGCCAGCCCCAGGCATTCCTGGGCCTTCTGCCTTCAGCTTATCTCGAGCTGGTTTTAATTTGCAGCTCTGATTGCGTGCAGTGACCTCGGCCCCGGCTTCCCTGGAGAACGTCATAAATGCCACGAATCTGAAGTCACCCATGGGAGAAAGGAGCCAGCGGTGCCCCGAGCATGGGAGAGGCACAGCCAAGGGTCTGCAGTGGGGAGGGGGCTGGGGTAGCTCTACCCAAAGTGTCCGTAGTGGCATGGTTGGAGAGAGCCCATGGCCATGGCTGGGAACACACGGAGTAAAAAGCGTGAAGCTCGTGGCTGCGGTGCCTGGGGTATGGCTGTGGGTAAGGGACCGGCATGCCCAGCTGTGTGTGCCGGGCAGTGCGGGGTGGGGGCTCGCTCCATTCAGCTGGAGGAGCAAATGGCAGTTGGTGATCTTTCATAGAATCATTGAGGTTGGTAAAGATCCCCAAGTCCAAGCCCAGCCCACCCCCACTGAGCACGTCCCTCAGTGCCACATCTCCACGGTTCTGGAACACCTCCAGGGACAGTGACCCCACCACCTCCCTGGGCAGCCTGTGCCTGTTGTTGCCTTCTGTAGGAGCCCAGGGCATGGTGGTGGTGGTGATGGAGGTGAGGTGATCCAGCTGCCAAGTGGCATTCCATGGTCAGCAAATCCAGCCCCAAAGCCTGGGCTGAGCACGAGCTGCTGTGTAGTGCAGGGCTTCCAGTGCCATCTCACAGTCCCAGTAGGGATGGGACTCAGGGGAATGGCTTTAAACTACAAGAGTGGGAATTTAGGTTAGCTGGGATGAAATTCTTTCTTCTCAGAGTGCTGAGGCACTGGAACAAGTTGCCCAAAGAAGTTGTGGATGCCCCATCGTTGGGGGTGTGTTCATGGCCATGGATGGGGCTCTGGGCAGCCTGAGCTGGGGGTGGGGGCAGCCGGCCGTGGCAGGGAGTGGGGCTGGGTGGCCTTTAAGGTCCCTTCCAACCCCCGTTCTGTGATCTTCATCACTCTGGGCAGGTCCCCACCAGCAAACAGTGGGGCTGGAGCCGACGTTCCTGGGGCAAGAATTCCTCTGAAAGCTCTCCCATCCCTGTCCCCTTCCCAGCAGGATGGGGCTGGGAACCAGCTCGGGGTGGATGTCCCCAAGCACCCCCATGGCTTTGGAAGAGAGCGGCGCCCTGGGCGCGGGGCCGGGCCCAGTGGAGAGGGCAGCGAGGTGTCCGCACGGCTCCGCTCGCCTGCTGCAGCCCGGTGTGTGTGTGTCACCACAGAGGGGACGGGGAAGGCAGCAGCAGTGGTTCTCTGGAGGTTTGAGAGTTTGGAAAATAAATAGCCCTGCACCGTAGGTTAAAGCTTGGCATCCTCACGGATTAATCACGCCGGCTGCAGCCAGCGCTGTGAGCCCTGGTGACGAGAGCTGTGGTTTATAGATGATGATTCATCGACTCGACTTAGAGCGACCACGTTATTCCAGCAGATTGCAAAATCGTAAGAGGAATGTTGTGGTTAGTTTACGGCTTAACTATGCAAATCGTCAGGAAGCCTTCGGAGCTGGAGAACGTAAGGCGCAGCGAGCCCGGATGGCTGGGTGCTGAGCGGGGGCCCGCGGCCGGCGGTGGGGCTGGCGGGGAGCGGCCACGAGCGTGAGCCCGGAACTGGGGAGGTGAGTGCCGGGGGGGGCCGGGGCGCGATGGGACGGATGTCGGCGCGGCGGTCCTGGCCGGATCCCCAGGGCTCCGTCACGGTGCTGTGGGGCTGGGGAGCGTGAAGGTGCGGAGCGGCGTCCCACCTCCTCCCACCGCCAGCGTCTGAGCAGAGGGAGGAAGCAGAATGGGAGGAGCCGCACCTCTTCTTCGCTGCTGCTCGTTCCCAGCCAGAGCCAGGGCGCTGCAGCCTGGGGGGCGATGAGCAGTGCTGTGAGTTGGTCTGTTCTCAGCTTCGGTGTCTGGGACCTACCTGGAAGCGGGTGTCCCTCGGATGTGATGTGCCAGGCAGGGCAGGGCGAGACGATGTGGGCGAGCCATCCTCGTGTCGCTGTGTGGGGCGGGTCGGTGGGGCTGCGTGGGGGCTCTCGGCGGGGCTGGCACTGCTCTGCTCCTCCCACTGCTGTGGGGTCGGGGCGGAGGTGAGCAGATGTTTGGGATTATGGAGCGGCGGTGAAGGAGGCCGTGCGGCTCTGTGGGTTCGGAGCGGGATTGGGCTCCCGCACGTACCGCATGTGATTTGTCCCAGGGCCTTTTTAAATAAACAGGATGTGTTGGCAGCAAAGCCAAACAGCGCGATGCTGGGGAGGAAGGGCGGGCGGCAGCTAGAGTGCTTGGCCTGGGAGGGAGGGATGGGAGGGATGGCCCTACTCGCTGCCACAGGCTCCTTCCCTGGCCTTGAGTGCGTCCCTCTGCCCCCCAGATGCCTCTGCCTGGGGCTGTGGGGCTGTGCTTGAAGGAGAGGCTCCATCGAGCAGTTTTGGTGCTGGCCTGCAGCTCATCCCATAGCCAACCCACCTGCCGGCCCACCTCAAAGTGGGGCAGTGTGAATCAGAAGGCAGCATGGGCTGGTAATTGGGGAAGCATTTCCTGGCCCGTCACGCTTCGGGATGGCGTCCCATCCCTTGAATCATCCCGAGCTGGGCCGTGGCCAGGGCTAAGAATAGGCTCTGCGCACCATGGTGAGGACGGCCGCTTTGGGGCTGGGGACCAGCTCCCAGCTGTCACCTCCCCATGCCCAGTGTCGGCCCTGGTGGCTCTGGGGCTGAGGTTTGCGCGTGCAGCACTGGGGCTGGGTGGCCACTGGTGTTTCTGTCCCTGCACAGTCCTGGCATCGGGCACCGTGCCCCGGCTGGAGCAGGGCAAGCACTAGAGGGCATCCTTGGATTAAGATGCTCTCTGCAGTGGGAGAAGCACTGGTTATAGGAGCAAGCCTGGAGCCTGCTGGCCCTCCTCTCCAAAACAACACACTCATGCAGAAGGGGTGTAAGCACTACAGGACAAACCTGGGCACCCCTCCCCTGCTGCAGCACACAGGGAAGGGCAGGAGCGTGGGAGGTGACAGCCAGGGCACAGCCCGCTCCCCATGCTCCCATGCAGCCCGGCCCGGGGCAGGTCCACGCCATCACCTGCAGCTCATCCTGGGGCTGAACCCCTGCGGGGTTCACTGCTGCCTGCAGTGTGACTCAAGGGGTCAGGGAGTTCAGGGCATTGTGTGCCTGGCCATGCCCCTTGCTCCTCCGCAGCCGGCCTCCAACTCACAGCCGGGCTCCCTGAGTGCCACTGCTTCTCTGCGTAGTTTGGGGCTGGCACACCGGGTCCAATGCTGGTGCTGGGCCATGTGCCAGGTTCAATCCTTCAGTGCCCCAGTCCCAGTCCAATCCTGGCGTTGCTGGCTGCGTTAGCCAGGGAGCAGGATGGCTGAATAAATCATTTCCGCCTCTAATTTTTCCTTTTCTCTGAAATTCCTCTCGTTTGCCGGTCACCAGGGGGAAGGGAGGTCAGGGGAACCGGGCCTCCCCAGCATCCTCCTTCCTGCAGCTGTGGAAACAAAATCCAGAAACACCACAACCACCGCGTCCCTCCCTGGTGTCACCATGCGCTCAGCCCCTGGGCTTTACCCAGACCTCCTCAAAGGGCACGGCGGGGCTGCTGCACTGCCTTCCACGGGAGCTGGAGCGTGGCACGGCCCCTTGATGCCCCCGTAATGCTTTCAGCCCTGCTGCAGACGGGCTGCCCACCACACGTTTTCCCCCTGCCCGCTGCCCCCCGCTGTAGTTTGGCCGCGGTTGTTTGGCTTGGCCCAGGTGCTGCCGTGTGTCTGGCCCCGCGCTGAGGGTTTGTTTTGTTTTATGTGCCTTGTTTTGCAGCAGCAGCAGCAAATGCCCCGGAGCAGCCAAGAAGAGAAAGATGAAAAAGAGAAAGAAAAGGAGAAGGAGGGAGACAAGGAGGAAGACAAACAGGAAACAGAAAATGACAAAGAAGAACTGACAAAGTAAGCGAAGCCCTCCCCAGGTCCCCGCTGCCCACAGCGAGGGCTGTGCAGGACCCCGGGGTGTGGGAGCTCCCGGTTCCGCCCCGGCGGGGATGGGATGTGGGATGGAGTGTGGGATGGGATGCGACGACGGGACGTGAGATGGGGCATGGGACGGGATGCAGCAATAGGATGCAGGACGGGATGTGGTCCAGGGCTGCCTGACGCCATATGGGACTGCGTGTGCTCACCTCCTCCTCTGCAGGGAGGGAAGGAAGGGGAGCGCCTGCCCTCCTGTTCGTTCTCGTCCCTGCTGCTCCCAAACATCTCTCTGATGTACTTTTATTTTTAAACCTGCTCAACCCGCAAAGCCGCCCTGTTCCTCGGGCTTGTTTTGCTGTTGCGAGAGCCTCCCCGCGCCGCAGGAGCTGGCTGAGCACAGCGCTTCACCTTTAGCGTTACTGATGTCAGCGTGAGAGCTTCCAGAGTGAGGGATGGGAGCGGTTTTATGGCTGCGCCCGCCCCGCAGTCTGACACAGCCATAACTAACAGGGAGCGCCGGAGCTGCGGCGGGGAGAGGCTGGCACGCGGGCTGCTAGCGCTCCGTAATGGGCTTAATGCTTGCTTTAAAGGAACATCTGGCTTCATTATATCCAGGCTGCTGAGACATTTACCAGCAGGTCCTTTTCAGGAAGATAAATGAGGAGGAGGCAGTGATGAATTTGAATGGCCTGGTATTAAACCTGTCTCTGTCAGGTCCCTGCGTGCGCGCGGCGGTGGAGCTGCAGCCAGCTGCAGAACGACCCCCCCACCAATAACCCCAGATTAGGCAGGAAGAGGGTCTGTGTGTGCAAAAAATGCCGCCCCGCCCCTCCGAAAGCACCCCAGACACCTGCGGGGAAACTTGTTAGACCTAAAAACGGTGCCAACCCAACGATGATTTCCTCGCTCCCCGGTTTGGCAGGGACAAGAACGACGACACGTCCGGGGAAGACAACGATGAGAAGGAAACCGTCACCTCCAAAGGCCGCAAAACCGCCAACAGCCAGGGCCGGCGCAAGGGCCGCATCACCCGCTCCATGGCCAACGAAGCCAACAGCGAGGAGGCGGCCACGCCGCAGCAGAGCGCCGAGCTGGGTGCGTAGCTGAGGGCACGGGGATGGGGAGCACGCGGTGCTCTGCGCTGAGCGGTGTTGGTGTGTGTTAGGAGCCAGGAGCAGAATTTCCCCGCTCGTTTCCCTGATCTCCCGTGCTCGTCCCCAGTGCTCATCTGCCCCATCCGAGGGCTGCTTGGGGTAGGCAGGAATTCACAGTAGCATCCGCAGCCCCACTCGCGTGCGTCTGCCTGTGGCGTTTGCAGCCCTGATAGTGGTTACCCATGGAAACTGACTTAGAGCAGCAAAATAAATCAAGGAATTTGGCTGATTTTCCAGTGTTTTGTACTCCGTCAAGTACAAAATGATGACCGCACCACCTAAGGCAAGTGAAAATAAAGCAGGGTGACTCCTCTCGGTTTCCTTTCCCCGCAGTTCCTTGCCGCTCTGTTCCATGTGCTATAAATCACCCGGAGGTGTTTCGCTCCCTGTTCTGTGCTGACAACTGGCTGAAGCCTGATGGCGGGCGCTGCTCTCGTACCGCCGATATAAATAGTTCCCGGCACAGCGGAGCCCTGTGCTCCGACTCGAACTTGTTCAGCAGCGCTGCAGAGAAGCAGCAGATAACGCCGCTAACTCAGATGAGATTTTTCATCCCGGTATCTCGGAGCTGGGCGAGCAGGGAGAAAAGGCTTCAGACCGTGTTAGATTGGGAGAAGGAAATGGACAGATTCCAGCGGCAAATCTGAGCGAGTGGTTACTCTTTTTTGTCTCCAATCGTGCTTTAATTTAGGTTGGCAAAGGAAGTTATTGCGTTTTAAATACCGATTGAACATTAAAAAACAACACAAAACCATATTGTGGTTTAACTGCAGCGTGCCGGAGCTCCCAGTAGGCATCTGTTACATAACTGCAGAGCCTCAGTAAATATCGTTAATCAAAGCAAACAGGCCATCGCTCTGAGGCTCCTTGCCGTGCACTAACAGTCATCTCAGAGCTGAGCCTTGTGACACCCAGCTTCAGGCAAATGAGAGCAGAGTGCACTGGGGACACCCAGCTTCAGGGAAATGAGAGCCGCAGCCCCGCCTGTGCCCGGGGCGGGGATGGCCGTGAGGTCTCCATTTCCCTGTGCTGTGGGGCTGGAGGAAGTGCCCTGCTCGGGTTGCACCTGCAGCTGTGCCCCATAGCCTGGGGAGGGGATCCCTCTGTGTCAGGCAGCGATGCATCCTCCTGCCGGGTTCAGCCCCTGGAAGGTGCTCTCTTCCTTGTCGGTATTCTCCAGCCTAACCTACCGGCCTGTTTTCCATTCTAAAAGGACACTGTCAAAACATCTCTCATCCCTGCTGAAATAATGCTTCGCCTGTTGTTTAGAGTAATAACCCATTGGCAGCCCGAACCGGAAATCTGTTTCCTTACCGCGTTGTTTTTTTGCCTCTGACTCACAGCCCGGTTTGTTATTGTAGGGTTTGCTCTAGTGCCAGGCTGCCAGCGGGATGGGTGCACGGTGCTGCACGCAGGACCCCGGGGTCCCTGCACCAGGTGTGGGGTGGTGACAGCCACCCCTCCTCTCCCCATCGCCCTGTGCTGCTGCACGTCCCCGGGTTGGTCCCCCGGAGATGGGGCTCTGGGATGTCCCGGAGCGTGGTGACAAGCAGGCTATCCCCAGCAGCCCCTGTCAGCAGGGCCGGCTCCCTTGGCAGATACGGTTGGTGTGCCCGAGTCACCAGGGTGACGCTGTTTCTCCGTCTCTGCTGAGGGTGACGGTCCCACCCTGTGTCTGCCACCTCCAAAGCACGCAGCCGGTGTCGGCTCCGGCTTAGGTACCTGTTGTTGGCGGGCCAGAGAGCGTGGCACCCGTTCAGCAGGAAATATGGTGCCTCCCTCGAGCCATCTGGCTGCGCTTCCAGCCCCAAAGAAACCAGCGCGGAGCTCTGCGTCACCGCCACGCATCCCGGGAGGGTGCTGCACGCGGGCTGTGGTGCGCCTCCAGCCAGCGGGCCGGGGGCACGGTGTCTGCGGGTGGGTTTGGGATGTGGCACCCACCGCCTCGGTTTGGGATGAGACGTTGGTGTGGTTTGGTTTAGGAGGGGGTGTCCATGGGGTGGATTTGGGATGCTGAGCTGACGGTGTCGGTTCGGGCTCGCTCAGCCCATCCTGCTGACCGCTCTCTTCTCCTTCCTCCTCCCAGCCTCTCTGGAGATGAATGAAAGCTCTCGCTGGACTGAAGAGGAGATGGAAACGGCAAAGAAGGGTAAGAAACCACTTCTTTTCTTCCTTGCGTGGTGCTGAGGGGTCGGGGGAAGCGAGAGGGGTGTCAGGTGGTGCCATGTGGGGCTCCGGGAGCTGCGCTGATCCCCAGGACGGCAGTGTGGGGAGTGAGGAGGCCGCTCCACTGGATGTTCCAGGTGTGCGTGGCACGGGGCACAGCTCCGCACCGCTCTCCAAAGCTCCGTCCCTGTGGGTGGTGAGCCCCGGCGCTCGGCATCCTGAGCTGATTCAGAGCCTCTGCTGAGGCTGTCTCTAGAAGTGCTGAGCGTGGCACTGTGCTGCCTGCACTTCCCCTCGCAGCACCGGTGCCAGCACTCGCCGCTCTCCGTTTGCCCCAAGTCCGTTTGCTGCCGAGTTGCCGGCTGTGCGTCCTGCCTGCCTCGCTGCTGCTCCTCCTGGCCCGGGGGGGCTGTAAGCGCAAAATTAAAATGGAAATGAGTGCTGTGTGGGGACAGCCCTGTTTGGGAAATGCACCTGCTGCAGAGATGCTGGTGGCACGTTCCAGTGCTCCCAGGTGCCAGTGGAGCCGCGCACTCGGATTCCTTTGCCTGTGAATGTCCCAAAACGCTTGGCTCGCTTGCCTTAAACCATTCCAGCCCTCTTTGCAGCCCAGTGCCAGTCCTGTGTGTTGCTGCGCGCTGCTCTCCATAGACACAGACTTAATGGATAGACGTTAATCAGGCAGCGTGGCCCGGTGCCAGGCACGGGTGAGCAGGTGCCGGGAGGGGAGCGCTGCCGCGGAGACCTTTGTTTTGGAGATCGCATCTGGTTGCAAGAAAAGTGCCTCTCGCTGTTTGATGCTGGATGTGCACTGAAGGAGTCCTAAAAGCAGTGAAAGATGAAGTGTGTGAGCACGTTCCTGCTCCTGTAAGCTGAGCCTGGGGACCAGGATGGGGCAGGGGTTTGCTGCGTGCCGATGGCTGGTGATGTTCTGGCGTCTGCCCTGCGCTGGGGAGCCGGCAGCAGAGCCAGCAGCCTCGCAGGGAGAGAGCAGGGCTGCACGGAGCGCTTCCAAGTAGGAGAGGGCAGGAGTGTGTCTGTAGGGAGAGACAATAAAGGGGAGTACCGTGTTATTAAAGTTAACTAGGGGAACGAAAACCCAGCGAGAGGAAAGTTCTTGCTTAATGACACTTTTATTATGCAATAAACTTTGATTCACTCGTCTGTCAAAATGTGCTGAGATGGGTATAATTACGGGGTAGCGTGTTTTTCTGATGCTGCCTTGTTGCACAGGGGCCGTGATTACAGGTAAAAGCAGGAGGTTTTGGCTATCCAAGCAACTTGGTCCCCGTTGCATTTTGGGCCTGGCAAAGCCAGGTACTGCTCCATACAAGGCAATGTCAGGGCATGGGGGGAATCCAAGCAGGAGCTGGAGGCGGGCTGGGAGGACTGCTCGATGCCCCAGCGGGGCTGAGCCGCGCAGCAGCGGAGGAGCTGAACTCAATGAACCGGGAGGTTTCCGCGTGACCTTCGTTACTCTTTAAGCCCGCTATCTGTTCTCGCCCCGGCTCTGGGTTTTCCCCCACTGCCAGCATCTCACAAGTGGTTTTGCGCTCCCAAAGGAGGTCACGTGCCCATGGCAGCTTCTTGCTCACCTGAGTTCCCCCCAGGCCGTGCCGAGGCTGTATGCTCCTGGCGCATAGGACAGAGCCAATACGGTGCTCCCTGTGCCTTTCCTCCTTCTGCTGGGACAGAGGGGCAGGACTGGGCGGCCTGGTGCTGCCGGCGATGCCGTGTGGGCTCGTGCTGAGCAGGCAGGGCAGTGTGGAAGGTGCTGCGGCTTTGCTTTCCGTCATCGTGAATGTGGAAGTGCAGAGGAAAGGGCTTTTGGAAGGGCTGGGGCTCGTGGTGACGTGGGGCCGGTGTGCGTGCTCTCGTGTGAGCCTTTCGGTGTTTAATTCAGAGCGCGAGAAGCCAATGTCAATGAGTTAAATAACCCATGAAAACTCCTCAATAGTTCATTTTGGGCGGATGCACGATATTTCCTTGGATACAGGAGGTGGTTTTTTTTTTTTTGTTTTTTTTTTTGAGGGCTGATTTCTAAACCAGCACAGAACATAAGATGAATTTTGGACCAGCCTGAACCATTATTCTTTTTTTTTCCCCGGTCCCATTTTGCCCAGGAATCTAAAAAAAAAAAAGAAAAAAAATGTTTTTTTTTTTTTAAAGCCATTCATCTCTTCCCATTCCGGCACTGCCAAACCACATCAAGCGTGGCCCCGCGTAACGCTGCCGCTGTGCCCCCCCCGGCGCATCTGGGGGAACGCTTCTGCCGCGTGCAGGAGAGAGCTGCGAGGATTTGCTCAGTGAGTGTCAGCGAATGGCACACAAAAGGCCTGTCAGGGGGAAACGCTGGGTAATGACTATAATTTACAGCCCACGTTTTAATTTTGAGCGTTATTTTTTCAACAAAGAGGGAGCGGGAGCAATATCCGAACGAGGTGAAGAGAGAGCGCGAGGATCGCGCTGGGCTGCGGGACGGAGCCGGCCCTGCGGGACGGGGCAGCAGAGGGGGCAGGTAGGAGAGGGGCTGGGGGGGCTCGGCGCTCCGGGCACGGGGCTGGATGCACACAGGGCCAGGAGTGCATGCTGGGGCTGAGGGCTTCCCGAGGGTGGGGTGTGCGCCCTGCCCGCCCCGTGGGGACCCGTGTGCACTGCTGGGTGCCGGCTTCGCGGCGTCACTCACCTCTTTGTGCCACGGTCTCCCACGCGCGGCAGCAGGGGCTCTGCTGCGTGGAGCTGCTGTCAGCGCTGCCGACCACGCGTTGACGGCACCGCGGGCTGCGTGGTGCCAGCAGTTCTCCAGGGCTGGGTTATGGCACGTCTCGGCTGTGCCAACAGCACCTCCGTCCCTGCGCTCTGCGAGAGAGGCCGGGTACTGCTCTGGGTACCGTCAGGCGCAGGGAATGTGCTCGCTTCTTTTTTCCCTTCTAACCTTGACCCGTTGATCCACGTGAGCTCCCATTACAGGGTGCTTTACGGGCTCCCTCCGCCCTTGTGCGGAGCTGGGTGGAGCAGGGCTGCCCCGCAGAGCATCGCACCCAAACCCACTCCCGCGGCTCCCAACCTCGCACTGCGCTGCGCTCTTCCATCCATCCATCCATCCATCCATCCATCCATCCATCCATCCATCCATCCATCCGTCGGGGCAGGGGCTGTGCCCGCCCTGCGTGGTGCCGCCGATGCCCACGTGCTCCCAGTGCTCATCCCCAGCCACTCGGCGGGTCCCGGGGCACCGCACCGTGCCGGGATCGCGCCTCAGCAAAGAAACGTGCCGTTGATTCACTTCGGAGCGGAGGAAACTATGAGCCCAGCTTTGTTTTCCTGGATCCCTCCCCCTGCGCCGACATTCAGATGAGAGCGAGGGAGACAGAAAGTGAGAGAGGGAGGGAGGGAGCCGGTGCCAAGCGGCCGCACCCCTTGTCAGCTTGGGTCAGCGCCACGTTCGTTATTAATGCTCTGTCTAGAGGTCACATTCAGATGCAATGAGCCCTGGGTCAGCCAGAGGAACAGATTAGAGCTCGCTGCTCCGCACACAGCGCGGCACCGGCTCCGTCCGTAGGCTGCCAGGAGCGGGGCTGCGGCTGCTCCCTCCCCTTCGCCTTTCTGCTGCTTTTTCTTTTTTTCTTTATTTATTATTATTTCTTGGCAACGTCGGGCACCTCCTGAAAACTGCACAGCTCCCCCCCTGGAGCCCGGGGCTGTGGAGCGAGGAGCCGGGGAGCGCACACCGCTCGTGCTTCCAACGCCCGCGGAGCATTGCAGGGCCGGGCCATGCGTCCCCCTCGGCTCCGGGCAGCGGGGTCAGCAGCCCCCTCCCGCCCCTGACCTGCTTTCAAGCCCCAGCAGCTGCTCCAGCCGCCCATGGCTCTGCGATCCTCTCGCCCCCAGGATTTAAGGAACCGGCTTTGCTTTCTTCTCTTTCTCCGCCCGCTGCGAGGGAACGAAAGCAAAATGAACGGGGAGGGCGCGAGCGCAGCGCTCGTAGCGCTTGGCAGCGGGCAGCCGTGCCTGGGGGGGCTTTGAGGAGCGCCCGCCGCCCGGCCCGCTGCATGCTGCGGGTGTGCTCCCTGCCCGGCGCAGCGCGACCTGCGGCACGTAAGTACGGCAGCGGGGTCAGCGTGGGGGGGGTGCTTGGAGCAGCGCCGTGCCGAGCCCCCGCTGCGCCCGTAACTCCGCCGGTTGGAGCTATGGTTGCGCTGCCGGGGGCTGCCGAGCCGGGGTGTGCGGTGTGCCTGCGTGCGTGGCGTGTCCCCGCTCCCTCCCCGTGCAGAGGCAGCAGGTGTCGGGGTTTTGCGTCGGGGTTTTGTGCGTGGCACCGTGCGCCGGTGAAGATTGCGCTGCAGCGGGGACCGCGGGTTCCATCTGTCCCCATTTGTAGGGCTCGGTCCCACTGCTGGTCCCAGCGGAGCCCGGCTGCTGGTAAACCTTTGCCCTGGGCACAGCAAACCACCCCGGCCCCCAGCATTGCGCTCGGTGCCGCGCTGAGCCCAGGGGCACTGAGCCAAGGGGACGATGAGCCAAGGGGCCGGTGGCTTGTTTGCTTTGGGGCTGCAGCCTGGCTTGTGGCACAGGGGGAGGGCTGCCCCGAGCAGTTGGTTACCGGATGTCCCCTTTTTTTTTTTTTTCTTTCTTTTTTTTTTTTTTTTCCCCTTTATAAGCAGCGTGGTGATGGAGGTCGCGAGTTTTGCAGGCTGGGAGCTGCAGAGTTAAAGCTCCAACTTGCTTCTTGGCTTGCCCCGGCCTTTTGTGGTGCTCAGCGCTGTGTGATGCCTGTGCGCTGCGTGCAATTCGATAAGCCCCGGTGCTGGGACAGGGCAGGATACAGCACAGCTGCGGCTTAACCCTTGCTGTGCCGGGTCGCAGGAGTGGCTGTCGGGCTGTCATTGGGGCATAGCTCCCAGGTGCATGCAGGGCCACCACGGGAGCCCTAACGTGGGACGTGCTGAGCTCTGCAGCTCCGGGGCTGGCGGCAGCCTGGAGACAGAGGGCGGAGGCACACGGGCAGTCCCTGCTCCCATGCTCTGTGCGCTGTGGCCTCCGCGCTGGAAAACCCCTTACAAAAGAGGAAAGTGCTTTTCGCAGGTTCATTCCCCGCAGGTTTTCAGCTCTTGAAGTCATCGTTTGCGGCAGCACCATGCTCAGTCTGCCTGTCTTGAGTGCACGGCGCTGGGCAGGAGCTGGGGAGCTGCGCCTGCAGCACCGCACCAAGCAGGACGGCTCCGTGCCCGGGGCATCCATCGGTGCGCCCACACCCCACACTGCTCGCTGCTCCAACCCGCCGTGTCCGCATGACCCTGTACAGTCCTGGGGCTACAGGAAGGAGACAGCACCTGGGGGTGCCCACGTGGGGATGCTTCCTCCTCCACCCTGCCCCATCCCACGCTGGCAGGGTTCTGGGCATGGCGGTGCTGTCCCGAGGGGCAGGGAACACCTCCTGCCCCCGTGCTGTGGCTGCGGGATGTTCTGTTCCTGAGGCACTCAGCTCAGGGCCTTTTTCCCCATGGAAAGACAAACAGGCCATCCGAAGTCATCCTGGGAAGCCCTGCAGACGGGTGCTGTGACCATATTGTTCCTGCAGAGCTTGGCGCGCGCTGCGGGTGTTTCCCATCCTGTGTGGATAATGCTGTCCTTGTGCGAGCCCATCTGGCTCTAAACCCTTCTCCTTCCCTCCCGCTACCGCAGGTCTCCTCGAGCATGGGCGGAACTGGTCGGCCATTGCCAGGATGGTGGGCTCCAAGACCGTGTCGCAGTGCAAGAACTTCTACTTCAACTACAAGAAGAGGCAGAACCTGGATGAGATCCTACAGCAGCACAAACTGAAAATGGTGAGCACCCTGTCCCAGGAGCCTGCCGCGTCCCACAGCCGCAGGGGAACCCGGGTGTTTTGGAGAACGTGTTGGGGTGGGAGCACGGGGACCAGGCAGCGCAAATGGTGTGGATGGGGCTGCCCACCAGGCTCTAGGAGCTCTGCAGGAGGGCAGCTGCCAAAGGGATGCAGGGGTTTGGGACAATGCATGGGAAGGAGGGGCTGAGCCCAAAGCTGCGGCGGCGGGACAGGTGTTGTGCAGACAGGGCTGATCCTGGAGGTTGTCTCTGTGGCATGCGTGCATCTCTGTGCCTCGGTTTCCCAGTGAGAATGGGCTGACGCTGCTTTTCTGCCGTACGGTCCAGGGTATGAATGAAGTGGGGCTCATTGAGTGTTCTGGAGATAGCACAGACTGCTAAGAGCAGCCGAGGATTATAATTATTTCATCTGTAGAGTATCCTGGGGTTCCCGGTTTCTGGCTAATAGAATTCACATGGCTGAACCCCCAAGGGGTGCTTTGAAAATGCAAAGGACAATGTTCAATGCAGGAATCTCTCCAAGCAAGCTATTACAGCAAGAGTAAAAAGAAAGACAGGAAAACATTCAATGACTCACCCAGGAATTTAATATCCTAGTCAGTCTATAGGAATGAGAGAGAGAGAAGACACTGGCGATTCTTTTCTTATTAATTCTCTACGCACACAGACACTCCTGTGTTCCTGTGTTTCACCAAATTGTGTTTAGAAACAGAGCAAACGATACAAAAGGCAAAAAATATAAAGCCTGGAGTGAAATGTGCATAAAGCCCTCCGAATGTAAAACGTTATAAAGATATCTTTGTTCGTTACGGGGGAGCATCTGAAATAAGATCATGCTGCTTAGCTGGCAGTGGACTCGGTGTTTATTAATTTACTCCGCTTCCTAATGTTTCAGAAATTATATCACAGAAGGGTTTTTCTGCAGAGCCACATTTCTCCCTGCCTCCGTCCCTCCAAGGCAGCGCTGCGCTGCTCCTGTCTAATTGCTCACTCTCACTTGCAGTTGATATCAGCATCATCATTTTATTTTCTGAGCATTCGAGGCTATGGGATTCGGTTTTGTCGAAGAACAATGAGCGTTCAGCTGTTATTTATTGTACTCTATTGTTTTGTGGCAACAGCAGATGCCAGAAAGCTGAAAAAAATGAAAGAACAACCGAGATTAAATTGCCATAGACCTTCCTTCCTGACTCCTAAATATATTCACGAGCAAACCGAGCCTCCTAATCCCCTCCTGTAGCCAGCACTCGGCCTTGGCCTCCGCAGAGCGCGCATGTGGCCGTGGTGTCGTCGCGTGGGTTTGCGTGACATCCCCAGATTGCTCCCTGCCCTCACGACAGTTATCATGGATGGCGTGCGAGGAAACCACTTGGCACTGCCTTCCTTCCTTTCGCTTCATGAGAGCAAACTCAATTAGCAGCTCTCAATAGTTTCCCAAATGGGGCTCGTCTTGTAGGTGCGACGTGGGGCCGGAGGGCTCGCTCCGGCCCGGCTGGGGTTGAGGAGCTGTGGGGATGAGTGGTGGCCGTCACCCGCTGAGGATGGGCAAGCAGAGCTGGAGGTGTCCCCGTGCCTTGGAATGCATCGGAGCGTCCTGCAGCGCCTCGAGGCCTCGCTGTGTCTGCACGGCGTGTTTTGGCTCGGGCTCGCTGCTGGGTGGCTCGGACAGTCCCGGCTCGGCATCTCGTCGCCTTGACCTTCTGCGTGCCGTGCTCGCTAATCTCTGGGGAAAGCGGGGCGCATGGATACGTGGTGTCCTCCCACTCTTCTTGTCAGCGGTTGGAGATAAGGCGCTGTCTTCACCACCACCTCCTCACTGGGTGCTTGCTTTGGTCTAGGAGTTGGTCTCGATGATCTTTATGGGTCCCTTCCAACTCTGGATGTTCTGTGATTCTAGAGGCTGCCTGGGCTTGTTGTGGTGTGTGCAGCTGCGATGGGTGAGGGATCCCCAGGCTGCTGCCAGTGCTGCTTGGTTGCTGCCAGCAGCGTTTCTGTGATTCCCTGCTCTTCAGGGGGTGCCGGGTGCAGACCTAGCAGGACAGCCTGGTGGCCTCTTGGGCAGATCCAACGTGGTTTGTGCCGCGTGCCAGAGCTTGAGGTGGGAGGCTGAGGCTGTCCCCAGCGTGGTGGGCAGAGGGGTGCTGGGATCAGCACTCTGTCCTGTCACCCCAGACTGCATCTCACCCATCTGCGCTGCCCTTCGTTGTGGCTTTTTTGAAGCTGCAGTTGAATGGGATATCTCCCATTTTGCTACTGCGAGGTCTCACCCAGAGCCTGTTCAAGTGGCACCGCATCCCAAAGTGCCAAGAAACACCTGGTAGGCAGAGAGCAGAGGCTGGAATAACACAAAAGGAGCCAGGCAAATGGCCCAGGCAGCTTCTTGCAGGCTCAGTGGTGGTCGCTCAGATTAAGCGGAGCACACTGTGATGGTGGGGTTGCCTGGCTGCAGGCATGGCTCATGGAGCCTCTGGACTGCTGGAGGCATGGAGGATCCCTGGGTGCAGCTGGGATCTGGATGCTGCTGCCCCAGGGCCGCTCGTGCTCAGCTCATTCCCCAGCGAGGAGCCCGCTTGCGGCTTGCACTGAGTCACAGACCCGTGAGTAAGAGGCAGAGAGAAGTCTTTGCCATAGTAACGTAGGGGCTTTGTCATCGCATTAGCATGATGGGGAACTGCTGCTTCAGACCAAAACCTGCTGTTACCACAGTGCTGCTCAGCCAAGGTGTGAGCGCAGGGCACGGTGACCGGGCACAGGGGCGGGACGGGGCGGGAGCTTGCAGCACACAGTGCTTTCTCAAGTGCCTTTTTTTCCTCTCTCCTGCCCGGTTTGATAAAAATAGCCTTTGAGCAAGCAGCGTTTCCAAGCAAAAAGCGGCTGTATTTGTTTGTTTTATCTGGAAGTTTTTTAAAGGATTGAAAAGTCGGGGGGAGGGCAGGGACCAGCTCTTCCCAGCGCACAGATCCAGCAGCAGAGTTAACGTTTCCGCCGTGGCTTTATCTTCTCATCCATGTAAATAAACGTCCTACACACGTCATCCGTGTGGGGCTTACAGGGAGAGCCGGAGATGATGGGCCTGTTCCTACTGGTAATATTTACTTAAGCAACAAGAGCAGGAAACAATAGCAAAAGCGAGACTTTTCCTTGGGGTGGGCTGCAGGCAGCAGCATGTGAGCCCTTGCGGCTGTGGCACGTGGCCCCCGGGGCGCACTGCGCTCGGACAGCACCGAGTGGAAGGCAAAATCCTGCACCCCGTGCAACGCTGTGCCCGCCCCATGCACGGGGTGCAGCATCCACAGGGCTCCCCCGGTGTTGTGCTCCCCAGGAAGGGGCAACTCCAAGCACGGCTGCGTACCAGTCCTTCTCTGCTCTTGGCTGAGACTGTGCCGTTGGGCTTCTGGATGGTGAGTGCGGCCCTGGAGACCCCTTTTTGGAGGGTCTGTGCACGTTAGGGCTCAGGACTGGGGTCACAGTGGTGCTGGTGGCCCTGCTGTCCCTGCCGTGGCAGCTGCCGTCCTGCTCTGCTTTCCGTCTCACCTTCCTCTTCCTCTTCCCCAGGAGAAAGAAAGAAATGCGAAGAGGAAGAAGAAAAAAGGCACCGCTGCTCAGAACGAGGAAGCCGCCTTCCCTCCTGTGGCCGAGGACGAGGAGATGGAGGTGTCGGGGACGAGCGGCAACGAGGAGGAGATGGCCGAGGAGGCCGAAGGTGAGGTGCCCGGGGGCTGCAGTGGGGGGCACAGTGTCAGCATTCCGAGGGCCGTTCCAACACTTTTGGGTTTCAGGCCTCTCAAGGGTTTCAGTCTGCCCTGGGTCACTGCCCTCCTCCCGCGTCTGTCTAGGGGATGGTTATTTTGGGGAGGTCATGCAAAGGAAGAGCTGCCATTGTGGCCATCCCCATCCCGTTGGGTGGGTGAGCTCTGGGGGCTGCCGCAGGTTGGGAGCAGTGAGGCTGGAGGGCTCATCCAGTCATTTCCTCCTTGTTCCCTTTTTAAGGGAGCGTTTTCCTCTCTCTCAGCCGTACCAAAGAAAGGAAACAACTTGAAAGTGACAATTTTCAGCTATTTATCGCTTAGAAAGCGCTGCAGCGAGTTTGGAGAAAATGTGCATAATTTTCCAACAATAGCCCCATTTGACTTTTGTCAAAGTAATTTAATAACTTAACCAGCAGTGCTGGCACCCTGCTGCTTCCTGGCCTTAGCACCCAGGCTAATGGGACTTGAAATGGGAAATCTTTTCAAATCATTGTTGAAAGTGACTCATTACAAGGCAGATTCCAGGTAAATCTTTGTGCGAGGTGATACGTGACTCAGAGGCGCAGAGCAGAAGGTGGTTATTGCTCTTTGTAAGAGTGGTTGAGAGGAAACAATGTCGTTTTGAGATTAAAGACAGATCTGACATGCTCGGAGGCTTTCCCTTCCCAGTCCCCAGTTCCAATTGCTCCTGTTGGACGGAGGGGACTGGTGCTGGAGCAGCACACTGTGCTCTCTTGGCTGAGCCCTCGGATATCTCTGCAGCCCCTGTGTGCAGAGCAGCATTGAGCAGGAGGGTCTGACCCCACTCACTGCAAATCCCATTTCTGTGTCCCTGAGTGGCTGCATTTCACTCATTCATTTCATTCTTTAACGCTAAGAAATAAATGCTGGAAAATGGTGAGATTCCCGATATGCTCCTGGCACATTTTGCTGCCGAGCAGAGGACTTTGGATGTGCTCAGATGTACAGCTCTCAGGACACAGCGTGTCTCCGTGTCACTCATTTCCCTGCAAATTGTGCTGCTGAAAAGAGACAAAAGGGAGAGCTGTGGGAAAGCCCCTGTGTCCATTTGGAGATGAGTGTAAGAGCTATGCCCACGGGACATTATTGCGGGCATTGTGTGGTCTCCTGCCCCTCTGTAGGGTGAATATAGGTCATAGACCCAACCTCTCAGCAGTTCCTTCATCTGCCATGATGTGTGGGCATTTGTATTTCCAACCCATTTCAAGCTGTTAGGTTTGCAGATGATCCTTTACATTTACTCTGGTACGGGCTGCCCAGAGAGCTTGTGGGTGCTCTGTCCCTGGAAGTGTCCAAGCCAAGGTTGGATGGGCCCTGGGCAACCTGATCGGTGGGGGGCAATCAGCGCATGGCAGGGGCTGGGGCTGGATGATCTTTAAGGTCCCTTCCAACCCAACCGTTCTGTGATTCTGTGATTTAATAATTAACCTGTCCTGCAGCACTGGCAGAGCTTTGCTTTCTCCGACCCTGACCTCCTTTCCTTTGTCACTGGCAGCTTAAGCAGCAACAAACAGGCGCGGTGTTTTGGGCCGGCCCCAGCTGCCCCGAGGCTGGCAGAGCTGGGGACATGGGCACCCTAAGTCACATGCCGTGCCAGCAGCAGCTCCGGGAACGGGGCCGAGCTGCGGGGCCATGGGTGAGGGAGGCCACCAGGGAGTGGGGCCAAATGGTGGATCCAGGCAGGGTGTTCCATCTGCACCCCACTCCAGTCGCTTGGTCTCTGGGCTGGCTGGGTTTAGTGGGCTTTGAGGGGTGAGACCCTGGGCGCATCCCCGCTGCCGGGGATCCCAGCACCACGCTCCGAGTGCCGGGATCGTCTCCTCTTCGGAGCGCAGGCGTTCTCCTCCCTTGGGAGGGGGCGGAGGCAGCGGTATGGGAAGTGAGAATCTCAGCCCGATCCTTATTTTTATTTCTTCCCTTTTCTCAGCTGCAGTAAATAACAGCTCCGACACCGAGAGCATTCCCTCGCCAAGGCCCGAAGCCAAAGAGGGAGGCGAAAGCGGGGCCAAGGCACCACCCGGGCCAGGAGGTGACTCCGGCGCGGAACCGCCGCTCAAGTTGGAAGAGGCTCCCACACCCCCCGACGCCGCTGCGGCCCCCGCCACCCCCGCCACCAACCCCGCTCCTGCCACCAGCCCTCCGGAGGAGGACCCCAAGGCGCCCGGCGGCGAGGAGAAGGCGCAGGAGGAGCTGGTGGTGGACGTGGTGAAAACGGAGGAGCCGGAGGAGAAGGCGAGCGAGGAGCCCTGCAAGAGCGAGGTGAAGGAGGAGGGCGAGGACGGCCAGGAGAAGGACAAGGGGAATGACAAGAAGGCGGAAAGCGGTGTCGGCAGCGTGGGGACGGCGGAGGCTGAGGGGACGCCCAAAGCTGAGAAGAAGGAGAGCCATAAAGGCAGTAAAGGCCAAGGGGTGAACCCCGACAGCGACTCGAGCGCGACCTGCAGCGCCGATGAGATGGACGAGCAGGATGCTGTGGACAAGAGCAGGTAGGAGCGGGGGGGCGTGGGTGAGATATCACTTCCCCAGGTGCAGGAACGTTCCCGGCTGTGTCCTCACATGGCAGTGGCCCTTTGGCAATTGCTTACGCAGGGCCCGTGGCAATGTCCCTGAGCAGTGGCCACAGGCAGGTGCTGGGCGCAGAACCGCTGTGTCCGCCGCTCTCAGCCCATGCGGGTGACGCAACAGAGCGGGACGTGCCCTTGGGGACAGCTGAGTTATGCAGAGGCGTAGACTGGGCCGCCTGCGATCAGGGCTGGGAACAGATTTTCTGTCTGAGTCGATGCTGGCAGGGGAGCAGTCATGTTCCCAGCGCCAGGAGGGGAGAGCTGCTGCCCCGAAGGAGATGCTACTGGGATCTGTAGAAGTGAAATACCCATGCTGGTCATAAGGCAGCAGAGTGGTGAGGACTGTGCGGGGAACTGCAGGAACAGCGATAGGGCCTGAGACCCACAGCCCCCCAGCATCTGACCACCCTGCATTGCTCCTGGGACAGGGAGGGGAAGCACTGCGCTCTTGAGAGGAGAGATGTCCTGTTCCCCTCCCGTCCCTTCCCAACACGGCCACAGAGCCCTCCCACCCAAGAGCCTCACAAATGGGACAGGGTTTCCTGTTGCTTTTTTTTTTTAATAGAATATACATAAATACATGTGTCTTGTAGTATTGCTTTCTCTGGTGGCTCGTACTTCTATCCACGTGGCTGTTGGGCCAAGAGGGACCTCCTGAATCCACCCTGCATGGTATGGAGGGACGGAAGCCTCTCTGTGCTCTTGTCCCAGTGCTGGGACCAAAGCTGGTGTCCTGCATCCAGTGTCCTCTGTCCCTCCCAAGAGGGGGTGGTGCCCCAAGGCCGGTCGGGCTGTACTCCGCGCTATGCATCGGGCTATTTACAATGCAACCAAGTGTAGCAGTGGCACAAGATGATAGGGAGCTGTCATGCATCTGTACCACCTGTAACCCAGGAGGGTACTGGCCCTGATGCAGTGAGGGCGAATTGCAGGAGCATCCATCAATTGTGTGCCCGTGGGAGCAGCCCCACACTGGCAGCAATGCAGGCAGGGATGGGGATGCTGTGGATGCAGCTGGCTGTGACCCTGCTGCGAGGCCAGGGCCTCTTGGCTGGGTGCTGCTCTCCGGCAGTGGAAGGAGGCCAGCACCACCCCTCCCCGCCCTCTCCTCCTTCCCAGACAGGAGAAGCCTCCCTGTGAGAGGGAGCGAGGCCAGCAGCAGGGCTCCGCGCCTCCCGTCCAACATTAACCCAGCCCAAATGGGACAGCAGCACATTTGCCAGCTCCCAGCTGCAAAGGAACCGTGTCTTCTTGGGAACAGCTATTTCATCCTGGGCTCCTTCCTGAGTCAGTGCCTGTCTGCTCACCAAACGATTACCGATTTCTAGCACTGTTTAGCATAACAGGCATCCATCTGCTGCCCGGTCACTCGTACCGCTCTGCTGGGAAGGTGCAGGTGACAGCAGGGCTGCCGGGGTGCCATGCCTGCAGAGCCCAGCGAGGCACGGAGCTTCAGCTGCCGCGCATCCTCGCAGGCGGTTACTGCAGCGCCGCGTGACTCACGAGCACGCAGGCAGAGGCGAGGAGCGGGATGGGGATGCCGCGTGGGCCACCCCGTCTGGGACAGCGCTGGGCACGTGGGTGATGCTCACCCACCCATCCCGTGGTGCCGGGCTGGGTACCCAGCCTGTGCCGGGGACGGCATCTCCCAGCAGGGGATGGGGGGCGGCCGAAGGATGTAGCGGTCGCTGGCCACCTTGGGTCCTCCTGTGGTTTGTGCTGGGATAGAGTCACAGCCTGAGCTCGTCAGGGCTGGAGGAGGCAGCGGGTTGTCTGTGGTTACATGCAGCATGTGCTGTAGGAGGGCTGCCGCTAGCACTGCCAGTACTGCAGTTCAGTGGGAGGTCACGCCAGATGGGAACGCGTGTGTGAGGCCACGCGCATCTCCCCGGTGCGGACCTGCAGTGTGGGGAGGCAAGGAGATGCTCGCTGCACCAAGGCTGTGTCACCTTTGCACAGTGGTTGCGCATGCAAGGAATAGAGTTTGGGGCACCTGGGATGGGCCGTGGAATGGTGCGTTGGGTCATCTGGCAGTTCAGCCAGCCCCTTGTGGAAGCTGAAGGAGTTTGGAGGATCCGGTGCCCTGCTCATCCCAAAGCTTCATCCCAAAGTTTCCGTCACCTCTTGGAGCAGTGCATCCATCCACCAGTGCTGTGCTGCAGGGAGAGCTCGCTCCTCTCCTGCTGCTGGAAGGAGGTCAGGCTCCAAGAGAGCAGTTGCCGTCTTCAGCGTTGGGTGCCTAAACCCAGTCCTGCGGGAGCTCCCATCTCGGGAGAACCCGTTCCTCCTCCAGTCCAGGCACCGCACACCATGGGGCTGGGGCAGTCCCAGCACAGCAATGTATTTATTCGCCGCACATGGCCCAGCCACGCTTGTTTATTCATCCGAGGGTGAGCGTGGAATGACCTTGAAATTTATAGGCTGAAAAGAGCAGTGAAATAACAGCTAAAATAAACAAATCAAGCTGTAAAACTTAGAAACGATGAACTGGCTTCAACAAATCAGAGTCAGGAGGGAGAGAAAGTGGAGATGTCCTGGAGTGACGTGGCCCCGGGGTCTGAGTGAGGGCCTGGGAGCTGGGCACATCTCAGCCCATGGGCTTTGCCTGTTTCCATCCCCATCCCATTGGGTGGGACCTTGGAGATATTTACCTGCCTTGGGTTTGGGAGCAGGCAGCAGCTCGCAGGCCAGGAGCCCAGCTGTGCTCATGAGTCCCACAGTGGCCCAGCTGGCCACAGTGTTGGCAGGGATGTCCTGCCAGCTCAGCAGAGGGATGCAGGGCGTGGAGGAGCACCCAGACACGGAGCTCATCCGCAGTGTTCCCCATATAACCCATGTTTTGTGCTCAGGTTGCTGTCCCCCCGGCCCAGCCTGCTCAATGCCGCCAGCGAGGCCAGGCTGAACTCCTCGCCGCAGAAACCGCTGGACCTGAAGCAGCTGAAGCAGCGCGCTGCTGCCATCCCTCCCATCGTAAGTGCTGGCACCGGCAGTGCTGTGCAGCGGGCTGAGCTCCTGTGTTGGGTGGTGGGAGCCCTGTGCAGGCAAGGTGCTCCATGCTGCAGGGTTCCCAGATGCTGGAGGCTGCCAGCAGTGTTCGGGTGTCCCTCGAGATCTTGTATCAGAAAGTGGTGGGAGGTCCGGAGAGAACAAGCTGCTCATTGCCATGTGACTGCTGCCTCCTTTTGCTTTAAAAAGCAACCAAGCGCCCTCCCAGCCTGTGCTTCCCTTGGTCTCATGTGCTTGAAGATACCGTGTAAAACGCATTTATGCTCTTCTCCATCTGAAAGTTCTTCTCGGTGTCCCCTTTTTGGCTGTCCAGCAGCCATGTGCTGAAAACACTGATTGTTCCTCCAGAGTCCTCCAGGGTCAGCACCAGAGCAGCAGCATTTGCAGGGTGGGGAGAGGAGATCCCTGCTCTCGTGTGCTGGGTTTGAGTCCTCGGGGAGGACCCATTGCTGATGCTCTCTCAGTTACAGCATAGATGTGGCTGTTGTAGTGTAACTTCTTGCAAAAGCCACGGGCACTTAGCTATGGATTAGAGGTTTTAAACAAGGGCAGCCTGAGGCCCAGAGCAGAGCTGATGCTCTTCACCGTGGGACTTTTCAGTCTCCTGTGCCTGGTGAGCTCTGGAGCATGCTTTGGGACAGACCATGGGGCAGCTGCCTCTCCCTGTCCCCACGGCTGTTGGGGATGCTGACAGCACATGGCTAGCATCAATTCTTACTCTCCTGTTGCAGATCTCTGAAGGTTTCTCGGAGGGAATACTGCAGAGTGGAAGCGTGAAGCCCCCGGTGCCTCCCCACGCCCTGGCCCTCTACCAGCAGCAGATCACAAAGGCCCACGAGTCCTCCCGTGAAGATGTGCCCCCCAGCAAGCAGCAGGAGAAGGAGCAGCAGCAGCCGAGCAGCAGCCCGAGGGGGAAGAGCAGGAGCCCCACTGCTGGGGACAAGGAAGGTAGGGCAGCGTGCTGGCGGTGTGCATTTATCTGTGAGGAAACGTGCCGTGCGTGGCCAGCAGCTCTCCTTCTCTTAGCTCAGCGTTTGTTTCAGCCCTTGAAAGCTCTTTAATAGCACCTTGAAGCAGGAGCGGGGAGGCATGGCTGATTTCCCATGTTCGTTAGACAGTACATCATGTCTCGCTGAGCCTACGGCAAACACCGCGCTGGTGTCGAGCTCTGAAGAGGTGAAGATTGCCTTTATTAGCCTCTCTGCCATTCACTTGAGAGCAAAGGGGCCTGGAGGCATGCCAGGGCTTTGGGCACAATGGCTCTTTTCTACCTTGCTGGCTTTTTATAAAGAATGCTTTTAACGCTCAGCAGGGACCATTATTTCATTTAAAATCAATGCTAATACTGTGACTCGGAGTCCGAAGGTTCCTGTAAAGATTCCCAGCGCTTTCTCCCTGGAACAGCTCTGATATGATTTGGCCGTCTAATAAGCAATTCAGAGTTTCCCAGCGTTGAGCATCTCAAGTGTTATTAGCTTGAGCACCTGGGGATCGAGGTTAAGGAGATCGGGAAGTCCTGATGAGCCCATCCTCTAAATGTGTTTTTAATCTCAGTGTCAGTCTGCTCCAGTTCAACATCTGCGTCCCTGCCCCTCGTAGCCTGCGCTGCAGATGTGCACTGGGGATGTTGTCACCCATGGTGCGATGGGGGAGCGGCGAGCTGGGCTTTGTGGGTGCTGCCCCCCAGTCCTGGGATAGAAGTGCAGGGAGATGGGGCTGGAGGAGATTTGCCCTGGTCCTGGGCTGTGGTCTTTGCTGGAAAATTGGTGCCCAAGTTCAGCTCTGGCAGCGGGGAACTCAGCACCCTGCTGTGTGTTCCAGCCCAAGGGTTCTTCCAGCAGCCACGTCCCATTGGACAGAAGGACATGCTTGCAGAAGGAGTTGGTTGCTGGACCTTCACCAAATTTTCTTTCTTTACTCCAACAATAAATAGCACTGTGTGTGGATCAGCCCTCCAGAATGTTTTGCATAGAAGCCAGGAAGGGGACTGCTCACCTTGAAAGCAGGGAGTTTCCTATGAGTCACAGTGTTGCCACCCATGAGGTGCCATCTCCAGCTGATCCCATCGCGCTGTGCTGGTGCCTGCTGCCTGGGAAGAGCACTTCCCTCAGCTGAGTTTGATCTCTTTCTGCACTGCAGTCCTGTGCAGATCTGGTCTTAAGCAGCTCAGCTGCCCGGTGGGCTGTGTGGCACAGGAGCACTGCTCTGTTCTCCGACTGAGCAAACACCTCACGGTCTCCAAACCCTTCATACCCATGAATCAGAGTCATGAAGGTTGGAAAAGACCACTAAGGTCCCCAGCCCACCCCTGCCATGCCTACTGACCACGTCCCTCTATGCCATATCCCCGCTGCTCGTGACCACCTCCCTGGGCAGCCTGTGCCAGTGCCTCACCACTCTCAGAGATTTTTCTTTGTAACCAGTCTGAACTTCTCCTGGTCCAACTTAAGGCTGTTACTTCTCATCCTTGCTTGTGTGCTTGTACCACCGTGGGTCTGGGTTGGACCCTTGGGAACCTTCTGTGTTTGGGGCATGAATGCATCTCCATGTGAAAATGAGCAGTTTTGTGCTGAGAGACACCTCGAGGGGAGAGAGAAAGAGCCCAGATCCCCCTTTCAGTATGGGCATGGATTTAGGCGGTGGCTCAGTGCTGTCCTGCCACTGGGATCCGGGGCTGGCGGACAGAGAGGCAGATAGCGCTGGGAGATCTGTGCACCAAGGGAGCCCCTTCCTTCCCCTGCATCCAGGTGGAGCTCCAAGTGTCCACGCTCGGGCTATTGTGCTGCCACATCACCCTGGAGTTGGACTCAGCGATCCTTTACGGGATCCCTTCCAGTTCAGGGCATTCCGTGATTTTATGGTGGTGCCGCACGGGAGGGTCCAGTCCCGCAGACCTCCACCGGGGCAGCTGCAGCGAGGAGCAGCAGCACGTCCTCCCGCTGCCCCCGGCTTGCTGAGGCCCCGCTCGATAAGAGCTTGAACTCTCACAGCCGCTCCGGGGATCAGCGTCCTTCGCACCGTTCTGGCTCCGCTTCAAAGCAAAGTCTTGCACACATCCTGGCTGAGGCGTTGGCTGCCTCGCGGCCCCTGGCTGGGACCGTATCGCCTTGGAGGGCGGCCAGGCCCCCGCCGTGCCTCCCCGACCCCAGCCAGGACGTGCACCGCAGCTCTCGCCGTCGGGCAGACGGATCTCTCCCCCCGTTGCCTTCGGGCATATCTTCGGTTATCGCGCGGCGGTTGGAAAGCGAGCGGTTTGTTTTGTGTTGATTTAGTTGGGTTTCAGTTGGCCTTTGTAGGAGACGGAGAGCCAAGAGCATTAATTTGGATGACGGATCATATAAACTCTGACTCCTTCGCTTCGATTCCAGGGGCTTGATAAACGGTAATAGGAACTCTCTCTTCCCCGTGTAAGTGCTATTTTATCAAAGCCGGCTGAGTTATAGCCGCCCTCTAATGCGGGGGCAATTAGGAACTGGCCGCATTTCACAGCCCCAGAGGCGCGGAGGGGAGGGAACGGCACCGTGGGGCCGGGGAGGACGTGGCTCAGCCGGGGTGCGTGGGGCCGTGGCTGGGAGAGCACCTCCAGCCCCAGTGCCCCAGCGCCTTCCAGCCCCCGGGAGCTGGGAGAAAATCAGGGAATGCTCTGGGACCCAGCGTGGGATCTGAAGGAGGGAAGATGCTCAGACACCTCTGTGTACCGAGGATGGATTTCTTGCCTCACCGAAGAGGACAAGAATAATCTCCCAGCTTCTGAGTACACTGAGCATTAATAATGATAATGCAGTAAAGCCTCATTAAATTGGGCCTCTGATAATCTGCTTGCCCTATTATTAGGCTTAGCAGGATTCAGGCATCTATTTTTATCAGAAATTGATGGTTAAAGGCTGGGTGCGCTTGTGACTGCCATTGTTTACTGCCCAGTTTCTAATTTCTGGTCGATGCAGACGATACGCCGGTGGGTCTGGCAAAGAAGGGCAGTGCAAAATTAAGTGTTTATTGATTAAAAGCAGATCATACCAAACCTGCCTGGGATCTGTTCCAAAAAGGCTGCCTCATCTGTCTGCTTAGCACAGCATCCTCCATGAGGATGCACCTGGGATGGAGCTGGCACAGATAAGGCTCTTTTCTTGCACCCCACAGGGTGCTCAGGTCAAGAGGGAACGGCTCCTCCATCACCAGGCGCCTCTTGGCCTTGGATCAACCTTCTTATAGTCGGGGTGAACCCAGCCTGGCATCAGACAGCTGAGCTGGAGAACTTGAGGAAGCTGCCCTGCCTCCAGCCCAGCTGCCTGGCAGCAAGGAGGCATCCAGCCATCCCGCAGAGCCTGTCCTGATCTTCATTTGCCTTTGACACTCTAGTAAAGCACGCTTGTCCCAGGTGCTGGGAGAACATCTGCACATTATTCCCTTGCCATCCAACAAGCTGACGCCTTTCTTTCTGGCCCCTGGTGGTGCCAGTTAGGAGTGTGAGCCTGGGGAAGGCAGTTTCACCTCCACATGGATGGCTGTGGCTTCACCTGCTTGCTGAGACTTCTCCGTCCATCAGGCTGTGGGTTGCCACTGAGCAAAGTGTTTGTTTTTCTGTTTTCTTTGCAGAAAAGTCTGTGCATTTCCCATCCATCGCAGAGGCTCAGAAGCTCAGCACGGAGCCACCGCCCACCTCGTGCTGGCCCCCGGTTCTGTCCTACTCCCGAGATGTGATAAAAACCTCTCCCCAGGCAGAGCCCCACCTGTTCCAGTATAACCCACCAGGCACGTGAGATCACATGGTGCCCCGACCCAGGGCTGGGGGCAGAGCTGTGGTTGCAGCCGGCATCGTGCACCACTTCCTTAAGCCAGTGCAGCTCTTTTCTATTTGAGTAGGAGAGGGCTCGGCAGCAAGCTGCTGCCTCTTGCTTTGCTCCAGCACAGAGCAGCCTCCCGGCTGCTGCTGGGGCTGGCCGAGGGCAGCGGGCAGGGCTCCTGACTCCAGCCAGGGTGGGTTAGGGACGTGGTTTGTCCCAGGATATCGTGAGTGTTCCCTGAACCATCCTTGGTGCTGTCATGGGGGTTTCAGCCCTCGCTCCGCTGTGCCTCTCTGGCTGGAGAGCACACAGCTTGGATGCAGAACCAAAGGGGAAGAGGCAGTAATTCAAATGATAACGGTAGTTTTCAAAGTGATTGTGCTGCTTGGATCCTGGAGCAGGGTCACCCTGTTCCTGCCCTGCTCTCTCACTTGCCCGTTGTTTTCCCTTGGTCGTGCTTATGCTCGTGTTTCCCGCACAGGACACCCCATCCCTCTCAACCTGCACGAGAGCTCCCGCTCGGGGCTGCAGAGGCTGGCGAGCATCTCCAACCCTCCTCCCCTCATCTCCTCCACCAAGCACCCTTCCGTGCTGGAGAGACCCGTCGGCTCCATCTCCCAGGTACGGGGTTGGGTGTGGGCAGTGGGGACACCTCGCCGGGACGCCCGCTGACCTCCCCTCTCACACTGCAGGGAATGCCCATCCAGCTCCACACGCCCTACAGCTCTGAGCACGCAAAAGTTCCCGTCGGCTCCATCACCATGGGCCTGCCACTGACAATGGATCCCAAGAAACTGGGTAAGGAGTGAGGGGGTGAGGGATGCTGTCATGCGGGACGTGGCAGTGAAGTGTGGAACGAACAGGCCTGATTCAAGGATGGAAGGAATATTCTTCTGGGAGAGCAAAGCCCGGCATTGGCACGGGCTGCCCAGGGAAGTGGTGGAGTCACCGTCCCTAGTGGTTTAGGAACCATGGTGATGTGGCACTGAGGGACATGGTCAGTGGGCATGGTGGGAGTGGGTTGGTGGTTGGACTGGATGACCTTAGTTGTCTTTTCCAACCTTAAAGATTCTGCGATTCCTTATGCGCGGTGTAGGAAAGCACAACTTGGTCAGGAATGCTTCCCAGGCTGTAAATATCACCTGGCTCACACTGGGATTGAAGGAAGGAAATCTGCTGCCACTCCTCAGGTTGGTAGGATAGAGTGAATGGCCTGAAGGGAACAAAGAAAGTGCTTAGTCTGCGTATTTGGAAGCATTTCTTAACAGCAAGAGATGGGCAAGGAGCCAGGTCTGGAGGGGATCACTCATGCCAGCCCCACGCTGCGACCCCTGGAAGGGACATCAGTGGCCATGAGCACAGGACGTGCCAGCAGGAGACTGGGGAAGATGAAAGGCTCACTGATCTGTGCTTCATGTTTTCCAGTGCCTTTTCCTGGAGTAAAGCAGGAACAACTCTCTCCCAGAAGCCAAGCCAGCCAGCCCGAAAGCCTGGTGATGCAGCCAGCCCCAGAGGGCTCAGTTCTGCGGGGTGAGCATGCAGCTGTGCCCTGGTGTGGGAAGGAGGGGGATGCTCCACTGCCAAACTGCCCGTGGCTGCCGTGGGGCTTCTGGAGGGATTTCTGGGTTTCCCTTTATTCTTCCCCCATAACAACGCAGGGTGAAGTATATAGAAAGGTGTTGCTTTTACATGATTTAAGTAATTCTGGTTTGTGAGCTCTCCCACGTTCATGCAGCCATATGCAGGGTGCACAGCGCCTTGGCTCCAGCCCAGCACAAATAACGCACAAACGAACTCAAACCACCCTGAGATACATCTCTCTGGAGATCGCTGATCGCATCAGGAGGAGCTGAGACATGCTGTGCTTTCTCCTAGGCCCATCAATCTGCCCTGCCCCACTGTGAATGCAGCAGGGAGATGGGAGCTTGGAAATAACGGCTCCTTGCGCCTCCCAGCTCCATGGTTGCATCCCCTGGGGGACAGGGTGGGGAGGGCTCTGCAAGGTGACACCTCCTGGCAGGCTTCCCACAGGCACCCTTGGCCCCACACTTGTTTTGCTGACCTCAAATCCAGCCTCCAGTTCACCACCTTTGTGTCCTGCAGGTGCATCCCTCGGCTCTGCCTCGGGAGGGAGCATCACCAAGGGGACACCTACATCCAGACCCCCTCCAGAGTCGCCCATCACGTACCGAGGCTCCATCACACATGTAGGTCCCTTGTCTTTGCTGGCCTTTACTTACCTGGGTGCTGCTCATTTGGGCACGCGGCACGGGACTGAGCAGCACAGGAGAGCATCACTGATCCCCTGCAGACAGCCTCAGCCTGGCGTGGCACCAGCCCTGTGCTGTGAGAAGGGCAGAGCTCAGCGAGCAGCAATGCACGTCTGAGCTCCCCCGTTGCATTTAGTAGCTGTCAGGAGCACAGGCAAAAGCAGCTTTAAATGGCTCTGGGAAAGTAATCCTGCCAGGGCAAGAAGTGGTGAGGAGGAGGAGACGGGTGGAAGGCTCTGCCCAGGCAGAGGGAGGGGGAGGCTGTGGGGTGCATGTCAGGTAACAAGCTTTGCTGCCAGCGCTGTGCTGCGCTGTGGGTCCTGCCCAAGGGCTCTCTTGAGCAGAATGATGCTTTGGCCTTAATCTCCACCATCCATCTTTAGAAGAGCAGCTGGCAAGCGGGCGATAGTTTTTTCAGCGTGAGTTATTGCTCATCTGGTTACGGAGCGGAGAGCATAAAAAAAAAAGTCATCTGTTTCCCTTGGGGATTTTATCTGGCCATCATTCAGCTATTTAAAGCCACTCGTGCTCAGATTTTTGCCTGCTTCTTTCAAGCAGGGTGACCGTGTCCCTTTTGGCCCTGGGGACCTCCACCTAAATCCTGGCTCAGAGCAAAAGCTTCTCCTGCCTAGTGCCCCACATCCAGCAGCTGCCAGGACTGTGAGTGGCATAGCAGAGCAATGCATCCACCTGTGTGCCCCTGCAGCAACAATGGGCGGGCATGGAGGGCCTAGAGCACTAGTTCAGACAATGAGCAGAGTTTAAGATGCTGTGTTACATCCAGCTATTTAATCCCTCTGCATTCCTTTGTTTGGCTTGGGAATGAAGGTACCAAACCAAGAGCAAGAGGGCATTGCCATCCCCTGTGTGCAGACAGAGCCCCCAGCCCTGCAGCAGCCCCCTGTGCTGTCGCTGATATTTGATCTCCCATTACTCATCCAGTTTGCAGGAGGCAGATCTTGAATAGACGGTCTCTGCTCTGAAGCCATCTGTCATCACTTGCTCTCAAATCCCCTCTGAGCACGTCCGCGGAAGGAAGACGACTTTACCTGGGGCTGGGAACGCCAGCACCGGGTGAACCCTGCACGCCAGCAGTCGGAGCACTGAGCCTGGCAGTGGCAGCGGGGTTTTGTGGGACCGGTGGTGCTCAGATGGCTTTGTGCAGAGCAGGGGTGTCTCCACGTTTGGGTAGGGGAACAGGCTCAAAACACCAACAAAGATGGTTATTGCTTCTCTAAGGCCAGTTAGGCTCAGAATGGGTGGGTGTCAGTCATCACGGGTGTTCCCTGCCCTGGAGCAGGGGGACTGCTGCTCCCACAGTGCCTGTTCCCACTTGGCACTGAGCAGCTTGTGCTGGCAGAGGGGTGTTAATCAGCCACGACATCTCCAAGGACACCCAGCTCTGGGTATTGTGAAGGGGAGCCCCCTGCAGCACAGTGGCTGCCATCCCCGCGCTGTCCTCACCCCTGCCTCTTCCCAGCAGCCTTCTCCAGCTCACGTACCTCCTTACCGCTCCTCGTTATTGTCCTCATCAATAATTAAGCCGCAGGTTTCTCGCTGATGGCTGTCAGGAAGCGGAGGCCGGGCGCGCTCTCCTCCGCTCAGCTTCCCCGGTGGAACAGAGTGTTCCTGTGTGCGAGCGCGCTTGCTTGCTTAATTGCTTGTGACACTGTTAAATATGGATCTTGGTGGCTTTCCAAGGGCACCCCGGCAGAAGTGCTGTACAAAGGAACCATTACCAGGATAATCGGAGAAGACAGCCCCAGCAGAGCAGAGAAAGTGAGAGAGGATGCCATGCCAAAAGGACATGTCATTTACGAGGGGAAGAAAGGCCACGTGCTGTCGTATGACAGTAAGTCACAACCCTCTGCCTTTTTGGGGTGGGCGCTGCAGGGCTGTGCAGCGGTGCTGGGAGTCAGCAGCTGTATGGGGAAAGGCCACGAAGTGCGGTGGGATGACCTCGCGTGTTTGCTTCCAGCATGATCGCTCTCCCACTCCACCACACCTCCCTGCAGCTGGGTTTCCCTCTGTCTCATGCTGTCCTCTCGCCTCGGTCATGGTGTTACTGGCCCCATCCTGGCGTGCTGTGCCATAAGAGGGTCCCCAAGGTCTTAGGCCGAGGTGGAGGCCAGAGAACCTACGAGATGGAGGCAAGTCAGATAGCTTCCTCCTTGGAATGTCTTGGGCACAGTGGCACCGTGGCTCTGTTTCCCCATGGCATATGGGAGCTGGTGGCTCACTGTCCATCAAGAGCTTGGCCCTGTGTCCTTCCCACGTGGCCCGTGTGACAGCCAGGAGCGGAGCAGCACGGCATGCTCAGCAGCACAGATGGATGCAGCCTCTCTCACAGAGCCGTCTGCATGCGAGGCTGGGGCTCCTGTGCCTCCGGCTGCTGGCACCCGGTCCCGTGTGTTGGGAAGGACAGCACCAGCATGGTAGGACACGGATTGAACTGCATTAGGGATTGGCAGTGAGTCAGCCCCCAGCTCCCCTGGCTCCAGGGCAGGATGGAGGTGCCACTTGCTAGTGGGCCGACCCCTGGCTGCCCAGAAGAGCAGTGAGTTGCAGAACTGCCAAAGCAAATGTTAGCCAGTAGCTGCACTGAGGATGGTGCTGCTCTCAGGAGGGCTGGGCGTGCCCCACAGATGCAGCACTCAGACCCCCTGCACAGGAACACTGCCACGGGATGCGCTGGAACTGTGTTAGCAGCATCAGCACGCAGCCAGCAGCTGCTCTGTGCCTCTGTGCCCGCTCAGCAGGCAGCAGCGTTGCCCGTAAGGACTCGTCTGCAGGCCACGGTGGCTTCCCTGGGAAATAAGCAGATGTTCATCTCCAGTGAAGCCAGGAATGCCTGCTGTGCTCACTTTGGGCTGGGATAAAAGCAGCCAGAACTGGGCTCTGGCTTTGGTGTGGCATGGCCATCCGCAGGGCTGCATCACTTCTCTTCTGAGTCAGAGATACAGAGATGAGTAAGGACTAGATCCTGCTCTCGGTCACCTCAGCGCTGTCCTTGCACACCTGCAGCCCTAGGAGGGCAGGAGCTGCTTTCACCCTGCTGGGTCAGCCCAGGCTGTGGGGGAAGCTGGCTGGCTCCGGCTGTGCCAGCTCCCTGCGGGCGATTGCAGGGGCTCTGAGGGCAGGGCTGTGCCACGTGGAAGCTGCCTCATCCCACACCCACCCGTGTTTGCTGTCAACTCTGTCCCAGATAAGAGGTGTCACCGCAGAGCCCTGTGTCTGTGCGCCCTTTGGGACAGTTGGCAGCACTGGTGCCAGGCAGGCCGCAGGAAGCGCTTTGGGACTTGTTGTGCAAGCAGCTATTTCCATCTCCTTCACCAGGGCTGGGAGTCCCCGGCGCAGCCATCGCCTGTCTTCCTGCCCCGTGGGGTATGCAGGAATTAATGCCTTCTCTCCACACAGCCTTCTACATGCTCAGTAGCATCCATCGCACCCTGAGCCATCTCTGCCCCTGCAGTCCAGCCCCAGCCCCGCTGCCTGGCTCCTTCCTGCAGCCAAAGAGTTAAAAAACGAACAAACAAACAAACAAAAAAAAAAAAGAAGTGAGAAAAATGAAATTGTTGTTGATGATGAATTTTGGCAAGCCGAAAAAAAATTGCAAATTCTTTAGTGTCATGAGGGTGCTTAAAATAAAAGAGCCGTAATGAGGCGAGATCCTGCAGCATGTGCGGGCTGAATTGTGCTAGATTGGTTATTCTCATTCTGCATATGATTGCGGATGGCTGCTGCGAGGCAGGGACGTGGCTTTGGAGTGGTTTTCTTTCTGTTCAGTCTCTCTCCTTCCCCGGTACAAAGGGGACCGCGTCCCCTCTGCGGGGCACAGATGTGCTGTGCCGGGGGGGTGGCTGCGCGCGGTGCCGGCTGCTTTCTGAGCAGCATCCCCAGATCTTTGCCCTTGATTGAAGCCGGTGTGAAGGCTCAGGGGTGAACCACCTCTTGTTTCCCTGTACACAGCCCCAAACCCTGTCTGCATCCCAGCTCCTGTTGGCAGAAAAATTCGCTCCAGGTTTGGCTGAGCACGCGGTTCGTGCTCTGCAGTCACTGCAGTGCTGCCCCATCGCTCCGGCGCTGACGTGTGGGATTTTCGCTGCCTGTCCCAGTCCTCATATGCACTCATTGCTGTTTCAAAGGAACTCTCTGCTTTGCCTCTCCCCTCTCCTGTTTTTCTCACCCAGGGAGTGTCTCGGCAAATGTTAAGACTGGAGAGGATCCCAAACAGTAGGTGTCTAATAAAAATGAAAACAAACAGCAAAACTCCCCGGAACCACGGGGCTGAGCTCAGTGGAAGTGCAGCTGCTGACACGAGGGCTGGCCCCGAGCTGTCCCCTGCCTGCACTGGGGAGGGAGCAGGACGCGGTGGGGCGGATGCTCTACCCACACAGGAGGCACAGATCTGGGATCTAAGCGGGCAGGGAGGGGAGAGGCCAGCAGCTGGATTTCTTGGAAGCCAACCCCATGCAGTGTTTCTTGTGTTGCCAAGCAGTGGCTGTTGCTCAGATGGGGTCTGACGTTGCTTCTCTGTGTTCCCATCCCAGGTGGGGTTGCTGCTTCTCAGTGTCCCAAAGAAGACAGCAGGAGCTCAGGAGCTTCACACGAGCCCACGGGAACCAAGCGGACCTACGATATGATGGAGGGGAGGATCAGCCGTGGCTTGTCGTCCCGGGATCCGCTGTCTGCCAGCATTGAAGGTAGGTGTGGGGGAAGCCTTTCACTAATACTGTGTCTGCAGAGACCCCATTTTGTCTCTTGCCTATGTAACACACCTTCCTGTGCCTGGCAGTGCTTTGCTGGGACCCTGTTGCACGTCCCAGCAGGACAGCATGGCAGAACAGGGGGCACAAACCAGCCTGTGTGCCTCTGGCTTCTGTCCTGGGGTACCAATTTCAGGACTACAAAAAAGGAAGCACGTGTAAAAAAGAGAAATCAAGTCATTTAGAAACTGTTGGTATTTTTCCTCCCCAGCGCCCTGGCAACGCTGTCATTATACATTGGTTTTATATGAACTTCTGTTCATCTTTCTCCGTGTCATCTATTCTAGGTCTCATGGGTCGAGCCATCCCTCCAGACCGACACAGTCCCCATAACCTAAAGGAGCAGCACCACATCCGGGGCTCCATCACACAAGGTGAGGCTGCAGCAGGGCAGGGCCATGGCCAGCGGTAATGTGGGGAAGTCTCGCACACACAGTGCCTTGTTCCTGTGGTCAAGTTAGGGTAGGAGGAACCCACAGTGCACACACTGGGGTCCAGCTGCAAGTCTGAGAGATTTTCAGTTGTGCTCAGTTTCTACCAGCCTAAACTTTTAGCCACGTCAAGTGTAACATTCCCACTGACTGGCACAAAGGCAGGCTGAAAGTGGTTCTAAATGAGCCCAGAAAGTGGTGGTGGAGAGTCCTGTTGTATTGGTGATGTAGCTCCGTGTTTGGTTGAGTACCACTCCTTGAGTTACGTGTGTTAACTGGAGGCCCCTTGGACTGAGCATCCCCATGGGGACGGTGCATGGCTGGGACTCACCCTCTCTTTGTCTGCTTGGGGCTGCAGGAATACCTCGGTCCTACGTGGAGGCCCATGAGGACTACCTCAGAAGGGAAGCCAAACAGCTCAAGAGGGAAAACACTCCACCACGGGACTTATCCGATGCGTACAAGGTCAGGTCTCACGAGGGCCTTACTCCCCTGAAAATGAAGCCAGCCCACGAAGGCCTGGTGGCCACGGTGAAGGAAGCGGGGAGGTCAATCCATGAGATCCCCCGAGAGGAGCTGAGGCGGACACCGGACATCTCTCTGGCGAGGCCTCTGAAGGAAGGCTCCATCACACAGGTGAGCACATGGGCGAGCAGCAGGTGGGCTCGGACCTACTCAGCCTGCTGTGCTTGTAGGGGACTGCTTCCAAAGCAAAAGGGGAGAAGAGGGGGCTTCGGGGCTCAGTCAGTGGTCAGTACATGGCTCTGCCTGGTTATAGATTCCCCTTTCCCATTCTCCAGTGGATAAACACAATATCTCAGAGCTCCCTGGCATGCTGAGAAGGCGATGCCCTGTCCACGCACGCTGGAGCAGACGCATTTGGCTCATGTTCAAGGCCAAAGTCAACATGGTGCCCTCAGCAGCTGCGAGTCTGGGTGTGCACAGCCTTGGTCTCCTCCCTGTATGGGCAAGTGTCGATTCAGCAAGGCCAGTATTTAGGATGAAGTGTGGCATGCTGTCTCCTGTTGGGCTGCAAATATTTGGAAGGTTCCCATGGCACCTCGCAGTCCTACCTCATTTCACGGCGTGTGTAGGAGAGGCGTGATGGGCACAGCCAGCCTTCTGCAGTGACTCATCTCCGTCTTGTTGGAGCACAACAAGACATGCAGAACAGGCACTCTGCCCTGCCCATTTTGATGAGGTGCTGCTGTCTCTGCTTTGCAGATGGCTCTTGCCATTTGACCAACTAAACTGATGTCTCTGGTGTATTGACCTACTGGGCCGGGAAGCACAACTCCTGCCGAAGCTTGGTGGGATGTTAGATATTAGGAAAATCTTTTTCTCTGAAAGAGTGGTCAGGCACAGGCTGCCCAGGGAGGTGGTGGGGTCACCATACCTGGAGGTGGTCAAGAACCGTGGGGATGTGGCACTGAGGGATGTGGCTAGTGGGCATGGTGGGGAAGGGCTGGGGCTGCACTTGGGGATCTTAGTGATCTTTTCCAACCTCAGTGATTCTGTGATGCGATCACTGCACCCCGTTCTGCTCTATGCCCCTTTGACACCCCATCTGCCTTGTGTTCCCAGGGTACCCCACTGAAGTATGACAGCGGCTCTTCCTCATCGAGTACCAAAAAGCATGACGTGCGGTCCATCATTGGCAGTCCTGGGAGGACTTTTCACTCTGTGCACTCACTGGACGTCATACAAGACCCAAGGAATCTGGAGAGAGCTTACGAAGAAAGCCTGAAAACCAGGCCGAGCCCGGTGACCAACTCGGGTGGCTCAATCGCCAGAGGGGCTCCTGTGATTGTGCCTGAGCCGGGAAAGCCCCACCAAAGTGCCCTTGCCTACGAGGACCACCAGGCCGGGCACAGCACAGCGTTCAGCAGCCACTTGCACAGAGGGTCTCCAGTCTCCACAAGGGAATCCACGCCACGGCAGCATGAAGGTAACTGCCAACTTTGTGTTTGGTGCTGGGATTTACAGCAGGGCACGTGGGAAGTCGCTGCTGACCTCACCTGTTCCCAGCAAGTGCTTGTCTGACCTGTTCTGTTCCAGCACCCACTCCTGCCTGCAGCCAAGGCTGACTCATGGGAGCGGGGGCCGCTGCCCTCCCAAGAGTCTTCCTCATCCCAGAGTTGGCCCTGGGCACCCCTATTTCTGAAGGTGGTCAGGAGAGCAGTGCTCTGGCGGAGGGAATTTCCACCATTTTTCGCCAGTCTGGTGAAATGAGATGGGAACGTGGTGTGTTTATCCATCACCTCTGCTCCCAAGCACCTCACCCCTCACATGTGGGCCTCTGCACCTGTAGAGCAAGCAGCGATCTGCAGGGATGCACTCAGACACAGAGCACTGAAGGTCCCTGGCATTACGGCGTGGTGAGGGGCAGAGCAGATTCTGTTCCATAGGACACTGCCCATTGGGCCTGCTAGCTACATGTAACTGCAGCAGCCTGGGGGCACTGCTTTCCTCCAGCTCTGCAGCAGTGTTTGGGGGACGTTTGCATCTCCCACCTGCAAATCCTTGTCCTACACCAACAGTCTTATGATTTGGGGGTGTGCGGCACAAGACACTGCAGTCTGCCAAAAACCAGTGCCAGGATGCTGCTCCCCTGAAGGACCATAAATTAGGGCTTCTCAGTGTAGAGCTCTCCAAAAACTCTCCAGCATCCCTCATGGCCAAATAGTGAGGCTCTGGGCACGCTTGGGGTCTCCATGGTCAGCACATCCCCTTGCTCTGCTGTCTTTCCAGTGAGGTCCATCACTTTGGGAGAGCTTTCAGCTGCTTTGCAGCTGATGAGATTTGCACATATGGTGAGGATGGCACGGGGGAGGCAGCACCCAGGCTGTGGGGAGGGATCCCAGGAGGAAAATAAGCGTTCCTGCAGAATGCCAGCAGGGAAGCAAGCAGATTCCTGCATGCACTGGGCTCATGGGAAGGGATGGGCTGGCTCTGTCTTTTTCTGAATGGTTCTGGGCTCATTTCTGTGCAATTCGGTGCAAGAGAAGTGTGCTCACGCTGCTTTGGGGTGGCTCTGTCAGCTGCTGTCCACACTGTTGTTACAGCTGTGAACTGATGACCCTTGTCCCGGGTGGGGTGAGAAGTGCTACCAATGTCCAGCACAGGTTGGGAGAGCCGAGAGAAGGCCCTGACATTCCTCCAACCTCGCTGTGAGCATTGGGCAAGAGCTGACAGGGCAGCTGGTGCCTGAACCCTCTGAACTGTGTTTCGTCACCACGGCCAGGAGTTTCTGGGGCTGCTGGCTTCCACTGCTGTGTGCACATATAGCAAACATCCCCAAGACACTGCCTACAACATGCAGGTTGCAAGAGGTGGAGGAATAGGAAAGCTCTGTCCTACTGCTCCTGGCATCTGTGGCTCCATTCCCCACTGTGCATGGCCTCCCTTTGGGGATGGAGGACAAGGCCATCTGTCTGTCCCTCCCTGTGCAGATGCTGCACTGAACCATGCCCAGGGGGTGTCTGTCCCTGCCTATGGCACAGGGCTGGTACGGGTCCTGCAGGACCATTCTCAGTGCTGTTGTAGCAAAGCTCAGCATGCTGCAGCTGGTACCTGTGCCCTGTCCCACTCCTCTGCTCGTGGGACAGTTTGAATGCTAGAAGGCAAGAGCATCATGCCAAAGGGAGAGGTCCAGGCTGAGTGTGACGCAGGCAGTGGAGGGTGGGAGCCCCTCTCCATGTCTCATGGGGCGCAGATGGGTTGGGACAGGCTTCTCCTGTGTGCGACCGGGGCTTGGCTGCCTTGGTGTTAGTGGTGTAATGTGGCACGGCAGCACAGCAAAGAGGAAAGGTTCCTCGAGTTCAGGGAGAGCTGTGGGCGTCCCCTGAGGACACACTTGGCTCAAGGCACCCCTCAGAGACATGGCTTGGCCGCGGTGCTTGGTCTCTGACTCATTTCCTTCTGCTCACTGCAGGGAGCATCACTGCTGGGAAGCCAGTGTCCCAGGACAGAAAGATCACCCCCACGTCGAGAGAGCTCACCAACTCCAAGTCTCCACATGCCCCTGTGCCCGACCACCACCACCCCATCTCCCCCTACGAGCACCTGCTGCGCGGTGTGAGCGGGGTCGACCTGTACCGAGGACACATCCCGCTGGCTTTTGACCCTGCTGCCATCCCGAGGGGAATCCAACTGGAAGCAGGTACCTTTGGCGGGGGGCATAGTCATCTTGGGATTGTGCTCCAAAACCTAAGGTTATGCCAAGCAAAGGCACTGCTTTTGGTTTGGTCATGGTGGATGAGATACCTCCCAGAAACCATTCCCTGGGGAGCACCACATCATTTCTCCATCCTTCTCTCTCCCAGCCGCTGCTTACTACCTGCCAAGACATCTGGCTCCAAGCCCCACGTACCCCCACCTCTACCCCCCGTACCTCATCCGGGGGTACACGGACACGGCCGCCATGGAGAACCGACAGACCATCATCAACGACTACATCACCTCGCAGCAGATGCACCACAACGCCGCAGCCACGGCCATGGCGCAGCGGGCAGACATGCTGCGTGGCTTGTCGCCCCGAGAGCCCTCGCTCGCCCTCAACTATGCAGCAGGTCCTCCCTGTCCGGGAGGGTTTGGGGGTGTTCCCACGTTTTGGGAGCTGGGGCCAAGTAACAGTGGCTCACTGTCACCCTGACAGTGCTCTCGCTTCTCTCTCCAGGAATCATTGACCTGTCCCAAGTGCCACACCTGCCCGTGCTCGTGCCCCCCACCCCTGGCACCTCTGCGACCACCATGGACCGCATCACCTACATTCCCGGCCCCCCCCAGACCTTCAGCAGCCGGCACAGCAGCTCCCCACTCTCCCCAGGTAATGCTGCAGGTTGCTTTTCCCAGGGGAAAGCGGTTGGGCAGGACTCCTTCAAACAGTTCATGGCCATGAGCATGAGCTCGGCATGCTGGGAGACACTGGGGATCCCAAATCCTTTCCCACCCAGCGACCAGCACTCTCTCACACCAGCTCCTTCAGTTCTGACTGTGGGGAGCTTCATTGCTTTTCCTCCCCTTCCCCAGAGTGGCAGCTAGCAAACAGCTTTATGAAAGGTCAGACCCAGGAGATGGCACCAGGACAAGTACTGCATGATTTTCCTGGGCTGTGTCACACTGGTCACCCCAGATGTCCTGCTCCAGGTGACCTTGGATGGAGCTGTCTCTTATCTTCTGTGCAGACGCAGCCATGTGAAGGGCAGGCAGCATTCCCTGTGGGGAGTGACTCTGTTTGCAGCCCTTTCACTGCCTTTCTGTTGGGTTTCAGGAGGTCCCACACACTTGACCAAACAGTCAGGATCATCAGAGCGGGAACGAGATCGGGAGCGTGAACGTGAGAGGGAGCGTGAAAAATCCATCCTAGTATCCACCACGGTGGAGCATGCGCCCATCTGGAGACCTGGTAGGCTGGAGGGGGAGCTGGCAGCACACCTCGGGGCCTTGCTGGGTGGAGGTGGGGTCGGGACTACAAAACGAAGGGCTGAAGTCCTTGGCTGTGTTTGCCCCCAGGTACAGAGCAGTCCAGTAGCCGTTCCTCCTCGCACTCTCACAGCCACCAGCACTCTCCCGTCTCGCCCCGCACCCATGAGACCATTCAGCAGCGCCCCAGCGTGCTCCACAACACGAGCATGAAGATCATCTCCTCAGAGACCCCCACTCCTTCCGTCCTGCGGTACGTCCCCACGCGCCGTCCCTGCCTCTTGCCTCGGGATGGATGCGGTGGCTCATTAATAAGCACCTCATGGGCACCTTGGAGATGCACAGGGGTACAAGGGTTGTTTTGGCCTTGTCCCAGCAGGAGCACGCTGGGACTCATACGAAAGTTGCGATGGGGAGAGGGGATTATGAAGGTCTCTGGGCTTGTCCCATGGGCTTTGTTCTCTCTGGTCGATTCATCCAGGCCACATCAAGTATCCCATGGCCAGCTATTCTGGCAGGCACCTGGTTGGCAGAGGCTTCATCTGAGCTCCCTCACGTGCTCCAGCATGTGCCACCTCTGCAACCCACGTCAGGCAGTTGGAGCTCGATGATCCTTAATGTCCCTTCCAACCTAAAGCCATTCTATGATTCTGTGCTCAGAGCCCACTGAGGATCACAGCCAGACAGTGCCAGTCCTTGGCCAAGCACTCCCCTTTACCACATTCTTTTCTCTGACCTTTGCTCCATCACCTTTTGCCTTGCAGATCCTCCTCCACCACTACCACGTCGCCGATCCGCTCTGCGGCCTTCCCCTCGGCCTCCACCCTGCGCTCCTCCATCGGTGCTGCAGACGGCTACGCAGCCATGCTGGACCCGGCTGCCCTGCAGAAAGAGGCCTCGAGGGCACGGGAGGCAAAGGCAGAGCGAGCCCAGACCGACAGCAACGTCTTCACCTCAAAGCTGCCCAGCGGGGCTAGCCTCGAACAGTCACCTTCGCCTATTAAAGCCATGGAGTCAAGGCCTTTACCTGCCTCCGGACCTGGTTCTTCTCATCACTATAGCAGAGGACAGGGGAAAAGCCAGCAGCACCACCACCCTCTGGACCAGCAGCACACAGCCTCGGGCCCTGAGCAGCACAGTAGAGAAAAGAGTCAAAGTAAAGCCTTTTCCGTGCAGGAACAGGAACTCCGAGCACTCGGTAAGAGCACCACGACAATGGCCAACTTCATAGATGTGATTATGATGCACCAAATTTCTTGCAATAAGGGGCAGCGAGAAAGAGGCTTGCTGAGTAGCAACTCCACTAGCAATGGTAAGCCATCAGAGGGGAGGGGCCAGAGAGCTGTGGCCTGAAACCAGTTTTATTTCTTATTTTGTGTTGTACATTTTGGCTGTTGGCTTTGTCGGCTCCTGAAGTGTGCTTGTCCCTCTCCTCCCTGATTGTTACGTTAGTGCAGTCATTATCTGTGCATGTTTTAGGGATCTTCCCTTCTCCCACACTTCCCAGCCAAGCCCTGTTTTGCAAATGTCATGCAGTTCCTGGTATTGCTTTTCACAGACAATAGCAATTTGCTAATTCTGATTTCCCCACCATTAGAAGTTCCCAGGCAGTCTGTAAGAAACAGTTGTGGGCAATAAATCGAAGGAGCAAAGGGGCAAAGCAACCATGCGAGCATGACGTGGCCGGTGGCCACCCAGCACACACATCCTCACTCATGCCGTGCCATCGGGATCTCTGTGGGCTGCAGCATTTTGAGGCTCTGTCTGGGTCTCCTCGCTACAGCCTTGAGAGGTGGGAGCTGCCAGCACCCTCTGGCCCAAAGAAGACATAGGGAGGGCCGCTCTGGTGAGGATGGCTCATTCCACACCTGTGCTCTTCCTGGAGCAGGACAACACGAGGCGTCCCGCTGGGGCTGGGGCAGTGTGTCAGTGGGGCAGGGTGCGCCTGGGCACCGCTCAGCGCTGCGGGTCGCTGGCCAGCTCCGCCTGGAAGGGGCGGTTTCTAGGAATGGAGCACAAGGAGGGTGAAGGTCTGTAGGGCAGAAGTAGTGAGCATTGCCCAACCCGCCGAGCTGGCTGGAGGAACAGGGACCTTCTCCAGGTCCTTAGCCCCACTCCGTGGAATTCTGACCCATCTTGCCTCGGTTTCCTCTCCCTGTTGAGAAGTAATGTTGATTCACTGCAGATTGGCACATTTTGAACCTTGAGTCTCTTCAAAATGTTTAAAAGGCAGAGAGAGGTCAAAAAGTACATTTCTGTATTTCAGGAGGTGGGCTCAGGGGGAAGAGCAGGAGTCAAACCTGCAGGGGCTGAATCTGGGTCCTGAGTCTTGTGCTGTCACTGAGAGCTGCATGTCCAGCTCTGCAGGAATGAGATGTGGCTGCAGACCCCACTGGAACAGGAGGCCAGGGTTCAGCCAGACCTGGTCCACCTTTTTCTTCCCTCTTTGCTGAATGCACGACTGCCCACCAGTGACCACGCAGTGCTAGGGAACAGCTAAGTGACTCCAGTTTTAACACCTTTCTCACCTTTGTCCAGGCTTTCATGGTGGATACAGCCCTGACCGGATCGAAGCCGTGAGTCCTGTCAGCTCGCCCAGCCTGTCCCACGAGAAAGGGGCCAAGCTGCTGCAGGACGTGGAGAAAGGGCACGGGGAGCACGACCCAAGGCAGAAACAGCAAGGTGAGTGCAGGGGCCCGGTGCCGTGCTGGGATGGTGTTCAGCCATCAGGGAAGGGGACACAAGTGTCAGTCACCTCACTCCAGCTCTGCTCTTTGTGCCTCCTCCAGCCTCTCTGAAGGCCTCGGGCCCTGAAGCAGCCCACCTGCAGCACCTCCGGCAGCCCGACGGCCCGCAGCCCCAGTGCCAGCCCCTGCAGTCCAGCCAGAGCGTCAAGGGCATGAACCAGCGGGTGGTCACGCTGGCCCAGCACATCAGTGTAATTAAACTCATTTTCTCCTTCCCCTGGAGGGAGGAGGGAAGAGCCGCATCCGAAGCTTATACGAAATATATCTGGTGGGAAGAGCTGGGAGTGATTCTAGAGACTTGGTGTAGGGCCGGAGAGAGCAGAGTGCATTGGGTGCATTCATCCCAGGTCCTTGTGTCCCAGGCTAGCCCACTGCAAGAGCTACTGCTGGTAGGAGGCAGAAGTTACATCCCTGCAAGGCCATACCAGCCTAATTTCCTCCTGCTAGCCCTTAGCTGACTCCTGCAAAGCAAGAAGTAAAAAACAACTCTGCTTCTGACTCAAGGATTTCTCATTCTAGGAGGTCATCACCCAGGACTACACACGCCATCACCCTCAGCAGCTCAACTCCCACATCCAGACCCCGGTGTATTCCTTCCCTGGCGCTGCATGCCCTGTGCTGGACCTGCGCCGCACCCCCAGCGAGGCGTACCTGCAGCAGCAGGAGCATGCAGTGGCCTCCAGGATCTCCCCACAGAACGAAGGAGGCAAAAGGTGAGATCAGAGAGTTGAACCACAGCAGGCACAGACGGGTTCTGCCAAGCAGTGGCTCAAACCAGGGCTGCCCTTGGTTTCATGGCACTCCGGTAAGGGTAGGTGTAGGGCAGGTGTCGGGCAGGTGTCATTTGGCACTGTTGGATTTATATTCCCCTGTTGGGGCTCACATGGATCACTTCCTTCTGAACTGGACATTTTTCCCAGGCGGTGCCCCTCCGGCCATCCATGTAGTCCTAGAGATGCTCTTGGAGTCTGTCCGTGATCCCCTTCCCAGATGGCTTTTAAGTGGGAATGGACCTCTTAAGATGACACCCTGCCCGGGCAGGGATGGCTGGAGCAGGTTGGCCGTGGCCATGGTTGGTTGAGTTTTGAGTATCTCCATTGATGGAGTCTTCACAACCTCCCTGGGTGTCCTGTCCCAGTGTTCAAGCATCCTCACAGTCAAAAAAGTGTTTTGTGTTCGAGTTTCACACATTTGGGTTTGTGCCCACTGCTTCTTTCTGCTGTCTTTGTCCTCAGTCCCTGGCACTGAGCAGTGACCTTTGAGACCACAAATGTTTCCAAAAAAGCCCACAAAGAAACATGCTTTCCATTGGTTCAGAGTAAATTTTACCTTCATCATTCTTAGTGATTCTGGTTGCTTCAGGCAACACTTATTTCTTTTAAAGTCACTGCCAAATCATGCAGATAGCAGCACTAGAAAGTCTGATGAAACTGGAAAAAGTGAGAAATGTGAGGATAGCGTCTGTCCTCCCACCCTAGCGTCAGAGTTCAGTGAAACCCAGGTGTGTCCAGGAAGCAGAGAGGTCTCCAAATCTACAGTTCCCTGTCAGTAAACGTCATTATTTCCCTCAGCTCTGCGTGGTCTTAGAGTTGGATTTGTAACATTAGGGGAGAGAGCCCAGCCCTGGCCAGCCAGAGATGAAAAAAACTGAGAAAAAGAAACCGCAGAAAGAACAAAGACGTAAATTCCCAGAACTGCCCATGAGGAATTCCTCATGGGCTTAACCCCGGCCACCTCCCAGGCTGCACTTGGAGGGCTGCGTCCCCCCGCTGCCCCACACGGCCCCACCACAACCCTGCAGCGAAGCGGACAGAGATGGTGGGTGCTGCCCTCCTGTGCATTAGCAAATATGGTGGAGGATCACAAGCTGTGTCCCCAGAGCATTGATGTCCCACCCAGAGGATTGTGTCCCTGCAAACGCAGGAGCAGACAGATGCTGGGGTTGAGCCCCGGGGCTGCTCCCTCGCATCTCCTGGGATGCTGGGGGCATTGCTGCCTGGCGTGCTGCCTGGAAATCTGGGCCACATCTCCGCTCAGCACTGCTCAGCACGTCTGCGGTTCGGAAAAACGCCCAAGCTGCACTGCTCCGAGGGCTTGTGTTAAACGGTGCCGTGAGCCCACGAGGGTGGGGAGCTTGGCTTCATTCCTGCTGTACTGCGAGCTATTTTAGTCCTTCCCCATCACCCCATGCGGAGACTGAGCGTGTTGCAGTGCACTGATTGCGTCTCCCCATTGCCATCCTCAGGTCCCCGGAGCAGAGCAAAGCCTCGGCCGGCGGCGGGTCGGACAACTGTATCGAGCCCGTGTCTCCACCAGACGGCGTGGGAGAAGCGGAGCACGCCAAGAGCGCCACGTACCCGATCCTGTACCGCGAGGGCGAGCAGCTGGACCAGAGGTACTGCGCAGCCAGGGGTGCGCTCATCCCCATGCTCACCTCCACCCAGAGCACGGCCCCGTCCCTGGGCCCCATCCCTGCTGAGCTGGAAGCTGTCTCCTGTTTGCAGCTCTGATAATCATACAGCGGGGCCAGCTGGCTCCCACAACCCATCCGCAGAGCTGGCCTCTGCGCTGCTCCTCCTAGGACATGGCCACGCTCCTGCACGCTGCTCAGCACCGCAGCCTGGCTGTGTCCCCCTCCTGTCTGCTGCTGCATCCCAGGGGCTCTCTTCAGTCCCACCTGAAGCATCTTTCTGTAGAAACCGACTCCCTGAATGTTTGGCTGAGCAGCAGATCTGCTCTTCGGGAACTGATTTTTTGGTCTGAAGAAGGACGTGAATTGGGCTTGTTTGTTGCAGGCTGGGAAGAATTAGGGCAGAGATTTTTTCTTGCAGACAGAATCAATGTCACATCCCAGATCATCGTAGAAAGGTATAAGGAAAAGGGGATTTTTGGATATGAGGAGAAAGTTTTTTACAGTAAAGGCAGTGAGACACTGGCACAAGTTGCCCATGGAGGTGGTGGGTGCCCTGTCCCTGGAGACATCCAAGGTCAGGGCATGGGGCTCTGAGCACTGATGGAGCTGTGGGTGTCCCTGTGCACTGCAGGGAGTGGGACCAGATGGCCTTTGGGGGTCTCTTCCAACTGGAATGGTTCTATGATAGGTTGGGTATCCCAAATATCTCAGGAGCCCTGGACTGATGAGGAGGAGTGGCACTAAGGGGAGAGGCTGCTCTAGGTAGGATATTGCAGAGGTTTCTGATGGCCTTTTGCTTTGCAGGATGGGGTCCAAGTCCCCAGGAAACAACACTCAGCCTCCAGCTTTCTTCAGTAAGCTGACAGAGAGCAACTCTGCAATGGTGAAGTCCAAGAAACAGGAGATCATCAAGAAGCTCAGCACGACCAACAAAAATGAGACGGAGTACAGTAAGGACATGGGGATCCTTATGTTGGGGCATGAGGGGAAAAGCCTGGAGGACACATGAAGCAAAGGAGGTTTGGGGAGGAGTGCTGCTGTGTTGCAGGCTGTGAGTTCCCAGCCAGCTCTCTGCATCATGCTGTGGTTTCTTGCGAAGTGCAAGTGCCGAATGCTTTTCAGTGCATCTGGGGAGGTGATGAGAGCCTTCCCAGCTGCACATCTCCATGCTGTGGGGCTATCAATCCCACCCTGTGGCAGCGCCAGATAACCTCAAGAGGAAGGAAATAACGAGCTGAGCATGGAGGAGACGCAATTGATATGTTAATGAATGGGCAGCCAAGCTGAATCCTTCCTCCTTGAGATGCATCTCCCCCAAACGTTACTTTAATCCTTACGTCAATATTGGTATAGCTCTGTAAAACTAACCAGGCTGGCTTGTATTAAAAATCCAGCCCATTCATTAACCACTAATAGAGTAGATAGGATCATAATTTAATTTAGCCCCGCATTATACAGTCAATACTAATTCAATTTGAATCCATCTTACAACAGCTGCTCTGGATAAAAGTGACTGAGCTGTCTCGTCTCCTGGATGATGTTACCATGAGCCAACAGTTTTGTTATGCCCCTTTGGGGACGCGTGGCTGAACCCCATGACCTTCCACACTTTTCCTTATCAAGGGAAAATATACAGAAATAGGAAACGCCTCTTATTTGATGAGAATTTCTGTTATTTTAAGGAAAGCATTATCCAAGTCAAATAGCTCAGCTAAGAGGGAAAATATTGATGTAACGTTTCTTCTCCTCCTCCTCGCCCTCCCCACTGCCCAGACGCACTCTCTGGGTATGGAGGATTGGAGCCTGTGGGAATCCCATAGGCAGGAGAGGGTTTAACTTCATAGAGCTCTCAATCCTAAGGGCTGGAGGGAGGGAGTGCAGTGCTGGGTCTGCTTCTCTGCCCATTCCCACGATGTGGCTGCTGGCCTTCAGACAGAGCTGCCCCAGGGCTGGGAGCTGCTGTCAGCCCGGGTGCTGCTGTGGGACACGAGCTCTGGCCGGCTTCATGGTGCCAGCGCAGCACTGCTCCATTCTGAAGAGCTTCTTTGTTTCTCCCCAGATGTTGGGCAGCCTGGGACAGAGATTTTCAATATGCCAGCGATTACTGGAGCAGGTAACTCTCACACTATGTCTGTACCGTGCCTCATTCCATATTGAGCTCACAGCAGTCCAGAGCAGGAAGACAGGGAGACTGGAGCATCTCTGTTTTTCCTTCTGCAATAATGCCAAGCGTGGCATTGCTGAGGCTGCAGCCTTGCTGCCCTCCATTGCTCCCTGCTGTTGTGTGCAGTGTGACTCCTCCGAGAGCTTTGCAGAGGGTGAGGAAGAGTCAGAGCCGTGCAGGGTTGAAGGGCAGTGCAGGAGCTAGACTGGAGGTCTGTGAGCTAACCAGGGGTACTGCATCCTTCCCAGATCTGCACCTGTGGCTTCTGTCCTGGCCAGGAGAGGAAGAGAGAGGGACTGAAGGCAGTCCTATAGGGTCAGGCAGTGGGGGCTTCCCGCACGTGGGATGGGCCAGCCCGAAGGAGGAAGGTGGCATGAAACCTCGGCCACCTGCTTCTGGCATAGCTGCAGAGAGGTCCGTGTGGGCACAGAATGCCAACAGGAGAATCCTCTGCGTGGCAGCACCCAGCCCTCGCTGTCTCACCTGCCCAAAGGCAGAGGTGGCTGCACTCCCCCAGCAGCACTGCAAGGAGATAGGGCTCCTTGCTGCAGTCCTGTGACACAGCCGTGGGGCCGGGCTGCTCTCCCAGGGCTGTGATGTACTGCTGGGGCAGGAGGCACATCCCATAGGTGCTGTGTACCTGCCCCTGTCCCGTGGGGATCCAGCCCTGCCAGCAGAGCAGCTTTCTCACAGGAATCCCCACTGAGGAGTATTAAGTAATACTTAATAAACGACTGACATCTCCTACAGTAGAGGATGCCTCCAGGTTGTTCTGTTTAATTATGAGGAGGAATGACCAAATTTCTCCCTGCCAAGGGAAGGAGCAGGGGGTGCCACGCTTGCTTCTGTGCTGCCCTGCCACAGTGCCACATCCCAAGCCCAGGGCTGCGGGCATGGACTGTGGTGCAGGAGGGCAGTGCAGTGTGGGACCACTCTCATGTGGGACCTGATGGTCTGCAGCAGGCAGAATTCATGGGGTGAAGCCCAGCGTCCCGAGAGCGTCCCCTGGTTCCAGCTGCTCATAAGCATAGGGGGGTCTGGAGGGGGGCCATGGGAACACCCTGCTCCTTTCCAGGGGTATGAACCCCCTGGGTCAGGGCGAGCTCGGGGCTGTCAGGGGGTTCCCTTGCCGACCTGCTGTTCTTGTGTCTGTATTTTGCCCTTGCTTGTTCCCTGTAACCACCGCGTTGGGAATGACGGTCGCGTGGCTGAGCCTAGTGCCCTCTGGTCCCTGCGCTGCACTATAACTGCATGGCTTCTGACACTCACTGCCACTCGGACACACACCTTGCCTCTGCAGCCTGTCCCGCAGCCATGGCCAAGCTCGGGGCGGGGCCTGTGGGGAGGGTTGGGGCGAGGAGGGACAGAAGGACCCCCCCCCCCGCCCTGCGGGCTACGTGCCCCTCTCCCACCTCCAACACTGATGCCAAATCTGGGCAGTTCTTTCCAATCCAGTTTTCATGTTTTTTTCCAAGTGCCCCCTCTTCCTTCCCATCTCTCTCTCCTTGGGAAGCCCCAGCCTCCAGTTTCTCCTCACAACCATATTGTATCCATACGTGCATCTGTGCGGACTCCCCGCCGCCAGGCACTGAGCCAGGTGGGAGCGCAGCCCCCTCCTGCTGCACCCCGTGGCTCAGCACAGACCCTTCCCCGCTTCCTCTGAGCCCTCAGCCCCATCCCAGCCCCTTCCCCTGCCAGGCCCTGGGGCGGGACGGAGTGGGGAGGAGGAGGAGGAGGAGGAGGGGGGCCAACACGCGTTGCAGAGCTTTACAGAACAAGATGACAACATTTGTTGCTTTGCGAGAATGTGCTGACTGTTTGTTTCTTCCCTCCTCCCTTGTCTCCTTTCTCCCCTTTCCCCGTCCCCCCATCTTTCTTCTCATTTGGCTCCCCCCACCTCCCGTCCCCTCTTTCCTCCCCCTCCCGTATCTCCCAGGGCTAATCAGTTGTAGGAGCCAGTCGGTCCAAGAGAATTCCAGTACCAACATGGGGTTGGAGGCAATAATTAGGAAAGCCCTAATGGGTAAATATGACGAGCAGTGGGAAGAGCGCTCACCTCTCAGTGCCAATGCTTTTAACTCTCTGAATGCCAGTGCAAGCCTGCCCGCTGCTATGCCCATAACTCCTGCTGATGGACGAAACGAGGACGTGCGCTCCTTGCCAGGTCTGCAGCCCTCTCCACCTTCACTCTCTCTGTATTATTAATTCTCAGCATTTCTGTTTCCCCTTTTGTGGGTGGATTTGTTTCCCCCCCCGTTTTTGTTCATTTTGGTTTTCTATTCTCCCCGCCCTGGCTTCAAGCTTTGTGAATTCGCTGATTAATCCCGGTCTTGTTTGATGTTCATTTAATAGTCTCGGAAGGTGCTGATGCTTTCTCTAAACCACTGACTGTGCTCCTTTCCCCGTTCGTTTTTTTTTTTTTTAATACCTCCTTTTTTTTTTTTTAATCATGTAAAGGAGGTTTATGGGGTGGGAAAGCCAACACCCAAAAGACCAAAGCAGTCAACAAAGAGCCACCCCAAACTGTCCATAAAAGCCCATCCTATGCCCATGCAGCAGGAGGGAGTGCTCAGATCCAGCACTGCCTTCCTGGAGCTGGGCTCCAGAGCTGCTGCAAGCCATGGGTGGGTGCAGGGGGACACAGGGCAGCGCCACAATTCCCTCCTCACCATGGGCTCAGGGTGTCAGTGCTGAGATGGGCAGTGTCTGGAGCAAGAGAGCGAGCTCACACACAGAGCCAGAAGGGACATATGGGGATGCCATCTGAGAGCAGGGCTGGGGCACACTGAGCCTTAGTGCCTTGGGGGGTGTGCTCGGTCTGCACACCGTCAGCTTGGGAAGGGAGCCCCAGTTGGTTTGGGGCGTGTGTTTGTGCCCTGCACACACAGGGGCTCAGTGGTTGCTGGGGCAGCCTCCAGCCCAGCAGTGCGAGGGGGCTGTGCCCTGCCCAGCTGGCAGCAGGCGCTCCGCAGCTTACTGCAGGCATGCTCTCTGGCTGCTGCATGAGCCCAGCAGCTTCTCCCACCTATGCTTCCCTGCGCCCACTGAGGTCTGCCCGGGGCAGGTGGGGTGGGACAAGAGCCCATCCGTCCCCCTCTGGGAGCTCTGTCCTGCTTAGCTGGGCTAACATCCCCAGCACAGAATATCCTGTCCTCTAAACCTTTAAAGTCTGGCTGGAACATGGCCAGAGATTGTGCTGTAAGGATGGATTAAGGACCACAGGAATGAGGGACTGCAGCACTATGTAGCTATGGTGTCCCTGGAGCTCCCATTCCCCGGCACAGGGTGAGCTTGCCTCCTGCCACCAGCACCTTGCAGGCTTCAAACAGCGCGCGGGGCTGGGGAAGCGCAGGGGGGTGCACGCACTCTATGCCCAGTTCCCCCCCAGAATCCATCGCGGCCACATCCTAGCAGGGCCAGCTGATGAGCAGGCACTTCTCTTTGCAGCAGGAGGGGGGAAGCCAAAGATCGCCGCCAGACCCAACAGCCGCAAGGCCAAGTCCCCGGCGCCCGGCCTGTCCTCTGGCGAGCGGCCGCCGTCCGTCTCCTCGGTGCACTCAGAGGGGGACTGCAACCGGAGGACGCCCCTCACCAACCGCGTCTGGGAGGACCGGCCATCATCCGCAGGTAGAGCATGAGGCGAGGGACATGTCCCCGAGGTATCCCCATCGTCCCACAGCGCTGACCCTCTGCTCTCTGCTCCCACGCAGGCTCGACGCCGTTCCCTTACAACCCGCTCACCATGCGGCTCCCCAGTGGGGTGGTGACGGCGGCCCCGGCTGTGCCACTGCCACAGGGAACACCTGGCGGGCAGCACCACGCCTGGGACGAGGAGCCCAAGCCCCTGCTCTGCTCCCAGTACGAGACCCTTTCGGACAGTGAATGAAGCGAGCCAGGGGCAGGGAGACGGCGACCAAACCGAAGGCGCGGGGAGCGAGCGAGGTGCCCAGGGCCCAGCCCCGCTGGCTCTCATGAGCAAAGACGCAGGAGCAGAGCTTTCTTTTGGTTTTTAATTTTCCTTTCATTTCCTTCCTCTCCTAACCAGCCAGTTTGGTGGGGATGATTTTTCTTTTTTTTCTCCTTCTGTTTTTTTTTTTGTTGTTCTTGTTGTTGTTCTCAACATCTGGAAACATCTGCATCCTCTTCAGTCTAAGAAAGAAAAAAAAGAAGCCTTAACGAGACAAAACCCAAGGATCCCATCTTCGTCCTCGCCAGCATTGCTGGGCAGTGACCCCGCACCCCGTGTCCCGGGGCTGCGCACACACAGACGCTCTGCTCCATGGCGCCAGGCGAGGGGCTCCGTGGGGCCATGCCACGGAAACACAAAACCCTGAAACGGTTTAACAACAGGAAAAAAAAAAAAAAAAAAGGATTTAAGATGCTTCATAGGATTGAACCCGGTTTGGTTTCCCTCGGCAGATCGGAGGGTGGGAGCTGCCATCCCCACCGCGCAGGACGCGTCAGCTCGATGCGCTTTGCACGCAGCTAGGGGAGCAGGGAGGGCGTGAAGAGCCATTTCTGAGAAAATTGCTGGTCCCTTCAGTGGCAGAGGGCCCGGGCTCCATCGGAGTGGGAAGGGATTCTCTGTGCTGCCCACAGATGGGCTCGGTTGCTTTAAGTGCATTGTTTTCTGAATGGTGAGAAAAGGCAATTGTAAATTGTATTGGTCTACAGGGTATATTTTTGATACCTTTGGTGAATTATGTCGATATTTTACGCAAGGAAGGACTTAAACAAAACACAGTATTACATGCTGTAAAAGAGGTTCTGTTCTTACACGCAGGCTTTGATGTGTTTGTCCATTGTATGGAAATGTTTTAAAAAAAAAAAAAAAGAGATGGTAACAGTGATCCATCAAAGTCATCTGTAAGTCAGGAGAATGTATAAACTTAGTTTAAAAAATACTCTTGCCATGGTTGCAGGGCCCCCATGACACACACCACTGCTGACTCAGCAGAAAGCCTTTGCTGGTTGCAGGCATTGGTTCTCCAGAGCCCTCCAGAGCTGCCGGGTGCAGGGCAGCACAGCAGGAGGCCAGCGGGGCAGGGAGCTCGCAGGAGACTTTAAAAAAGAAAAGGAAAAAAAAAATTTTTATTGTATTTTTGTGATACACACGAATGCTCTACTTTACATTATTTTTTTCATTCCATGATGTTGGATCATATCTGCAGTTACATGGTTAAAGAACAAAAATATTAGACTTTTTTTCATTCACTTCTGCTTTCTCGCTCTGGGGGAAAAAATGGCAAAAAAAAAAAAAAAAGTATTAAATGCTTTGCATTCTATACGCTAGAGGAAACAAGAGCACGGCACAGACTTCCCGCAGCCCGCAGCAGCTCTGACCCGCCAGGCAGCGAGCATCGCCCGGTCACCTCTCCATGGTTCTTTCTTTTCCCCCTGCAATGATTCTGATTTCAAAGCAAGAGAATGACAGTGTTTGTTGTTTGTTTGGGACATGGGTTTTTTTTTTTTCCCGTTTTGTTTCTTTTTTGTTGTTGTTTTTGTTTTTTACAATGTACAGGTTTTTAATGTTCATCGATGTTTGTGTCTTTTCTGTTGTGCTTTTTTTTTTTAAAGAAAAACAAGACAATGCACAACGATGTGGAAGTGTTTCCGTTCCCAGGTTATTGCTGCTGGTATCTCCCCGGCTCTGAGACGTAGAGCTGACAGAGCTGATGTCTGGGCATAACGCTATTAAAGTGTCACAGATTTTTCTGGGAAAAGTCCAAATTCAACCCATTTTCAAAACCGCCTCTTTAACCTTTTCAGAGAGAAAAAGAAAAAAAAAAAAAACACAACAAAGAATAAAGTTACCACTTGGCACAGTAGTGCTGCTTTGGTGTCTTGAAGAGAGGCTGAGAGAGGCGCAGGCCACTGCAGGTTTTGTGGTGCTGGTGGATGGTGGGCAGCCCTGGGCCTTGCTGGCTGTGGCTCCAGTGCTGGTGTTGGCACTGGGAGCAGAGAGGGATGCAGTGTGGAGCTGAGGTTCTTCCTCGCCTCAGTGTTTGTGCGGGCGGCAGCAGGCAGCCTTTGGGTTGCTGTCATGGTGCTGCCATCCTGCTAGAGCACATTCTGTCACATCCCCTCCTGCCTTTTACCCAAACTGTGGCTGTGGCCGGCCCTGCTGCCACCAGGGCTGGCTCCATGGGACATCCCATGCCCACCCAAGGAGAGCTGGGGCCTGGGCCTGAGGCACACCGCCTCAGCTATGTCATGTCACCCCACCTCCCGAGGAGGCCCTGCAGCCTGGTTGTTCTCATTTTCCCTTTGTGTGCCCAAAGCAAAGGTGCTGGTGGGGCTCCCTGAGAGCCCACAGCAAGGGTCTGTGGTGCTGCGGAGGGCCGTGAGGCGTTGGTGAGGTGGCGTCCGCCATTTTGGGGCTGTTGGTTTGCTGGGCTGAGAGTGTCCCCAGCTCCAGGCAGGGGACAGGAGCAGCAGCCCTGGGGCAGTGTGTGTGGGGTTGGCTTCACTCAGGGAAGCTCTCCTCCCTGCCTGCTGCTGTCTAGGTGCTTTCTGTCCCATCCCTGTTGTCCCTCCACAGGCCCCATCTGGCAGCGCATGGGGACACATGGGGCAGCAGCAGCCCTGAGCTGCTTTTGGTGGAATAGGGAGCACCCAGCTGGAAATTAATTAATTTGGGCAAATTCAGTGAGTTTACCACATGCTGGGAAGGAGGTGCATGGCCATGCAGAGGGACAGGCCATGGGGCTGTGTTTTTGGAAAGTGAGGAGCTGCCCAGGCCATGAGCACTGCTGCCCTGCCCTGCTGGCCATAGGCTCTGCTGTCCCCCACTTTTCCCCCAAATTGCCCACGCAGCGTGGCTGCAGCCCCTACCACCTCCTATTCCCCCAAACTCCATGGCAGGTTCTTGCTGATGTGTCCTTGTGCTGCTAACCACCGTGCATCCCCATCCTGCAGTCAAGGAGGAGGAAGGTGTGTTAAACCATCAAAAAAACCCCAAACAACCCAAGTTTAAAGGTAACGTTAACCCACTTTGCAATTTGTACAAACAAATTATTGAGCAATTTGTTATTTGAACTGTACCGGGGGAGGGAAGGAGGGAAGGATATCTATTTTTTGTGCGACCAAACTGTGCATAGCTGTTTTGAAGTACGCTGTATGATAGACAGGGCTGTATATAGAAACCACGAGGTGTAAATATTTACCCAGCTTGCTCTGAAGGGGAGATGTTCTGCTGCTGAAGGTGAAGGGCTTGTTCACTGTTACTTTGCTCAGCACGCCCACCAGCAAGCAGTGTGGGCAGCAGTGGCCGAACACTGCCTGACTGTTGAAATAATAAAAAAGCAAACAAACAAACCAAAAAAAAAAAAAAAAAAAAAAAAAGCTTATTTGCCAGCAAAATACAGCTCTCCTGCTTCTTTTGCATGCGTTAGGCCAGGAAGAGCGAGTTGGTGGCATGGCATGGGTGATAGTGGGGCGGGTGGGGGACCCTGCAGCATTGCAGTGCAGCTGGAGGTGCCAAAAGCAAAATGGGCTGAAAAGGAGGGAAAAGGATATTGGTGACTGTGCAGCATCACCAGCCCCATCTGCCCCCTTGGGACACACATGCCTCTCCCTCCAAAACAATCAGCCTGAAATATCTTGCTCAGCCCTAAGAAGAGGGGTTCTCCTCTTGCTCTACTTTCATTTTGTTTTAATAAGCTACTGTCTGCAGCTCCCCAGAAATCAGCCCGTTATTTACTGGATACACCCTACCACAGAGGCTTCTTCCCTCTACCTTTCATGCCACAGACTTGTTTTTGTTGGGTTTTTGCAGGGGAAATGGAAAACCAGCCCAAAACAGCCCCCTGGAGCTTTGTTTGGGAGTGGGGAGGGGGCCAGGGTCCCAGGGATGGCTCTGGCACTTAAATAAATGCCACAAAATGGACACCTTGTCTTTGATGGTCTTTGGATAGCAGCCAAGGAAAATACTGTCCCACTGTAATTGGGAAAAAAAATAAAATAGATGTGATGGATAAACCCTCACAAGCCCTGTAGGGAATTATTGGGGAAGCTAATTAGCTGCTACCTAATTAACAACTGTAACAGAAGCACTGGTAGCTGTTTGCTGGTCTGGATTACTTTACCCCTGATATCAATCCTCTGGGTTTTGGTTGACTTTAACTGAGGCTGCAGCCATCAGCCTCCCTCCCATGTCTACACCTATGGGTTTGGTTTTTGGCATGAGTGGTTTGGGATTTGGGGGTATTGCGGCTGTTTGGAGCTCGCAGTTTTGCGTTTATACCTCAGAAATGGCCCAAGGAGCAAAGAGCCCTTGGGCTGTGCTGCTAAGGGGCCTGGAGGAGGTGTTATGTCATAGTGAATGGGGACAGGCTTCTCACTGTGATGGCAGGGCAGAGCAGTATGTCCATGTATGGTTATATGGAACTTATTTCATTGGAGGAATATTACTTGGCTGTGCACCTGGGGACCTTCAGCTGCCTTTTCTGGGACTCACAAATTGTTTTACAAAAAATGATCCCATTTTCCTCCTGAAAGGAGCAACAGCCTTCTCTGCTTACAGGCATAACGCACAGCATTTTTGGTGCTTAAGCTCTGTAGTGGAAATGCTAAGTCACAGCTTGAAGCAGTGATTGAGCACCTGGTGGGAAGGCAGGGCTAACCCAGGAGGGCTCAGGTGTGTGCAATGCAGCAATGCACATGAGTGACCAGAAGGGGGTGGAGCCAGGATCCACCCCTTCCCAGACCTCATTTAAGGGCTGGCAGTGGAGGTAAGGGGATTTTGCTGGAGATAAGGGGATTTTGCTGGAGATTGCTGTGTACTTGAGGCCTTCTGAAAGTAAGTAGATTCTTTCCTTTGTTTCTGTGCCCTGGGCTGTTTCATTTGAGCAAGTGCTTACTTGCTATAGCTTAGGACCTTGCTATTCTTGTGCTGTTGCTGTGCTTTCCATTGCATTACAAACCTGAAGAGGCTGTTAGGCTGCTCCAAGCTACAGATTGCTCCTGGGCTGTGTGTGGTCCTTGTTGTTTCATATGCGTGCCTGGGGCTGTGTGGTATCCTAAAGGCTCCTGTCCCTGTGCTGGGGAAGGGCACTCAGGTGTCCAGAATCCCAGCCCACACCCTGAGCCACTTCCACCAGTTCCATGCACGTGCCTTTAGCAAACTGAGTGATGCTTATGGGAGAGCTTATGCTGGCTCCTTTGGTATAGGGATCCCTAAGCCCAATAATGGTGTTTTGTTGAAGTTCTGGGAAAGCTTTGCTCTGAAGGCCATTGGAGTAAGTTAATAAATAGCGCAAATTGAAGCAGTGCTGCTCAGCTTCTCAAATCAGGTTTCTGGCGGTGATGAGGTCTGACAACCGTTGCCCTCATCAATAACTCACACTGATGTCGACAAAACAGAAGGTGAGAAATCTCTGAATTCAAGGCCAAAAACTTATGATTTAATGGTGGAAAACTTTAGGCCTACTTGAAAAGCTCTCACATATGGAGAGGAAAATGAAATGGGACGAAAGCAGATGGCTTTGAAAACCAGCAAAAAAAAAAAAAAAGTCAGAAATCCAGACTTGGATTTTGCTTTGGTGGCAGATAGGGATTTTGGAGGGGGCGAGGGAAGATAGAAGATGGGCCCTGGTGGCTTTGCCCTGGACAGGGCTGTGAAGGGGCACAGAAGCATTGCGACCTTCTGCTGATGATGAATTGATGTTGCGTTATGATTGAGGGGTTGGTGATATTTTTTCTTTTGGAAAGAATTAAGAGGAAGATATTTTTAGCAAGGCCAGGCTGAGTTAGAAGAACAGGGAGGAAATGAAGCGAGACAGACGGAGTCCTTGCTGCATCTCTGCACTATGCTCCTGCTTCTCCGCTGCCCTGCTGTGACAGGGAGGGATGTGGCACCCAGCCATGAGTACAGCAAGGTAAATAAGGAACAGGTGAAAACACACCATTATATGATATAAAAGTGGTGTTAACACAAATCCCAGCGCTCCAAGGAAGGCATGGGCTGGGCATGCTGTTGGCCAGAAAAGTCATCAGCCACCCCTAGGATCCCTGCAGGAAGCATTTTGTGCTGTCCTGACAATTGCAATCTAAGTTGTTATTCATCAGCTCTTATGATTTGCCACAGAATTATGTTCTCAGATGCAGAGAGCTAAAGAGCTGGCTCGGCAGCTGATGAGATGTAGGCTGGGAAGTGGCTTGGAGGGAGATAGAGCAGCTCTGGGTGTGGTGTGTGGCTCAAATTGGGGCAGGGGGAGTTCAGGCTGATCCTGTCTGGGCCACGTCTGTCTGGGGAGGAACTGTACTTGTAACAAACTTGGGAACGGATGATGGACCTGTGCTGTGCTAGGCTGAGCACTGAAAGGTGAGGCTTTCCCCTTGTTAACCCTTGTGAGCGGTGAACAGGCAGAAAGAACCGCCCCCAAAGCTCCTGCAGCCCGGGGATGGATCCCACCACCCGCATCGCGGACAGGAGCAGTGGCCATGTGTCACTCCCACTCAGTGCCTCCCTCTGTTGGGACTGCTGTGATGTCTCTGGCTGTAAGTGCACAACCTGTGGTGGTGCAGAGTGCTGGAATGGGGGTGAGCTCCATCTGGAGAGTGCCCTGCTTTGAAGTTGGCACCGTGCGAAGCTTGGCGGGGCACTTAGAGGAAGTAGGAGCTGTCAGGGAACACTGATCTTTGGCCAGAGATTTCTGCTGGCCTTTCCCAACTTCTCGTATTTATTAGTCATTTGCAGTCTCTCTGACTGGACACATGCTCAGTTCAGAGCAAACCCTGTTGTGGTATTTACTGAGGAGATGCCAGGGATCAGGAAGCACCGACTGCACTTGCTGCAGCCGTGCTAATGATAGCGTATTTTCAGCTGTCATGAGCTGCTCTGTGAAAGGCAGGGGATAGATGCACAAGGCTTGGCCTGGCTCTGCCCGTCATCCAGGCAGCGTTTGCTGCTGCTCATTTGTCCTGAGCTGTACAGAAAGCAGAGCGTCTGCCAGAGGTCAGAGCAAGGAGGCTGGCCTGTGCCTGGAGCTGGGCACCAGCTGGACCCAGTCAGGTCTTTTCTCCACAGGGTGTTAATCCTGGGCCTTGGGTTAGGGCCATCTCCAGTTTTTGTGGTTTTGGAACAGAAAAAGAGCTCTATTCTGTTCCACAAACCCTCATGCCCTGTCTCTGTACCCAGATGACAAGGCACAGCCATTTCAAGTGATGCTGGCTCCTTCGATGAGAAACACATCCAGCTTCCCCATCTCATCTCATTTTTAACTTACCAGGATACATTCAGTCCCCACGGGCTGCCAGAGCATCCTGCTGCCTGTCAGACTGGAGCTGCCTCCTGCACCCACTGGGGAAGGAGAAACCAAGCAGCAGAAGTTGCTCCTTTGTGGAGGGGAACAGCATTTTTATTAGGTCCAGATGTTCCTTTTTGCCCCAGGCCATGCTGGGAAGTAAAGCAACGTGTTAATGTTGGCTGGGAGAGCTTCGTTTGAAACAGGCTTGAAGGAAGTGGGGTTTCTCCTGCACCCCCATTTTCTGGGCGCCACGGGGAGCTGGGGCCAGCACAGGAGGCACAGGCACCAGCAATGGGGTTGATGTGAGCAACCCCACTCCCTTCAGTGACCAAAAATCTCCCAGCAGCAAGCGTGGCTTTTGCCAGCCACCCACTCCCCAGGGCCCTCTGGTACCCTCTGCAAGCGGCACTGGCCCAGAAGCACTGTGGCACAGCACTGGTGGAGAGGGCTCAGCTGGGCTCATGCAGGATGCAGTGCCAAGCCTGGAGACTGCTGAAACACATGGCTCGTTAACAGCGTGCTCCAGCCATGGCTGGGGCTTGTGCCGAGGGCTGGCGCTGCCAGATGCTTACAAGAGCTGGGGGACTTGTGAAGGTGAAGGGCCTGGGCTGCGAAGTTCAAGGGCAGAGCAGTGCTGTGCTAAACCAAGGGCCTCCAGCCTGGAGTGCTGCCCTGCTGCTCTAGCCTCTGGTTCCATCTACGTCAGTAAATCTATATGGCCGAGGGTGCTCTAGGCAGCTGCTGCCATCCCATAATCATAGAATCATAGAATGACTTGTGTTGGAAAGGACCTCAGAAATCCTAATGCCACACTGGAAGCTGGACCTGAAGCTGACCCCCACCTTGTGCAGCCCCGCATGCAGCAGGTCGGTAGCTCTGTAGCACAGTGTGGCCAGGCTCCAGGGTGTCCCTGTGATGCCCTGCAGCAGGTGGCCGAGCAGCACTCTCTGAGCAGCCATAGCCGATGGCTGGGAAGTGCAGGCACAAAAAAAATCCCTGTCAGAAGCATGGCAAAAACCCGTCTGTGATTGGAAGGAGAAGAATACAAAGGCTTTTATTTCCTGAGGCATTTGTCAGTAAGACAAATGTGTTTTCTGAAACGTGCTGCCTTTTCCTTGCTGGCCTCCCACATGAACGCTGGCCGGGCTGGCATGGCACAAAGCAGGCTGCTGGTGTTTGTCCCCAGTAACCCAACGCTCGTGGCCTCAGATGAAGAATCGGTTGGATCGCTGTTTATTATCAGTAAGCGGGGCGTATTGAAAGGAAGTGGCAGATTTCAACGCTACATCCACAACTGGTTTGTTGCTGGTGCACTCCTCTTGCCCTTATTATTTATGTTGAAAATGATAAATGAGGGATTGATGATTCTAGCTGGTTTATGAATAATCAGGTCGTTTTGCTGGAGTGCCCCAAGGGAGGGTAATGTTTCTACAATCGTCCATCAAAGGGAATGCAGCTTGCACTCATGTGTGCATGCATGCTTGTGCTGTGTTGCATTGCACTCAGTCCCCTTCATATTTCAAGGAGCAAATAGCCACTGGGCTCAGCATCTGATGGGAGAGAGGAGCCCCTGGGAGGTGATTTGAATGCTTTTGTATATAGAAATGTGTGATCACCGGGCTGAGAATGGGCTCGGGAAGGGAATGTGGAGGTGGTTAACTGAAAGGAGTATATTTTTACACCAGAAACATGCTGTCCGCCTGTTTGCAGGGTAGGAAGGATGCAGCGAGCACCAAAAGCTTGGCAGGACGAGCGTGTTCATCCTTGTGGATGTGAACTCCCCATCTGTCCGAGGGTGGAACTGTTTGAATCCAGCATCATTATTAGAAGCAGAAAATAGAGTTCATAAAACTCCTTCCTTATGCCCCAAGAAAAGCAATTTGAGGAAACCTACTTGAGAACAAACTATTCCTGCACTGATTTCTCCCCCGTGGCTGAGGACATTGGCAAGGGAAGGGGACATGATGCTTGGCAGAAGCTGTGCAGAGCTGGGGCAGGTCCTTGCTCCTCCCCTGTGTAATGACTGCAGGGCACTGAGGAACAGGAGCACAGCTGGGTGCCAGCACTTATCAGCCAGAGGAGCTGAGAGCTTCCCCCTGGGCTGTGGCCTCACAGGTCTGCATCATGGGACCAGGGGAGGCCACACAGCTGCAGCTGGAGCATCTCAGGGCCAGGCTGTGACATTGCCATCTGCTGAGCATAAGGAGCTGAGATGGTCACACACAGTGCTGTGGAGCTGGTGGATTGGCAGCGGGGAGGAGCTTTTACTGCTCCAGGATCAGGTAAGGTTTGTTTTTTTTTTTTCCTGGCAAGTTGCTCCATTGTTCGGTGACTGTACACAGCTGTGGAACTGAATTTGATAAAGGCATTTGTTGTTGTGCTCTGCTTTGTTGAGCAGAATTGGGATTCCCAACATGTGGGTTTTACTATTATTTAATCTGTATTTGCCCATTATCAGTAACTTATTTAGGTGAGGCTTTTGGCACTTCACATGAAGCATTCACGCTGTCTGTAAATCCATCCTAAACCTTTCCTTCTGTTCATAAAGGTGTCTAGTCCAAATTCCAAGTCCATCCATTATAACTTCAGCAACTTGTAATCTCCCAGAGATATGTGCAATTACTCTCTGAAATATCCCAGGAGCAAAACTAATACCAAGCATCATCTGCTCAAATTTACAGCATCCAAATGGCACAGTAAAAGCCGCTAGCTTAGGAGTTAGCTCATCTGAGAGCACTTGCCAAAACACATATCCTGCATCTAATGCTGCTTTTGCTTCTGAGGATTTAGCTGCCACCTCAGGAATCTTCATTGGACGGCATTCACGTTTTACGGTTTTATTTAAATAACAGGAGTGGATGCACATGTCCTTCATCTGGCACTTGGGTTTCAACCATCAAACTCACGCAGGCCATGCCTCCCCTACCTTCTCGGTGTTGTTGGCATTCCACAGGAGCTTGAGCATGTGTCTTCCATCCTTCACCTAGGAGCAGTTGAGCCATAATTTGTGTCAAAAAAATTTAGGATGAGGACATGAGCATTTCCCGTGCACCTGAAGCAAGCCTCTTGCATAACATGGCTTTCCTTCTCCTTTCCATTCCTTAGTGTTTAACAGCTGTTTTCATCCAAGCCTATTGACTTCATCCCTATAAATCCAATATGCTTTTTCCATAAGGATTAGTGTCAGATTCTCCCTGCAGACATCTTAGGTCTTGGAATACAGCTGAGAGCTCTACTAATAGCTGGCTGGTGAGCCTGAGGCATTTACAGCAATGGCTTTAAAATGATTGTACTTCATGGCTAGGCAGGGTTTTAGCCCTGATGCAACCCATCTGCCTCTGTGATTTGGAAAGCCAGGAAGTAGCAGGGGTCCTGACAGCGTGCTAGCATGTGGATACCTGGACGTTAAATCAGCATTACGTTGGTTCTGCCTGCCCTTTAGGGCATGGAAAAGCTGGGGGTGGAATTAATCTAGCCTGAACACCAGGGCTTCATAGCTGGGTAGAAAAAGATTGAGCAGGGAGAAGGAAACTCAGAGTGAATAAATGGTAAAATCACTCAAATCCAGAATGGCAAAACTGCCTCTGCAGAAAGCATGAGTTCAGTGCCCTCTGCTTGAGTCATTTAAAGTTCCATGGGGCCCACCTGACAGAGCAGGTTTAACTAATCAGGGCACTGCCCTAGGAGCCCGCAGCTGGGCCAAATCCCACTGGCAAGGGGGAGGAAGACACCAGAACATTCCCTCTGGATGGGAAAGAAGCACGAGGCACAAAGGCAGTGAGTGGATAAGGAAAAGGAAAAAGAACTTGGACGCATAAGCCTGATGGTTTGGGCATTTTATTATGATATATAAATTTTGTCTTCTTAAATTACTTTCTATGAGTTGAACAGGAAGGGATTATTGTGGAAGGGGAATATACAAAAATAAAAGGATATTGAAAACTACTGCATCACCACATATACAACAGTAAAGTACTTTACAAGCACTTAGAGAATCAGACTTACAAAAATAAAAATATGACATATCCTTATGCATTTCTACCAGTAATATGTTCTCTTCTCCCTTCTCTAACCTTCAAACACCTTTCAACCCCATCTCCAGGTCACAATTCACATGGTAGGATACTCTGCTCATTTTGATGGCCATCACAGTATCTGAAAAGGAATGTGTGCCTCCCAAGACATCAAATACAATGGTTACTGGTGAGCTCCAGGGGAGATGTTCAGAATGGAGTGATTTGTGAGAGATGGGGTAATCCTCAGGGAGCAGTTTACCTGCCAGTAGGAATGTGAATCTCCCACACCAAGATCCATCATTTCCTCTGAAGTGTTCCCCTGTCTCCACAGAGGCACAGCTCTGTGTGCGTGGGCTTGGTATGCAGAGACCCTTACAAGCCTGGGGAATGGTGAGGTCTGCAGACTTCAGTGGAACTGAATGACTGTGATGGAGAATGGATCTGATTTTGTTTCAGCTCTGAAGAAGGGAAGGATGCCTTTCCTTGCAGGAAAAAAAGGCACATTAAAACCACAATGGCTAAATATCCTAGCTCACAGTGCTCACTCACAGATCAGTTCGCCTCTACATCAGACTCACGCAGCCTTCAGTTCTCAGTTTGCCCTGCAAAGTCTTTCTTCATCAACCCTCTAGTGACCTTTCCCATTTTTTGTAAAGCTCACTCAACATAAATAGTAAATAGCATTCACTTCTCTGACCAGCAGCTCACTCAAACACTGCTATCAACACTCAAACCCCATTTAATCATTCCCAAGAAGTCTGCATCTCGGGTGTGAATCTCTCTCTATTTCACATTGAGAAAAGTAGAGCTTGTTTAGGATTAAAAAAAAAAAAAAGGAAAGAAAGAAGCAGTAAACTCTTTTGGTCAAAGTTTTCCTCTGCATTTTGTGCAAAGTATTTTCTAAATTCTGAATGGACATTAATAAGCTAGGGTTCCCATTTTCAGCCCCAAATGCAATTACAGCAGTGTAGGTTGACCAGACACGTGCATGCTCTGCTGCATTTTAGGGGTAAAATAATCACAGGGATGAAGGGCAAACCCCTCACCTTTGAGCCCCCTCCCCCTCCCAAAAAAAAAACCTACAAAGACAACATAAAACCAGAAGCCTTCTGTGAAAGCTTCTGATTCCAAAATAACTACTGATGGAAAATAATTCCTACAGGCAGAGTCAGACTTAACCCATCAGGCGTGCAGGACTGTGGGCAACCAGCGTTAGGATGCTTGGGAGAAATCACGGAGCCACAGTCTCAGCTGCTCAAGGGAACTCACCTTTCTAAGCAGCATTTTCTATGGTCTAGGTTTATCATTTGTATCTTTGAGAAAACAGATGAACAAAGATAGGTTGGTTGAGATAAATAATGTTCCATTTAAAAGAAAAACATCTTTCTAGTGGAACTAATCGTTCCTTTTAGATGCAGAAAACATACTACAAATAAGGCACTTCTTGGCTCCTGGGAGCAATTCTTAATTGGCAACACGCACACAAAATTCAAATTCTGCTCTTTGAGCAAAACAACAACAACAACAAAATCAGCACTTTTGCAAATGGTGAGCAAGATGACTTTGGTCTCTTCCCACTGCCTCACCCAGCCACGGGGCTGGCAGCAAGAGGGACAGAGGGTGGGCAAGGAGGTGGAATCTGTGCCCGCCCCGGGGCAAGGACTGACCCGCTGCGGTTTTGCACAGGAAGAACAAAGTCTCCTTCCAACGCCAGCTTTTACTGACAAGAAAAGCAACCTGTGATGGGCCCAAGGGAGTCACCATCTAAGAAGGTATTTTTCAAAAGTTCCTACAGATCTCGGGCACGCACTTGGCAGTATCACAGTTTTGGATGTGGCCCAGCGTGGTAGCCCACCACAGCCTGTCCATGGTTATACAGCTCCGTGTGCTGGCAGCCTAGGAAGCCAAGCTGCCTGCTGGCTTTTTTTTCCTGACGTGGCAAGATGAAAAAAGCTGCCTAAGCTCGAAGGAGCAGGAGCATGTTAGGTCATTTCTAGTCTATTTGCAGAGAAAACAAAACATAAAGCTTCAAAACAGCCCGGTCAGGGAGGGTGGGGACCCTGCACCTGTGAGACTTTGCCTTAGCGGCCCCTTCCCCGTGTGATCCAAGACCAAGCTGTGGGTTAGGTCTATTTGCACACTTGTTTTTTGAGTTGTTTTTCTGTTGTAGCCAATGCTGAGAAAGCAGAACAGCAGACAAAGCAGGCAGAAGCCTGCAGTTAGCCAGGATAAAAAAGCTCATGAGATTAACCTGGTACACTGGTTCTATCATGCACATGACAGAGAGAACTTGCTGAAAAGCTGAAGCCAGGTCTGTCATGAAAAATAAACACGTGGCAGGATTCCTAGAAAAACAGGGAGCCTGTGATGGACTCGTCTGCTTGGGAAGGCCCACATGGCTGGGCAGGTCTCTACCCATGAACCAAGAAGTCAGGTCTTGGAAATCCAGTAAGACATTGCTCCCTACGAAAGCCCAACTCCCAGATGAAAGAGGCAGAGTTCACCACTGCCACAGCTTACATCTTTCAGTACTAATGATGCTTCAGTTGTCAGGATTTAAGTCTGTGTATAAAAATCTTTTATTTATCTCCGGTAGATAAATTTTGCTTCATTTTAAACAAGAAAACTCTGTTTCATAAAGGTCACGGTTTTGGTCACACCTACCAATTGCCTTTTGAAACTGATGGAAAAAGTATCTTTGCAGGTCACTATTAAATTTTTCTTAAAGTTTTTCAGACTGTGCGTGATTTTTTTTAAATCACTGTGGGTTTGTGCGTCAACAGTTCTGGGCAATCAGCTATGTCTTGTTGACATTGTTAATAGGTTTTCTGACTTGGCTGCTTGGCTGTGTTCTGAAATAACTTGATCAGACTTGCATCAAGTCAGAAACAAAATGGAAAGTTTAGAAGAACGAAAGCTGGAAATTAATTTCCAGAACGATGTGGTTATTTTTTAAGTCTGGTCTCTTCCAAGCAGAATGCAAAAATTCTTGGTAAGATTTCTGGAGACAATTCTGTATCATTTTCAGAAGTTTGTAGTAGGCTTTTGCAGTTTTTCAGCAAGCAACCAAAACGAAAAAATACTGGGAGATGTGATTCATCACTGGGAATGGTTTACCTTAGGATGGTTGTAGTGACTACTGTTCTCTCTATGCTTCTAGGTCCTGTTGCAGAGACAGCTCAGCTATCCGAGAAGTACCTGTGAACTTGCTGATTAAGAAAATCCTGCTCTGCAGTTAACCCTGCACCAGCTTCTTTAAAGCCAGGTAACATCTTTCTGTGCTGCACTCCTCTCTGCAATACCCTGAAACTCAAAAGGGTTGTTAAGTGTGTAAAGATCCCTGCAAATTGAATATCAGATACAACAAACAACATGGCACACTTCAGCTACCAGTTATTTCAGTAAAAGGGTGCTGGGCTCCTGAACTCCTTGGGCACTTTTAGAAAATAGCCCCACAGCCTTTCCCTTTCCTCAGTCTCCCCTGCACCCTCTTGCTTAGGCTGGGCTCACAGAAGAGCTGGCCGTGGGTCAGGGCAGGCCTTTCTCCAACCACCTGCTTGTGGCATGCCCTGTCATAGTACGTAAACATCTAGCTGCTGGCAGGAGCACTGTGCACCTGCTTTCCTTCTCTTTTCTCAGAGACAGCCCCCCTCCAACAAGCAAGTTAGGCCTGATAGTACTGCACTGGTATAATATTGCAGCTATCTCTCAGATGAATCGTTGGATGCAGGGCATGAAGTACTGACACAGTTAACATCATCTGCATTTAAACTCCAGGAGATTTGGTTTCGTGTGTGCTGGGCAGGTTGGTCTTCACAGCTTTGCAGGTGGTCTTCTCTTGGCAGAGACCAAAATATCTCTGAAGGCTACAGTGAGTCTCACCTACGTGCTAGACAAGGTGTACAGAGCTCACGAGGCAGCACTCTGCTACGGGTGATGGGGTCCTCTGTCATCTTGATTTCATCTAAAACACAAGTCAAAAGTAGATATACTTGGAAAAAAATAAAATGAAATCCAGATCACGAACATCAGGAACTTCGCAAAATGTAAGCCAGCCTTTCACTGATCAAAACCATCCCATGCCCTGCAAGCCTCCTCCCAGCCAGTTCAGCCTCACCCAAGATGACATTTTCTCCAGCCATTAATATTCAGTCGTCATCAATGAGGGCCCAGCCAGAGACCCAGTAAAGGCTACAGCCTCCTTGAGGTCACAAGGTTGCCAGCAGCGGGGCAGATCAGAGGGTCTCACTGTAGATGACGCATGGGCTGGTTTCCTCACAGACTTCCAGCTGCACGCTGGAAGAAAACCAGCGCTTGGCACAGCCCAAGCTGTAGTTGAGGGTGGTCCGGTAAATGTTCTTGGCACGCTTAGGAAAAATGATGGTCGTGCTCTGAAACCTCAGTGGCTTCTGGCGGGGCTCGAAGATCAGCTGGGACTTGTAGTTCCGCCAGGTGCAATTGGGCGCAGCAATGACTGTCTCACTGTAGGTGGTGACGGTGGGGATGGGGCCATAGAAGATGTCATCCCTGTAATGCTTCTCAGAGTCATACTTCACCTCGGAATTACACCTACAGAGGACAACAAGGTATCAAAAACAGCCCAGGCAGCAAAGGAGAGAGGACAAACAGAACTCTTCTCAACCCTTTGGTGCTGGGAACATCTGTGCTCTCTCTCTTCATGCACAGACACTAGAACAGATGCAAACCTTACAACTCAAAGCAGCGGGCCAAGAGGACTCCTTCCTGCTGGGTGCATCTTGGCAGAATGCCACCTTTGAAGCCACCTCAGCATTTCTGCACTCGACCTAGCCTGCCTGTTCATGCCAGGACAGAAAGGACCTTGCTGCACTGGCTCCAAGCAACCTGCTTCTTCCTCCGTCTTCCTCTTTTTATTTTACACTGCCTTGCCATAAGAGCACAAAGGTAGTCAAAATCACCTTTACACTGGGAGATGAGGGGTGAGGCTGCTCACTGGGGCCTACAGAAAATACAAGCAATGGCCAAATAGCTGGTAAAGCAAAGAGATGCTGTGGGCTATGGCTGTCAAAGATCCAAGCCACTGGGCACAAAGGAAATGGCCATGTTAACAGCTCTTAAATGAAGAACCCACAAAACACAGGATGTCACTGCGCTGCATCTACAGAAGGGATGGGTGGAAACCAGGCCATGCAGACTGCTTTCCCTAGAATCCTTGGCCACTGCGAGCTCTAGGACTTTCAGTTGTTTTCCCCACTCCCCAAATGCTCCTCGGGCATTCAGCAGCCAAGGAATGTGCAGCTCCATGTAAAAAAAAAAAAAAAAAAAAAAAAAAAAAAAGATTAAAAGCTGGGTGTGTGCTTGTCATTACCTCTACCCAGAGGGGGTTTGACTGATTGTGCACCGTATGTAATCTGAGCTGCTGTAATGCATTTTGCACAGCTAGGGTGTAAGTAAGTCATTCAGTGCACATAAAACAAGACTCCGATGTAATCACCATAAAAACATGCCCGCCGGCAGTTCCTCAGCAAGCAGAGATTTACTGGGGTACATTTCCAGAGAGACGTTCGCATAGGTTGGGGGGGGGTGGGAATTGGGTTTAGTCCTCCCACTATCCCTGCCCTAAGCTGTGTATAACTGTGCTCCATGCTGTTTGCAGAGCACATTCCACACCAGCAAAAGAAGAGCAGAACAATGTTTATCCACAGGCCATTGCCTCCAGTTCCACAGGAGGCCAGAATACTCTATCACTGGCTGGAGGGACCATCCCATCATGAGGAGGAGATGGTTCTGTATCTGTGAACTCATCTAGTGTTGGTTTCTCTGCTGCAAGGGCTAACAAAAACAGGTACCAATTACAATGGTGTAGCTGAGGACACAAGTCAGCAGGGCACACTGCAGGCCAGCAAGCCTAAAGAAGGTCGGTTATCTCTTATAGCCTTGGAAATGAGCTGGCCTTGGAAGGAAAGTTGTCTTCTCTTAAAACCTCCACCTCTCCTGCTGTCAATGCCATTTTAATTCAGGCACTACCTTCCTACCTGTCCCCCTCTCCCTTCCCATCCAAATAACCACAACTCTCACTTGTAATCACATTATTTTTTTGCAGAAGAAAAAGCACCAAGAAAAGGACAGACATCCCCACTCACCCAACCCAATCCCATCTGTACCTAATTTCCTGTACGGGCTCAGGGTTGACTTCAATGCTTTCTCCAAAAAACACAGGGTACATTCGAGGTCTTATCTCCGACACGGACGGGTTCAGGAGCAGGTAAGGCATCTGCAGGGAGGAACAGTGCTGTGAGTGATGGGACACAAGAGATGAGGCTGGCACAGTTCATAAGGTGCTGTGGCTGGGAGCTGGGCAGCCATCAAGAGTACATTCAGCATTGACAGGAGACAGCAATGCTTACAGCCTTTCTGAACTTGGTGTCTTCAGAGTCCCATGGGAGACAATGCAGGTGACAGACTCTTTAGCAACGAGAACAGGTGACTGCAACAGTATCAGGACTAATTTCACAGCACACAAGCCAAGCTCACCTTGCTGGTGCTCGCATCATCAAGTTTCCCCTCATAATCCCTTTTTCTAGGTTTGCAGCAAGGCACTCCTCCCTACGCAGAAAGCTCAAAGGGGAGGACCACTGTCAAGTTGGAAAAAAAAAAGCCTAAAGATGGTTGGCATAGGCAAGCCTTGCATTTAAGTTACCTTGATTCTGATCTGCCACCTGTGCTGCCTCTATTTACAGCTTCCTTCCAGCTCTCAGGACTGATGTGACACAGCGGGCTGCCCTCCAGGTCCCACTGCTATCTCCGTCCCCACCTCACTCTGCCCAGCCTCACCACCCCAGGTATGGGACTGCCCAGATCTCTGGCACTCCATGCTGCAGTATCTGGTCTTTTAAAGTTAGCTCTTCCTTTCCTTCTTCCTTTCTTGTTTCTTGTAAGAATTGCAATTCTTTAACGCTTTTCTTTAACTAATGGTCAGTTTTAAATTACCAAAAAAATGATAACCAAACAGCTTCTCTAGCTGCAAGCTCTTACAAAGACTCAAAGCATGAAGAAGGGTTCTGATGTAACACAGAGATAGGGCCCACATTGCCAACTTAAAGGATGTGGTACTACTTGAGTAGGGCATGTATACATATTCTTATACATACACATAAATACATATGTGCTGCAAATAACGTAACTCTTAGAACAACCTCTTGGTAGGTTAGCAGTTGCTGAAGTCTCCATGCCAAGAGCAGCTGGCTTGCTCCTGGGGATGTTCTAGTTAACCATGCACAAGTGAGCATGGGGTGAGACGCTGGGGCACCCTGTGGCCTCTGCAGTGTGGGAAACAAGCTTCAAGTTAGGACTTTGTAATGAATAGAGCTTCTCCAAATCATGGATTCTAAAGACTAATTTCATCCTGAAGTTAATTACTCTGATAAATTGTCACAGTCCAGCCTAGGCTCCCCTGCCCAGCACAAAAATGAATAATCCTACTTCTCGATAGTGGAGTGCTGTTAGATATCAGTTCTCACATATAGAGATCCTGTGTCTAGACCCAGCCCAGAAACTAATTAAGCCTAATCCTGGAAAAATGTCACTGTGGGTTTTGGTCCCTGCCACTTTTCTGTCAGCAGCAATTTATGATGCACAGGGACACAGAGTGTCTTTAAAGGACATGGTTGGCAGCCACTGGCCAGGGCTGAAAGGTTTCTAGGTGACTGAAAAGCTCACAGAGTTTTTCCACTTTCCACCATGCATAAGCCATGTGTGCTGGAATCAGACATTTTTCATCAGTCTCTTGGTCAGTAAGATAATCTTGGGACTCATGGTAACACTGAAAGTAGCTGAGGATACAGGGAAACTGGCTTGCTCTTCCCATGCCACTTCCCTCTGCCCTCCCCAGCACCTTCCAGCTGGCAGGTACAAGAGGCAACACTGGAGCTGTGACTCAGTCCCTGCTTCCAGTGCTGGGCAAGGTACCCCAGCTTATGCCCTGTCCTGTACCCCATGCAGATCCCCGCAGTGCTCCCCAGCTCATCCCTCAGCTGGTATCAACTGGAGAACTCCCCTGAGTCTGCTCAATAGCATCAGCTCACACTGTCTGAGGTCTGGTTTTCTCTGGTGGCTTGGGCTTTCTGCCTGAGGCTAAAGCAAAAAATGTCATTGCTTCATCTGAATTCTCCAAGCCCTTCAATTCTGTGTCCCAAAGCCACAAAGCTATTTACTCTTTCCATACTGAAACATCCCCGCACTCTATTGCAGTGTTCAACTGTAACATTAAATGGCTAACCCTTCTTTCCAGCTATTTCTGTTCCACTGTCAAAAAAGACAATGTTTGTATGAGTGTGGGGTAAAAGGAGCATCCTTGCTAGATTAGCACAAGAGAAATCCTGGTATCGTTTAACAGTTCTGCAAAGTGCTGTATTAAAGAAACAACTTGAAAGAAGCAATTTCAGTGCTCCCGGAGAAATAAACTTTCACACTTCTTGCTAACATATGCTGACACTAAGCATGCTCTGAATGTCCCTGGAGACAAGGATGCAGGAGGCAAAGTCCTTCCCTTGGTTTGGTCAGAATATTCCCAAGGTATCTGAGCCCCAGCGTTTTGCTGCTCAGTCAGAACAAGGGCAGAGAGGCCAACGCTGTCTGTTGAAATCCCAAGTCCCACAGCAGGGAACAGGAAACAAGAACATGCTGCAGAAACAAGAACATGCTGCAGAAACAATACCCGTCTGCGTGGAGGAACGGAGGCTCTGTCATGCATGACTGAAACCAGAGTCCAAAAGTTGCCAATGAATTTGGTGACAGTTAGATTCACTTCTCTCCATGTCAGCTCTGAATGGAGAGGTGATGAGACTATTTGCACTGTAGGTTTGCTCACCTAGACCTAGGCAGGGACGGGTAAAAAAGGGAATAATGCATTTTATCCAACTAGCATTAACTTCAGATCTGCAGATGAGGCTTGATTAGTTCAGAAATCAGGGATGACTGCAGACCAGAGATTTCTACCACCCACCAGAGACCATTCCAAACTCACACTTATCTACCACAAGCAGTGCCATGAGCTGCTGCAAGTGGGAAACCTTGAAAGTCACCTAGAATTCAGCACATAGAAGACTTAAATAATTTAAAAAGCGTGCTCTAAAAACAGAGGTCATCCGTAACATCCTGCAGTCTGCTCACCAAGCAGCTGAATCACTTGCACAGAGTGGAACGGTCACTAAACAGTGAGCACAGATTTTACAGAGCAGCAACTGAAAGGAACTTCAGGTGACTTCTTGTTTTGCCTCCGGAGATGCTCTGAAATACCTGCTCCTGAATCTCACATGGAGTTTGGAAGCAAGTAACAGGGCACCCAAGCTTTCCAAAAGATTTGTCTTTGGGGCTGAAATGCTATATGCTTGACACGTGCCAAAAGCTGGCTTTTTGGCAACAGTTTGACACCATCTCCTTCCAATCTATTTTAAGGTAGAAACAAAGCAAAAATGTTCTGCTTGTCAAAAAAAAGAAAAAAGCAGTACTGACTCAATTCTTTTTCCTTCTGCACAGGGATGGCTGAAAGAACAGAAACGCTGGACTTCTGACCTCCCTAGAGAAAATGATGATCTTTGGCTCATTTCTATCGATCACTCAGCAATCTCAAGACACTTCAGAAATAAGGTGAGTTTCTTTCCCGCCCTGCACCACAGATGGGCTGAATTGAGCAGAGCATGTTGATGGTGGAGAGGAGAAACCCATGTCTTTACAGTAGGCTGCCCACAAGCGATCCACAAGTCAGGGTCTGTCTATCCAAAGAAACCCTAGGATTGCTTAGCTGGAAGACTACAGATAGGACCTAATTAATCTGTCTTAATCAGCAAAGGGTTAAAGTATTATTAAAATGCTGAAGTGGTTTCTTGTTTGGCTGCATTTTTCCCTCTGCCTTACCTCTGGTGCTTTTCAGGCGTGTAAAGGCCTGGGCAGCTAAGTTCTTTTTTCAAGCAGTATGTAAATAAATACACTCCCAAAAAATCATTTACTGAAGGGAATTCAATCTACTGCTAATCAAGTGCACTTCTTCTATGCTAACGTAAGTATTGTGGGGGACTTCTTGCTCTAGGACTGATGCATGCCCTTTAGTTCCATGTCACTGCTTCATACCCGCCAGAAGTGACAGATCAGTGTGTGGATCCTGGGGGTATTTAGACCTCAGAGTCCCTAAACAACAGCAAAAAGAATGCTGTGGGCAGAATAATCTTATTTTACACCTAATAATTAATTTGAGTTAGTGGGTTCTGTTAAAGCGCTTTTCACTTGGGTATTTTAAAGGAATAGAAGCAGAGTTACGGTAAATAAAGTGCCATGAAATTGGCCCTGACCGTTCCTGTAGCTTCTAGACTTCAGGCAGCAACGCAACAAGGAAGGAAGGAAATTAATGTGACTTGAAAAACAGAAACCGTCCAAAAAACGTTTCCCCAGAAAGCAAGACAGATCAGAACAGACTGACTCCTTTAGCTATGGTCATTATGTGGAAGGCACTAGGATTTGGCATTAGCTCCGTAGGGACTGTAAGAGGAACAGTTTTCCAAGCACCAAAGCTATAAACAGGATACAGCTTTCCAAATTCCCAGCTCCTAACTTAGCTAGGGCATAAGCAAATCTCTCACCACATTTTCCCACTATGGCAACATATCAGGTCCATGAAAATGTCACTTTACTCAGCTGTTATTTACAGCTGTAATGAAAGGTCTAGCTGAATTATTTGACATACATCTACGTTCTCCGCTCTAGCTGATAAGCAGTATTTGTTTAACAGACCATTTATTTTCCCAATATCTTCATGTATTGCATATTACAAGTAATTTATACTAGAGCCGGATGAGATTTTATTTGAAAGTGATAACAGTAAATGCAAACCTCAGGTATAAAGCAGGGCTTTATTACTTCAAAGAATTAATCCTTCCTGCCTGTCTCCTCTTCTATTTCAAGTGGGAAATGTATTACTTTACTTATTGCCAAGTGTTACATACGGATGCAATAGAAATTAAACAGCTAGAAGACACCACCCTAGATATAGCCACATTTTTAGGATAGATGATGTGACTCCTATGACTTTTTCCCTGCTTTCCTTTATCACAAACTGCCTGAATCGAGATCACATGCGTGCCCATCCCCATGACTGTCACAGAGGTGAGCACACTAACTTGTGTGTACTACACAACTTTTTCTCTGCTAATTCCACTGACAATGCAGACTCATGCCTGCTGAAAGATTTGCCCAGTCCCCACCTCATTTCCTCAGCATTCAGAGACCCTTTGCAGCAGAAGGCACTGTGCCAACAGTGGATGTTATTACATATATTTGCACACCAGTCCCTGGAGAAACCCTTCTTCTGGGTGCTAGCAATGCATGTTGCACCCTGCTGACACCCTTCCTCCATTTGGGAAGACTCAGCCATTAACTGCTGCATAGCAGCTCCGTCAGAACAGGCAGGAGCCAGGACCAGGTGAGTCTCAGAGGAACCGGACCTTGATCTGCCCAGAAGGGACATCTGTCACAGCCTGCGGATTAGATGAGGCCCACTGCCATTCCTCTCTTCCCTCTCCTTCACTGCTGGTCTTGAACCAAGGAGGAAGAGAAGCGGGAGCACGTTCAGAACCAGATAGGCCAAGGTGCAGAGAAAAGCCAGCTGTGGTTACACTCTACCAGGCTGCAGACATGGTGACCAGCAGGCAAGAGCTGAAACCACCACCAACCTCTGCCAGGCGAATTCCTGCAGGATCCCACCCCCTGGGAGTGGCTCAGAAGTGGGTCAGGATGCCAGGCAGCAAGCACCAAACCCAGAGGCAAGCCACGCTGCTGTGCCAGATGAGTGCCTTGCTCTCCGCAAAAGTCTGGAGCTTTCTCAGTTGCTGGAACCCATGTGGACTTGGAAAGACGTCACCTGCTTTGCGTGCAGGCTGCGAGCTGGCTCAGGTTGGGGTGTTTCTCAGATGTGCTTTCACTGAAGGTGTCGGCAGGTCTGCAAGTCACGTATTGCATGGAAACATTTTGATGGCTGCATTCCCCACCCAGTCCCCAGAAGACAGCCCCCTTTCCTGAAGTTCTTTCAGTGTAGAACAAAATGCAGGCTCTGTGGCCCCAAGGGTTCTTCAGTATGTGGCAATTCAGGAAGAAGGCACGCATGCTGACCTGGACTCCAGTGATGGAACCATGCCCACGAAGTCTACACTAAGGCGCAAAGAACACTTCTCCACAGTGCTAAAGACTGCACCGCTGTCAAAAATCTAAGTGGGAATTCCCTACATGGGGGCATTCATCTGACAGCTGATCCACTGGGATAGTCCCATGGAAGTCAGCGCTCAGTGAAGCAAGTTAAATTTGTCAATGTTTAGTTTTACAAATAAAACTGAACTTGTTGCAGAGGCAACAGCAGTGGGAGAGGACAAGAAGTACGCTGCTTCAAGAAGTCACAGTGGATGGTTCAGCAGAAGAACATGGTCCTGATGTTCTCTGATATCTTTGAGGAGCGATGCTATTGGATGCTAAGCTCTTATTTCAGCGCAGCATTAGCAAGAGTTCACAATCACTTCTGGCCTAAAACTATACCCAAGAGCACCAACAACAGGGAAATCTCTAAGCAGATCTGGCTACCTTGATGTCATTTCACTCCCTGGCCTTCCAGCAACTGCTTCTTTGTGTGCTTTATTAGAGATTTATTTCATTGTATGTATGTTCCTTTTGGCCCAGCATTAGAAGCAAAACCTAGGGAATTCAGTCCTAAGAAGCAATTTAATCAGATTCAAAGGGCAGAACTAGGGAAAAATCACCTTCTATTTTCTTTAGGATATTTGCATTTCAGCAGAAAACAATTAAGAAATTCCCTACGTGGGTTTTATTTGAACAAGTAAAAGCCAATTTCTCCTGCACTGCAAGTAAAATGCAAGGAGAAAACAAAACAACAAAAAAAGGTCCCTAAATGGTGTTGAACTTGTGGTATTTATGACTCTGGCCCCAAATTGCCTTTCATATTTTCTTGGATCCCAAAGCTGTAGCCAAATTGGCTGGTTAAATGGGAATAAATGGTGCATTGTCTTTGAAACAAAGTCATGCTTATTAAAGAGAAAAGAGTTTACTTTTTCAGAGTCACAGTTAATGACACAAAGCAGGGAGAGCACGGATCTTACACACAAGGAAGTCTTCGATAAGGGCATGCAATCTCATTTTAGTCTGCATGAGAAGAGCTCTCCTAGAGCAGAAAAACCCTTCAACATATTTGTGAAGCTGGAGCAAAATAGCTGACTGCAAAAGAACGCAACTGGGTTCAGCCTGGTGGTTTTGATAGGTCTGCAGCAAGGAGCAGTCTGAAATCCTTCCCACAGATCTGGAATGTTGTTTTCTTCACCTGACAGCAATTTATTGTAACTGTACATACTAGAATGTTGGCCATTAGTAACTGAGCTTATATATGGTTTTATAGTATTATACCACAAAGAATGCAGACTGCATTCCTGGTTCTGTCACGTTTATAAGCAAAACGAACACTAATATAATAAGTGATTAAAAAAACATGTGTTGGTGTGCAAATAGCTGCAATTATTGACTTGCCAACTCTGCATGCTCTGATGAACAGCAGAGTAGTGGAGTTAAACACATTCATGGATTGTGTAATTGCTTATAGATCTGAAAGTCCTTGCTAAATGGTAAGATTAAAGCTAATTAGACACTGAAATGCTCCCCGTATTTCTCCTGTTTTCTTAACAGCTGCAAGAAGTGTTGGAAATAAGAAGTGAAACTGTGCAGTTGAGTGAAAATTCCTGCCAGTTCCATATACCAAACAGGCAGAGTTAGAGAGTACAGTCCTGCACCACTCCAATTCAAGCAGTCAAATCAGTTTCGGTATCAGTATCTTTGCAGTCTTCTGTACCTACTAAATGCATGGAAATATCTGCAGTATATGGCACCCATCCCCTAACAGCAGGAGCCCAGGGCTACCCATGCTGCTGAAGTACGATATAAAAATCAGAAAAAAAAAATCTAAGCTGTTCCTCTGAATTGTTTAAAACATTCGATTGCATTCAAAGTAAGAAAAATAACTTGAAAATGTAATTTTGCTTTACGGAGATCATAGGAATAACTATTTTTCCCCCCTGTAGGAGCACTAAGACTCTCAGTCCTATCAGACCAAGAGCCAGAATAGTTTTTCCTCACCCTCTCTCATCTCCAGTATCTAAGGGCTTTCTTCAGAGCAGCGGTGGCTGGCTGTCATGATCATTGGAATGGAGGCCATCACACCCCTGTTACTGACCTCTGCAGACACCTCCACTCCAGCTGTTTTCTGATCCAGCAAGCGTTCATTCATTTTCCTCCCACATTTTATTTTACAGACATGTAGCAACAGCCTGATCCCACCAAACCAGAGGAATGTGGGTAACTCTTGGAGCGTACGGTCCCATCAGACAGCACGCACCCAGGCGCCTGCAGGTAAGGCTGTGTAGTGGTGAGAGGTTGTTAGCGGGCTTCGGATTTGATTTCCCTATTTAACATGTCACACCCTCCCCACCGTACTCTGCTGAGACATTGCTCCTGGGGATGGATCTGGCATACCTGACAGCAGAAGGCAGTTTTGATTAATATGCAAAAACAGCCTTAGAACTTGAGAAAGAAATGAGGGCACGGTAAGTCACTGCAAAGCGTCTCTGCTTTGAAGAAGTGTGAACTGTAGACGGACTTTCCCCACGGAAAGCTCAGGGCTGCGGACAGCTTTTATTCTGCATGGAAGCCAATTAACTGCGTGCAATACACCTCCGAAACGTCTTTGATACGTTAAAGAAACCCGAAAGAGCCCTGGGGTGAAGTTCCACCACCCTTTAAAACCCTCTTCCCCCTCTCCCACCACCGCTTCTGCTCTTACCCCTCTGCCGTCCTTGGCCTCGCGCCGCTGCCCCGGGGCCGGGGGGTCCGCGCCGCCGCCGCCCCCGGGCGAGAGGGAGTAGAAAGGAGGACTGGGGCTGGGGGGCAGCCCCGAGTCCGGGCTGTCCAGCAAGCCTTCCCGGCTCTTCTCCTTCAGGCTCTCGTCCATCCCTTGCAGCTGGAGGTGCCCTACCATGTCTGGGGGGCAGCGAGGCGGCCGCAGCGGGAGAAAACCCTCCGGCCGAGGAGGGACGGGAGGGGAAGGGCGCCCGGGGGGGCCCCGATTCCCGATGGCCGCCACCAGCCTGCCGCAGCCTGCGCCGAGCCGCGCGCGGCGGGGACAGCCGGCATCGGCCGCGCCGGGCCGCTTGCCCCTCGCCCGGCCCCGCGCCCGTAGGAAGGGAGGGGAAACAGAGAAAGCGCGGCGGCCCCGCGCGGCGATGCGGGCGGAGAGCGAGCGGCCCCGCCGGCAGGGAGCGCTGGGCGGGGAGCAGGAGCGCGAGCCCCGCGCTGCTCCACGCGCTGCTGCCGTACGCCCGCCGCCTCCCGGCGGCACATTTATCCGGAGAGGGTGGGAGGGAGCCGGGGAGCGCCCTCCCCTTTCCCCGGCCCCCGGCTCTGCCCGGTTGTACGTTTTCAGGCTCTTCTCAAGCCGGGAGTGCTTCTGCCAGCGCCCTGCCGCCCTCTCCCACCGGGCTTCGCCCCCCCCGGAGACACGAGGGCCCACAGCTGCCCTGCCGCCATGGCGGTGCTGTGCTCCGCCCGCGCTGATCTCCCTCACCCGGAGTCACGTCTGGATTTTCCTTCACTTGTGTCAGATTGTTACCTCGCTCCTGTCAGGTTTTTACCTCACTAATTTCCCCCTCTCCCGCCGCCCTCCTCGGCAGTTTTTCCCCTCAGCGTGAAGGCGTGTGGGCACGAGGGAGGAGCTGTTCCCAGCAGCCACCATTGCTCTTCGTTTTGGGGCGACTTTGGCCAAGCAGCAAGTGGCCGTGGCAGCACATCAGGGTATACGCACTTGCCGTAGCTCCCTCTCTGGTTGCACAGCCCAAAACACGAGCGTCTCTTTTCTTTGACCATCTCCACAGCTGCAGGTTCACAACCACAGAGGAAGTGGCTTCACCATCCTGGCCATCATGCGCTTGAACCACTGTAAGTGTGGCCAGAGGGCATCCCAAAGCCCAGTGCACTGTTACCCGGGAGGAGCAGGGTGCCAGCGCTGAGGTGGATGGGGCGGCCATGTAAACCCTCACAGTTTGGAGAAGTAAGCGGTGGTTAAACAGGTCGGGCTCGCAGAAGCTGAGATGGATGTCTGTTGCACAATAACTGGCTGACGTTAACGGTACCTTGTCCACAGCCCTGGTTATGTTTTTCTCATCATGTTTTCTTTCTACATAGAATCCAGACTGTGAGAAATTTGGGGCAGGCCCACTCGTAGTTCTCAGCCTGGTGGAGCATTATTTGCAGCATGTAGGTTTCCCTGGGAAGCTGTTGACATCTAACTGGCCCAGCACCGAGCAGAACAGGACCACGGCTGTTTGTGCTACTCTAATAACAGAGTTCGTGAGCACAACATTTGTTATGGCAGCTGACAAAAGTGTGGGGTGTCTGGTATGGCATCTAGTGATGAGGACTTTTGTGATCAAGCCCTGAGGATGGCACAAAGTCCTCGGAGGTATGTTTGATGCTAAAAGAGCCCTCGTTCCATCTCCAACAACAGGTCACGCATAGGATGGTAGGTGACCTTGCCAGCTGATTAAGCTGGATTTGTTTAGGCATATTCTGCTCATCTCAGAAGGAAAGGCCATGGATGCCCAAATCCACCCTTGACTGAGATGAGGGGCCCTCCTCATAGAGACTGAAGTGATTTGTATGTACTGAGCTGTGCAGAGGAATGTCACTGATTTATAAATGTCAAACAGGCTCCGAGCAGCCCACACACGAACCTCAGTGAATTCTTACCTCTGACCCACTCGTTGGCTCCAGCAGCCACACAAGCTGATTTAGGGCCCCTTACTGTAAGAGCTTTAACATCTCACACAGGCTATGGCAGATTCGAAAATGTCAAAGGGGACCAAAGGTCAAAATTTCCATAAATTAGGCCCTGGCTTGCTACCTATCACGTAATAGGATTCTCTAGCCAGTTAATGCTGGCTACACTACAGGCATTCAGCACAGCAGTTCCCTTGCAGCCTTGTTCCCCTGCCCCTCTCCTGAACTGGTGAGACTGAATGTGCGAGGAGAAGGGGTATCTTCAAAGCTGCTTTCCTCCGAGGAGAAAAAAGGAGCAGGACAAAGGACTCAGCAACGGGCAGGAGTGAGTACCCTATCCTTTACTTCTGTATAGATATATTGTAGCTTGGGTAGCAACGGGAGGAGAGACTTTTTTTTCCACTTCTTGTTTTGAGAAACTATAATCCAGTATTTCCTGGATCTAAGTAGCGTATATTTTTTAAATTAAATTTCAGCATAATACACATTTTCAGCACAGTAGTGGATGTTCACAGTTTAGAGTTTTCCAAGTTCCATATTGTTGAAGTGCTAGGCAATGTTGAGCAGCCTCAAACACACATAGAGGTACAGACTTCACTTATAACTGGCTAAACTGCTGCTGGCTTCTGCGGGGCATGTGTAGGCACGTATTATGGTGTTATTATTATTATTAATCTGTTTAAAGTAGTGCTGTGTAGCTCAAACTAGATGGAGTGCTCTCGTGTAAATCACAGGGTGGCAGATAGTAAGAAATGCCTCCTGTCTTGACAGCTGCGATGGAAATGAGTTGTTTGTTGCTCAAAAGCCCTCCTCAAGCAACAGGGTCTGGTTCTTGGCAAGTGAAAATCTGGCTGAATAGAAATTCATTGTGGGTATAGCGTGCAGACACAGGTATGTATATCATAGAATTGTTTGAGTTGGAAGGGACCCTCAAACATCACCTAGTACAACTCCCCTGCAATGAACAGGGACATATACAGCTCAGTTAGGTGCTCAGAGCCCTGTCCAGCCTGACCTTGAATGTCTCCAAGGACAGGGCTTATGCCATCTCTCTGGGCAACCTGTGCCAGTGCCTCACCGCCCGTATTGTAAAAAGCTTCTTCCTTCTATCCAGTCTAAATCTCCCCTCTTTAGTTTGAAACCCCTTCTCATATCACAACAGACTCTGCTAAAGAGTCCATCCCCTTCTTTCTAATAGTCCCCCTTTAGATACTGAAAGGTTGCTCTCAGGTCTCTCTGGCACCCTCTCTTCTCCAGGCTGCACGGCCCCAGCTCTGTCAGCCTGTCCTTGTAGAGGAAGTGTTCCATCCCTTGGATCATTCTTGTAATGACGTGCTCCAACAGGTCTATGTCTCTCCTGTACTGAGGACTCCACATCTGGATGCAATACTCCAGGTGAGGTCTCACCAGCACAGAGTAAAGGGATAGGATCACCTCCCCCGACCTGCTGGCCATGCCACTTTTGATGCAGCCCAGGATATGGTTGGCTTTCTGGCTGCAGTGGCACATTGTGTCCAGCTTGCCATCCACCAGCATCCTCAAATCCTTCTTGGCAAGGCTGTACTCCAAACTTTTTTCCCCCACCTTGAATTGATAGGGGGGGTTGCCATGACCCAGGTGCAGACCTTGCACTTGGCTTTGTTGAACCTCATGAGGTTCACCTGGGTCCACTTCTTGAGCCTTCCTAGGTCTTTCTGAATGGCATAGTGTCCCTTGGGCATGTTGGCTGCACCACACAGCATGGTAGCATCCACAAACTTGCTGAGGGTGCCCTCAGTCCAAATGTTGATGTCACACTAGCACAAAATGATGTAGCACAGGTGGGAAGTCATGAGGGACGGATGCAGAGAGCCTTCCTGATGTGAGCAGCCCAGCTTCTGAATAAAAGCCCACGCCCTTCCTTGAATCCACTGGGATTTGAACCTCTGCATGTTTGGGTAGGTCCACTGCCTCCCGTTTCCCTAGCTATTCTCTTAGCTAGATTTGAGAACTTTAAGAATCTGCCATCCCACAGACATGGCAGAATGTCAGCATCACGTGCTAAGTTTCCTTCCACTGCTGCCAGGCTTGAAAGACAAATACTGTGAGAGAAGAAATAGACAGGATACAAACACCTACATCAGGACTTTTTCTGAAACAGGCCGGGTGGCAAAATTGGAAGAATGCTAGGAATGTCCATTCTGGTTCACTGTCAAACCTGATCCTTCAGAACACCCACAGCACAGCTAGCCCCAGTAAGAACAGCTCAGGCCACAATTGGATGTAACTATGCTCTCTGGTTCCCTCCAAAGTGGTTCAGCCTTTCCTCTCCTCATAAGAATGGTGCTGAAGGGCACCGAGGCAGCAGCATCACTCCAGGCAAGGGAAAGGTAATCACAGTGCAGGACTGATGTATATCAAGCCCAGATCTCCCTTACCTGGCACCTCCTGGAGTGTTTTTTTCCTCAGCAAAAAATGATCCACAGCACGAGGATGCCATACAGCCATTCACTGCACGGATACAGATGATGTTACAAACAGCAGGAGGCACATCCGTAGTGCTGTACCTGGAAACCACACACCAATTTGTGCAGAACAGGCTGGATAAGTTCAAATCAAAGGAGCCTTTTGCCTGACAAGCAGAAGCCATTTATCAGGAGATAAAACCACCTCTCTCATGAAAAGGCCTGTTCGTTCATTGTCAGGCAGCCCCCACATCAAATTCTTGCAACCTGGACTCTGAGTCTTGGCTATTTGGTCAAGTGAAGGCCACAGCCCAGAAGGAACCAATCTGACACAGGGACTTGCTTCTGAGAGCTCTCTCAGGATATGGCTGGCCTCCTTGGAGCATCCTCAGGTACAGCTTTGCCAGGCCACCACAGGGGCTTGCAGCTTGTTCCTGTCTGCCTTAAGTACTCTGCTGTGTCAGTACTGCACTGTGGGAGAAACTAGAACACTGTGCAGTTCTTTCAGGTCTTGGCTGCACCTGCTGTGGCCCTGTTACCAGATAAACACTCCCTCATAGCAGTGACCTGGAAGAAACTGTCTAGCAAGAAATGGAAGCCAAAGCCACAAAAATTTTGGTTGGGGGCAGGAGTGGCTGTTCTTGGCAATAAATCAAAGACAGAAAACTTCCTTTGAATATTTTGGGCTTGACATAAAGGTGGTGTATCTCCTACTGCAGTCAAGAAGGATGATCTCCAAAGAATATGTTCATGCAGCAAGTGTTACTTTCAGTTTGTACTGCACCAAGTGAAGTGCAGTCGTTACCACGGTCAAGGCAAAGTAACTGAATGTTGTATTACAGAATGAGCAAAGGGTCCAAAGCTCAGAAAAATTATCATAAAAGCTTCTGCTGACTCTGCTGGCCTTGGAGAAGGGTGCTACATGCAGTGTGTTCAATTGCCTGCTGAGTCCAGTCAGCATTTGCTGATGTTGTTACACACTTGAGTCAAAACTCTCTTCCCTGCCTCACTGCCCTGGCAAAGGACCTGCCCGTTATCCTGTAAAATTTCCTCTGCTTGTCTGTCAGGGCTGCTGTGCTGTAATCTTGGGAGATAATCAACAGCGAAACCATTCATAAATCACAGCTAACAGAAGAGATGCTGATAGCGTCTTAAATTTCAAGCCTGTGAAGCCGTCATTTCAACAGTGACAGTCAAAAGGGAGATTAGGAATTCCTTTACATGGAAAAGTTTTTCTTGGAAGAGCAATCCTCTCTTTGGTTGCCTATAAACACAGTCATGTGGATTTGATTTTTACATGGCCCTTCTGCCCGCTTGTGGGGAGCACTCTGCAACCCCAGTGGGCCTGTTCTAGCACTGAACATGCGTTTGGAGAACTGCGGTGGGATATGAACAAGTGAAGCATCAAAAGCAAAGAACTGAAGCTTTGCTGGGTGCCAGTAGAGGCCAAATGGGCCGTCTGGGAGGCCATAGCAGGATGTCCCACAGAACCAGACACCTCTTGGCTCAAGTAATCTGTACCTCTGGATCTGATTGCAGAGTAGGAGCAAGACTGTGTCATTTCATGGTGCAAAGTGAAGCATTCTGATTTTATCTGCACTTGGTGCTTAAGGCTGGAAGGGTATGGTGAAATCTGTAGCCAAAAAGTGAATGCAGGGCTCAACTGACATCCCAGCTGGCGGAGAGGTGCTTCTGATCCAAACTGTGTCTTATCTTGCACTGTTCATTTGAAGAAACCACTTCGCAGAGGAAGAAAGGGAAGGGGAACGCCTCTGTGCAGTTCTTGCCCTCCCAGCCTTGGATGACCAGCAGTGTGCACAGAAGCTGTCTCCTGGTTGAGAAGAGCTAGTGTTAGATAAGCTCGAAAGTCACACTTATGGCTGTCCCCCATACCCGGCCTGTTCAAGGGCAAGTCTGGGATAACATCTGCTTACGGCATGGTTTGCTGCTAACTATAACCAGGTCTATATGAGTAATTACTAAGAGTATTGTCCTACTCTAGCTGTCTCCATTTCCATCCATAGAGCAGAGTAGGAGACCTAATAATGACTGGTCCAACAAGAAAGCCAGAGAAGAGAGGTCACATGGAGGAATATAAGCTGCTAAGATGTCTAATGTGTTTTCCTTCAGTTACTCTTCCATTCAGCACAGGAACTGGGTGGCACTCTGCTGGTATGTTTACACTCCCCGATTTATAGACGTACCCTGTGTTCCTATCCTGCTTAGTTTTGTGACTTGTAAGGGAAAAATATTGTTCTAGGTAGGACACCTTTGTTCTAAGCATCATTAGAGAAATGTACCCTAGTGAAATTTAAAAAAAAAAAGTCAAAAAGCAAATATTGCTTTTGATTTTCTGGCATTCTTTTTTTTTTTAAATAAAGAAGCCTGGATAACAGTGAGGATAACATCCCCCAGATATTCCTCAGATTTTTTTAAAATGTTTGCTTAGAATGCAGGACCAGAGGGGAGATGTAAATCCTCACTGAGCAACTTACAGATTAAATTCTTGACTCAACAAAAGTTACTGTAAGAATTCCTGTAGTTCATATTCTTGGCTAGCCTATTGGAGTAGTGTTGTGTCTCTTTGATTTATGACATATTATCCCTCTTCTAATGTCTTACAGTCAGTGGCACATTTCTTCTCCAGGTATCCACCCCATCTGGCATGTTTATAAAGCTTGGAAGGACAGCCACAGCTCTCAAGTTGCCTTTTGAGACATGACATGTTGAAAACAGGTCATTGCACAGTGGCATGTGATGGGCAGTAGGAGAGATGGCCTCATTCGTCTCTTACCTCTATTTCCTACAGCTCTAAATAAGGTATGACATAAAAGAAATGATTTGTGGACCATATGGTGGCCTGAGGATTGGAAGGCCATCTTCTTCCAAGAACGGTAGCTGTCAACTTGTCACTTGTGGAAGGAAACCAAGAAAAGCAAATCTATAGTCAGCTTAAATTCACTGTACAGAAGCTACATCACTGCTGAGAATACACAAATGGAAAAGAAAAAAAAGTCAGAATTCACTGTCCTAGGGAACTTTTCAACTTAAAAGTCTTTGGTTCCCATGTCTAAGCTAATGTACTACTGAAAACGAGTTGCTTCAGGATCTCAGCATCTCTCCTAATAAAAGAATGGAAGCTGTGAACTGAGCCTTCTTGGAGGATATCAGTCCATAGATCCTGCAACTCAGTAACTTCCAGGATCATTCTTACAAGTCATTGAGATGAAAATCTACTTTCCCTCTTTTTTTATCCTTATCAGCAGGCTCTTAGCATATCCCTCAAACACATACCTCCTTCATGGCTATCCAGCAATAACCCTGTGCCAGTGGGAATCTAATCAGCCTCTTTTGATTTCTGTAATAATCAGGGACAGATTTACTGCTCTGTGGTGCTTGGAGGGGCTGACTTTAGTACTACTAGTTAGTGTCTGACCATGTATCCAGCTTCTTAGCAGTCTGAAACACCCCCACACATGATACAAGCTGGGGCTAGGCTGGTTAGCCAAAGTCCTCTGAACTGCCTTCAAGAATTTAGCAATGCTTGATGACCAAGTGTGGTCACCTGTCCACCAGCAGCTGGGCTGAGACCACTGGAGTCATCAGCTAAATTACCCTGAATTGATGACCTGTAGATTAAAAGCACTACAACCCAGTCCCCATGATGCACAAAGTCCCCATTTCCTTTTGTATTTCTTTAATAGAAAAATAACAGGAAAAGTAATTACTGGCCGTATGAAATTTAAGTTCATACAGTATTTCCTATAAGGCTTCAAGCAACTCCTTGTTAAAGCAGATAAGTTAATCTATCTTTTGGTTCAGGTCACAGTAGGTTTTCAGCTTTAAATCACCACGGCACAGTAACTAATGGCATTTACCATAGAAATGATGTTGAAAAAACAAGGAACCTGAGCAATTATTAGGTGTATATTTCCAGTGAAAACAACCCACATACAGACAGTGTCAGTAAAAAAGGATGATTGATCATCTGGACTTTGTTCCCTTCCATTTTCCTGCCCTCTTTTTCTACAATGTAGTATTAACTCTAGGGCAATTATTGTAATGAAATCTGCCAGCAGACTTCAGCACGAGGAGGAGTTCTGGCACCACCGGGAGGGGCTCAGCAGGGCATTTTACCCCTGGAGGCTGAAACTGCACAGGAAGAGGAGCATGGGCCCTCCCGTCTTTCAGCTTTCAGAAAGGCCAAGGTAAGAGTTTTACCTGAGGTGGGGCTTTTTTCCACTTTGACTTCTTGGTAAAATGCTGTATGTTCCAGTCTTGACTCAGAGCTCATTAAAGTCACTGCAAAGACTCTTGCTGACTTTAATGAACAGTGGTTTAAACCCTAAAGCTATTATGTGATCAAAACTCCCACTAAACTGTAAATATGGAGGTGTTTTGTTTGCATTGCAGATATAATATTTGGCTACAAGGCAAAGATGCTTGAGATTGTTTTCTGTAGTGGTTTCTGTGCTTCCTTCAGATGCTCGGTATTTTTACTGCCCTGTTTATAATTAGAATTTTGTTTATTAGGTTAAATAAATTGGCCAGATTCAATCTCAGTGTAAAAGAGAAGCGACCAAAAGCTACTGAAGTCAGTGGCTTATCTTACAGTATGCATGCTGAACTGTTCGCTGCTGGTGTGAGAGAGCTTGTTCTCATGTACAATACGCAACACAGATATTTTCTGGTCAGAAAAAAAGTCAAGGAGAAAACGAAAGCTTAGAACTCAGAGCTTCTCACTGAGTGGTATCATTCTGAACAGCCTTTGGAAAGGTGTGTCACTTGTTCTCTAGACTGCCACAACACCCTGGGATGCTGTAAAAATAGCTGGTAGTGCCTGCTTGACAGGCAGGAGACGTGTGACCCTAAATTATGATGTTTTCCTTTTCATGATGAAATGAATGCTGCCTTAGACAGAGGCTGAAACACATCTGTTTGCGGTGGGAATGCCATTTTAGGCCCATTTCTTTTGAAACTAGGGTTGGAATTGCCAGGGATCAGCAGAGCTCCGGGCTCACAAAGAGGGCACTGTCTTTGAGGAGTCTTTACATAAACCCTGCACAACCGAGGCAACAGGAGTTTGCACAGCTGCTGCTGGAAGCAAACATGTACTTTTAGCTGACCTGGGCTGGTGACTTTGGGCGTTAAATCTGACGCTTTCCAGATGTAAAGCCCTCTCCTTCCACAGTCCCCAAACATTCAGTCCCCAGGTAAGAAGGAAAATAATAACAATAATAATAACAATAATAAAAGGGTGCCGTAAATGCCACACTGTAGTGTGTATTTCAGAGCTGACTTTTATAAATTGCATGGTCCAGTTTGAAGGTGTGTGGCATTATCCTCTCCCAGGAGCTGTGTTTTGAACCGCATTTGATTCAGAGCTAATTAGTGTTGCACGTACATTCAATCTCAACTCTGGCTGAGCATGTTCTTCAGACCAGGTGGCTAAATATTAAGAGTTCTTTTTACCTGCTGGATTTGGTGAATACGGGTCTTTGAGTATAAAACCTCCAGGGAATAGTCCTGTGCTGAGCACCAGGAGCATTCACAAGGACAAAGGCATCTCGCCAGATCATCACTAAATTAAGCTTTGTGCTTCATGGCAAAACAGCCTTGCACATCAGGAGACAGATCTACTGGAGAGGATGTGTTGGGATCCTTGTGAAGTATTCACTGCAGGACAAGCTACAGGGGAGGGGCTGGCTGCTCCCAGGTCCCGTGTCCTGACTGCAGGTTACAAGCTAAGCTGCAGAAGTTGCTGATGACTGCACAGCAGGCTCTGGGATGACATTTTTCACTTGATTCTCAGTAGGAGATGGAACCTCATCCTTGCCTCAGGTCCAGCATAAATTGTTTTCCTGCCCAGACGGGTAATTTTTAACAGTAATTCCCTTTGCATCTCTCTGCAGCCCTTGGATGGTGAGAAGTTCTTAGGGAGGGTGATGGAAGGGTGTGGGGTTCCTGAAGAGGATCATTTATTTTATTCCATTTTATGTAGGTGTGGTATTTATAAAGGCTCCAAAATTGGCAGCAAGAGAAAGACAAATATTCTGTTAAACAGCAGACTGCCCCTGCACAGACGGCTGCAGCCCAGCCTCTCCTCGGTCTCCATGCCAGTTCTCTCAAGCATGACCTGGTTTGAGGACCACCTTCAATGAGATCAAAAGGTGATTTTCCCAGTGCTTGCTCCACATACTGTTTACTGCCTGTCAGCTGGGTGGTGACTGTATGTGATTCTGGCCTCTCTTATTTGAAGTACAGATAACTCCAGGGAAGACAATTGTTCAGTGAAGGTCAAATTAACTTCTCGAGAGCTTTCAAAGCCCTAGAGATGTGTCCCAGGACATCCAGGGAAGTGGCTTCTCACAACTATCTGCTCTCTGATCAGCTGGCAACTCTTGAATCCCTCCAGCTTGAGGGACTGCCTGTTATCCTGGGAAAGAACCCTTGAAATATGGGCTAGACAGCTGCTGAGAGAGGGTGGATGTTTGGAGCTCATTTGTGCAGGGCTTTTCTGCGGCAGAGCAGTTAGTTACTCACATCTTCTTTCTCACCTTTCTTGCTTTCTTGATATTGCAATGCCATGAAAGGGAGATTTACTTCCCCATAGCATTACTGAAGGCAAAAAATAAAAAATAAAAGGCAGAATTTCTGTCTTGGGAATTTTTAACCTTTTTTCTCTCTTTGGTGAAGTGAAGAAACACTGACGTTTCCAAATCTTTCATGTAATAAAATTTCTAAGCTTCTTGTTCTTCAGAGGTCAGTAAGTTTTACTTTCACATTTCTTGATGAAAACTAAATGTTTTGCCATGCTCCAAACTGACATGCTTTGCTTCAGTTTGTTCAGTTAACCCAAAAGGCTTTACTTCAACTACATTCATCTCTGAGCATCACCCTTGAATCTGTATTTCCTCCTGGCCACTCTCATACAGGAATTCATTTTCTCAGTATTTCTCAGGGGACAGTATGTAGCTGCTATCATGTCTCACAGACTTGATAGAGTCCACTTTGTATTGTGGAGGAAGGAGTCCTCAAAGAAACAGCCTGTAGGAAATATGAGACATCTAAACCACAACCCCTGTCAGGCGGGATTGGGGATACTTGTAGGGAAATGAGGTTTTAATGGTTTATTGAACACATTCAAACTAAAACATACTTTTCTGATTTTGTTCCAACTGGCCCTGAAGAAAATATTGCTTCTTGACTTTCCTTAGCTGAAAAAAAAAGTGTCTTTTTATGTCTTTATTCTGAAAGGGAAAAGGGTTCAAAATCAGGATGTTTTTCTCCTTGAAAATTTCAATTTTGTGAAAACCACCTCTTTACTGGGCAGCCTTCCCAAAGGGAATCCCCAGCCAGCCCCTCTGCTAATATCAGTGCACACTCTTTGGAGCCGATCCAAAGGTCATTCACGCCATTAGACATTTTTATCATGGACTTGAATAAACTTTGGACCAGGCTCTTTTGGCAGGAATATACACAGTCTGGAAACCTAAAAATAAATTCTGATTTCAAGCCATCCACAGCTTTTCAGCCACCACGATGGTTTGAAGGTATGAGCTTGTCAGAGAGAAGGTGATGAAGTGATTTGGCCATCTCTCTGGCCGGTTATCTTTTTCTGTTTGCTGTAATAAACAAGGAGAGAGAGAGCATTCTACAGCCTCAGTGTTTAGAGTTCTTTATTAATTATTTCCCTTTGAAGCATCAGCCACAGATGGAAGATGTCTCAGGAGATTATCTAGTTTTCTGATCAGAAGGTTTTGCACAGTTGTAGCTCTTGGAATATGTAATGCTGTCATCCTCAGGTATAGGGAATGGAGAAGTCCCTCCACAGTGCAGTTTGACCACAACAGTAGTTTTAGGAACCAGTGAAAGGTATTGTCCCACAAGAGAAGAACTGCTCAGAGCAGTGCTTTTCATTATTTCTATCCTCTCCAGGGTCTGAGAGGTTGACAGGAATCAGAATGTGAAAAAAAACCCTTGGCTGCAGTGAATCATTATTATCTCAGTCACTCTGCCCATTCCTCTTGCTACACACCATGAAGGGATTGCTCTACAAATACTGACAGTGAGTCTTATCTCGTAATTATTATGCCTAAGCTCCTTCATCTGGAGCCTGCTCCAGCTGTCTGTTACGGCCTGAGTCCAACCTTGGTGCAGAAAAAACAAAATGTTTCCAGCATTTGAGTTCATTTCTCCTGCTACAAGTGTTTAATAGACTGTCACTGCTTGCTGGCTGATGAATCTCCAAAGCTGAACTCAAGTAACTGGTCACTTACTGTTGCTGAGCTTCATTTTCTCTAGCATTTCTGGGATTCAAAACAAACAGTCCTCATTTACATGACGTATATAGTAGTCTAATTGTAATGGATGTAGTTTAATTTATGCAAATTGTTATGGTCTAGTGCATCTTTGGCTCAATGGGAAAACTAAGTGTGGAGAAAATTACAGAGTTTTTGGTTCTAAGGACCCTTCCCAGGACCAGTAGGTCTCTGTGGGGCAGTTCTTCTGAAAAAGGCGATTGCTAAGGAGAAGGAGCTTGTTTGACATATGAAATTAGGGAGAATGGAGTGAAGAACGGGTGGTTGTACAATGTCAGGATATGAAGGCAGTGAGAAACAAGATGCTGAGGAGAGATGGAGAAAATTAGAGGCCCTCAGTCAGAAGAGCAGTGGGCTTGCTAACACTGGCAGTGTGGTGAATGGTCACAGTGCTGGTGATAGGATCCTGCTGGACCAATGTACAGTCACAGCAGCTGTTGGCTCAACCAGCATGGTTGGTCCATCCATCCGAGTACTGGATGTTTTGTTTTTTACCCATAACAGGAAAGAAAGTGTTTGCTTCATCCACAAGTTTTAAAGCAGCCATTCTTCTGTTTCCTCCATCAACTGGTTGCTGCAGTTGTCCTGAGTCCCAAGGCAGCTCTCACAGCTGCGGCAGTCTCTGTTTCAGGGTGTTAAGTTGTGGCAGTAATAATGCTGGCTCTAGTGAGAATGCAAACGTGTAGTTTGTTGATCCTGGACTGCAGAGCAGTACTACTGCCTGGCAACTACACCACAAGAGCTGGCAGGCAGACCTGTTTGCAGCACACTCCTCTGAAAGAGGAAAGGGTGTTTTCAAATTTCTTCTTTCCCTCCCTTTCCTCCAAGTTAGAGCCTGCCAGGAAGCTTTGGAGAGAAGCTCTGGTGCTCCAAGCTAACTCCAGATGTCTGGGCTCTTGCTCCAGGATGTGGACCCCCAGCAAACTTTGCTGTGTCTCTGCAGTAGGTGTGCATCACTGAAGGCTGAGGATGGCACTGGACCCGTCCCCTTTACAAGGAAGTCTGAAAACCCTTTTTAGAATCAGTGTAGTGTCCTAAGCATCATAATGTGTTCAGTGCATAGAGGATTTAAATGTGTGCATTAGGTGCCAACTTTTCATTGAAACCTGGTCCCATTTCAATCTCTCCTGAATGTTCAGCGTTCAGAGACTGGGCTGAATCTGAGTGAAAATGTACCAGGGAACTTTGCTGGAGTTATTCACAAGCAAATTAGGGGGAAAACAAGCACTGCTTGATCTGTTCTTGCCCAGCAGCAACCTTAACTCATGCATCTTGTTTGCTCTGTTTTACACGGGTACACATACGTTACTCCGAACAGCTACAAAAAATGACGTGGACAGAAGCTGTGGTGGACTAGCAGCCCAAACACAAAGAGGTAACAGGACACGGATGGACAAGTTGGTGACCTGGTACCTTTGTGTTTTTGCATGCAGCAGTCCTGCAGGTGTTTCACCTCAAAGGTGTTGTCCATAAGAGAGCAAAATACCAATCCAACGTAGTTAAGGTGACACTGCTTCCTACACAGCCAGGGGCCAGTTTTTAAGTGTGTCTTCGTGGTCTTTGAATTTTAGGCAGTTTCTTCATTAATCTACACCTTACAGCAATAATTCTTTCCTCTTGGTTCTAGAGTGCTTTTGCAGTTTGAAGTATCAGACTTACCTGTCAGTGCTCTTGTGAAGGTGGAAAAGCCTTTGGGTGCAGAGGGACTGGGGCAAGTTCACTCCTTAGAACAGCAGCATGGCTTTGATGCGGAACTGAGTTAGGATGTCAGATTTTGCCTGTCAGAGTTTGCATGAGATATAACCAGGAATCAACCACCTGCCCCCAAGGTACAGCTGCCTCAGAGAGAAAGGCAGCAGCTGTTTCATCATTCACATAAATAATTATATGGCTGAAAATTCGGAGGGACATCCGTGTTGACAGAAGTTAGTTGTCCTGTTTGAAAATGGTCTAGAGAAAGAGGTTAATGTGCGGGGATTGTGCAGCCACAACCTCGATTATTCATCTGCTTTGATGTCTCAATTCACAGAAGTTGGAGCAAGGGCAGGGGTGCAACTTCATGGTTGCTTCCAGCTTTTTTAGGGGGAAAAGAGGTTTATTTATTAGAATAGGCAGGTCACAATTTAACTGAGAGATTGCTAAAGGAATTCAGAGCCAGTGGGATTTATGACAAGGTGATGAAAGAGGAATTCTGATAGTTACCCAATAAGCTTCTTTTTCCAAGAACATAAAATTAAAAAAAAAAAAGATTATTTATTTATTTATTATTTATTTTTTTATGAATGGGTTCTTGTAGCGTGCAGGCTGCTAACACTATCAGCATTGTTTCTGGGGAACTCCAGACATCTAATCAATCTTCATTCTGTAAGAAAATGTTCCAAATTATACGAAAACCACATGGCTTCTCCTGTTTGTAGGGAAAAACCTGACCTGACCCCATCTGTGCTCCAGGATGGTTCAGTCCCCATCTTAGGATTAATTCCAGCAAGTCTTGTGATCCATTTTCATTGTCCTAGCACTCAGCAGAAAGCGCTTTGTGTAAGGATGCAGCTTTCCTTAAGTAAAGAGGGAAGCGTTCCAGGGAACACATGGAAAGGAAGATGGCATTAGCAGCACTGCATTACACATCCAAGCCATTCCCAAACTGTTCATGTTCTTTAGCATGTAGGGGCCACAGCAGATGAATGCATGATCTTGCCTGCTGTAGAAAATGCACTATTTGCCTCATATCAACTGCATCATTTGCTCCCACCTCTGACAGTTGTGCCAGGTTTATTGGTGGGGGCGGGATTCAGTGTGTGTTGGCTCAGGACAGTACCAGCCACTGCTTCCAAGGCAGTTTGCTGCCCCAGAAGCCTTGCTATAGGAAGGAGGGAGACATGTGAAGGTGGATACTGCGTCCAGCAGGGCAGAGCCCTAACTACAGTCCTGCTTTTCTAATTGCTTGGGCTTGTTTTCCCCGAGGACTCCTTGCTGCCAGAATTCCCCACAGGTTTCGTTTCTGTCAGATGCCAGCATGCTGCTTGCTCCTGCTCCCCTAGATGGGAGAAGCCAGCCCCTGCTGATTGCTCCCATAGGGCTTGTTACAATCCCTCTTTAGGTTGTGGAGAGGTTGGGAGTAGTTCTCTTCAGACAATACCTCTTCCAAAACGTTGAGGGCTTTCATTTGGCCTTTATACATACACATATCATGCTGTAGACGTGGTGAGTATAAAATAAATAGTAGTTTTATTTTATATATATAAATGCAAGTTCACAAGGCAAAGGCAATTTTTCCTTTGAAGAAAAAGGACTTCTGCTGAAAAGATGTTCTTTGAAGACTGATCGCTTCTCTCATAAATTACCCTGCTGTTTCCTCAATATCTTGTGCAGAAGCATGGTGCATCCTATCCTAGTTACTATTTCAAAGCCTAGTTCAAACCAAAGCAAATTGCAGGCATTTAGTTGCTTTCTGAGGGGAGCAGAAACTGTCTGGGGTTGTCTGGCAGAGCTGGTGCTTCATAGGACTGTTAGCAATATGCTTCTCTGTTTGTTAAACCTGAGTTAAATGCAGCAGTCTAACGGTCTTTCTCAGCCCATTAGGGGCTAGAGGGCTGACAACTAGTCTCTCAGAGTTGCTTATTTATTTTTAAACAAATATACAAATGGCTACAACAGTTTGAAAACGCTTCTTGAGTGCGTAGCCAAGTTACATCTGGATTGCCAGGCGTGGTATCTACGGATCTCACCCTCCCACCTCACACTGCTGGTGCCAAGCACTGGTGCCTCCCTAGAACTGGCTGTGCTGCTGTCGTCCGTCAGTACTGTGGCCGTGCAGCCCAAGTCTCACCTCTCACATGGTCTCACTTGCAGACAGTGTTAGCTAGTGAGCAGCTCCAGGGTCTGGTGCAAGGCACTCTCCTCCCACAAAAGAGGGAGAAAGAAAACAAGTCCCTTGACGTCAACCTGCCTGCAGAAATGTTTTCCTACTGAATGAATGTTTTTCTAAATATAAAATACCTGCCATCTGGCTAAATATACCTCAAGGAGAAAGAGGTAGTGTTTGGGGCAGGTAAGCCTGCCTGGGCTTTCTTTAACATGTTTGGAAAAAAATAGTCAAGTGGAATTTACTAAATATTGGTGCTTTTGCACTGCTATACTGGTTTCTGTTGCCCTGAAAGCTTTGTCACCAAACTGATCGCCTGGTGTATTTATTGCTGTGTATTGGCTCAAACATCTTTCAGAGGATCCGTCTGGCTCACTAGCAACCAAAGTGATGTCTGCCAAGGCAGTTATCTGAACGCTGTGCTGGAAGTAACATGGCCTAAATGAGGGACTTCACTCCATCCTGATAGCCTCGCACCATGTTCCCCTTTCTCAACAATCAACTCTTTTTTTTTTTAATTTTCAGGCGTTCCAGGATCAGATATCATTAAAGGTCCCGGCATTCAGTGTGCTACGCACCAACTCTCTCATAGCATTTGAGGCAAAGGTAGGTCAGGGAAGATACTGAGGGTATTCTAGTTCAGACAGCTACAAAAACGTGTCCCCTCCTGACTGATGGTGAGCCACACAAGCAAGTTGTTTGTCCTTGGGGCAGAGTGAGGCCTAGATTGCCTAAATCCTGGTTCTTTCCTTTCTACTCTGTGCCCTAGTAGAAAACGACAACTGTATCCATCCAGGAAACTAAGGCTGATCTGAGGGAGTCAAACTGCTCCCCTCAATGAGGAGGAAAAAACACATCTTTTGAACTCTTCATGTATAATACATGTTTGCACACCCTTTCTTAACTAATATCAAGGAAAACTGAGAAACTTCAGCGAGAAATCTGTCCTGCCCTTTCTTTGTCTACATCCAGTGTGGTTTTGTTTCTTTCCAAAACAGTTAGATTTCCGGACAAAGAGAATTGGAGCTTTGCTTTGAGTTTTTTGGCTCTTCTCAGTTCATGTCTCTCTGGCTATTCCTTTATTCAAACAGAGTCTTTTGTATGAAGTATATGAGGTTGAACCGAGGGCAAATATTTTTACAGTCTCATATTCTGAATTGACACCAGCCAACCCACCCTTCTACAGCGCTCTAGCAGGATTTCATGTCAAGTTGTTCCCCTTCTTCAAAGGTCCGACTGTGCCCTTCAGCAAAGTCATAGGAGTCCCTTGGCTCCACAGGGCAGGACGAGACAAAAGCTTTGCCTTGCCGTCACTCTGCCCTCACCAGGACTGGGCAGTGCAGCCAAGGTCCAGGTTCATTGTCTGGGTGAGGTAGGTGCTGAGATTTTGAGTTGCCTTCTCAGGCAAAAGAGAGAAAACAACAATGAACTCTGGCCCTGTTTGTGAATTGGAAGAAGCAGAGAGTTCAGAAATGAAATAGGGTTGAAGGAAAGCAGCTCTTCTAGGGACAGGCTTGGGAAAAGGAAAAACCTGCTAATAACTGGAGGAGAACATCTAAGACCAGCTTTGAAGCTGATAACAGATTGCTCATTCTCTCTTATTTCTCTCTACTTCTTTCATCTGTTTGTTGGTTTGCTTTTGTTTTGTTTTGCGTTTTTGTTTTGGTTTTTTTTTGGGGGGGGGCGTGGGGTTTTTTTGTTGTTTGTTTGTTTTACCATGTTGCCTTTTCTCAATACCTTCTTTCAGCTGTTCCACAAATTACTTCCTTGCTGTAACTTTCAAGCCCTTGATGTCTGTTATTTATTTTTCTTCCAGCTAGTTAATTGTTTTCATCCTTTTCTTTTCTTTTTTTGCAGAAACGAAGGAGGTGACAGGCATGAGAAAGTCTAGATGGAGGAGATCAAACCAGCAGTGAAGTCTGTCCCGTTCTTTTATGAAGAGACATCCTGAAGAGACTTGCTGTAGTCAAACATTCCTGCACTGGCAAGTGCTGTATATCTGAGGAGACTTGTGGTATGCTGTTGTCCCTGTGCTGGAGTATTTCGCTGGGAGAAGCTTTTGGTGAGTGGATTGTTGTTTTTGGTTTTTTTGGGGGGTGGGATATTTTTTCAGTTTTTCAGGGACGTTATCCCACCCTCGTCTTTGGTAGCACATGAACTGGGATTTGATAGGAGTATAGGCACTAGTAAAGCCCTAATTGATGCAGAAACTTGACACTGGAGGTGGAGAGGGAAATTGCTATGGCTGCCTCTGGGCTTTAAGCAAAAGGCACTTTTCAGTGGAGTCCATTGGAATTTGAAGGCAGTCACTGCAGTATCCACATAACTGCTCATCCCCTGCTTTCTTCTCTGTCTCCATCAGGTTCCATTGATGCACCTACTGACCCATCTCTTCCCTTGCATTGCAGTTTGTAGTTCAAATGCAGCCTTTGTCGTGCCTGTCTTGTGGAAGCCTGGGTGCCAATGCAGTTAGGCATGGGTCTAAGAGTTTAGATGCAGTTAGGCGTGGGTCCGGCCATCCCTGGGAGATGGTCCTCCTTTAGTGTGACTCCTGCGGGATTTTTGTTAGAGCTTTACTAATCTTGTGCACTTTGGAAAGTTTCCAGACTCTTTCTGCCCCTTGCAAACTCGTAGGCTAATGTGCACATTGCTTTAATTTGTTCTTCTAATGAAACCCAATTATGCCTGTAGGTGCCTGGCTGTTAAGTCAGTAATTTACTTCACGGTAGCTTAGCATGTTTCTTAAATGCCTGTTTTGCTGTGAGGTTTCTGTTCATTGAAGGAATGTGCAAACCTGTAAAATAGCACTGGAAAGAATTTATTTGGGAAAAAGAGACCCAAGGTGAACCATACTTTTTTTTTTTTTTTCCCTGTTCACCTGTAGGGCCATAAAAGAACTAACTAAAGAACTCAAGGGTCGGTGCTGCTTTAACAAGCTTTCTTAACTTGTCAATTCTGCCATAGTTGGTCTGGATACAGATCTAGAGTGAAAGAGATGGGGCAGAGGCTGTGATACAGGTCTTCTTCCCGTGTTCTCAAAATGGTATCATCATAGTTTGTGTGGGGTGGGATGAGCTTCAAGTGTGAAAGCACTTCTAATCTCAAAATATCTCCCCAGCCCTGCTAGAGGACCTAGAATCTCTCTCCATGTGTGAGCCACCTTATTTTTTAAAGGGGTGTTAGTGAAAGTGCATTTTTCAATGGCCTGTGACCCCCCCGTGCCCTTGATTTGAACTGTCCTTGCCCACATGAAGCAAGTTTTCTGGTAGAGGCAGTACACACTTCCTCAGAGAATTTTCATGGCCTGTTTTGCCACAGCTGTAGAGACTTGCTGCACAGATTGGACCTGTACTGGACCCTTTGATTCTGGGGTAAACAGGGAGCAGCCTCAGGGAAAAACTGAGATAGGGAAAGAGTGGGAGCAGTGGGCCAAAGAAGGGAGCTGGGCTGAGAGGTGCCAGGGAAACTGTGTGGTTCATTCTGCTCCATGCCAGCAGTGCTCTGGAACCCTCAGCAGAGCTGCGTGGAGTAAGTGCACTTGGAGGAATCAGAGCAGCAGCTGCTGGCAGCTGCACCACCAGTTGTGCTGAAGTGGAGGAAGCAGTCCTGCACAGCCTATGAGGACTGCATGAGCAGTAGTAGGTTTATGCTGCAGCAGCCAAAACTTAGTTTAAACAAACGAAAAGCTGTCTAACCTCAAAGCTGCAGGCATTCATCAGCCTCCACAGAGGCAATGTGTCCTGGGGCCAACTAGGACTTTTGCTTGAGGATTTATCCCGGCAGGAGCCCTTGGTTCCCAAGTGGGTTAAAACTCTAGGCAGTCTCCTGCACAAAGCCTCACTGATCTGAAAGGATCTGCTTCTGAGGCTGTTTGATGCAGGACCAAGGATCTTTGTGGAACAATTCTGTATACCCAGCATGGATACAGCAGTACCAATCCTTCTATAGTGGCTAAATTGGAGTCCTTTCTAACCCATGTGCTTTTACTTGGTTCTTTCAGGACTTGTGGTCCCCAAATGTAATAACTCTCCTTCTCATTCAGCTCTCATTTGCACGCGCATCTTTAAAACAGAAAAACAAAGTATTTCAAAGCTTTCTCTGTGTTAGGACTGTTTGGGTGGTGTGGCTTAGACTGGGTTGCTGTATTCCGTATTACTCTGTTCATTAATAAATGGTATTTACTTCATTGGCAGTATTCCCTTCTTCGCTGGCTACACTCTCACAAAGTTATCAGTGACACTTAGCTTTAATAGGAGGCTCAAGATATCTGATAGGAACAGGCATTTCTCAGATGGGATGAAATGTGAAGAGAATCAAAGGACGTTGCTGCTTTGCTGGGAACAGGACAAAGTCACCTCTCGATAACGGGATGTTCTTTAGGACTTTCTAAGAAACAAGGCTACATTTTCAGCTCTGAAATCTTAGTAGCCTCAGGCTTTTGGAAAGCTCTATTTCATTTAGATCCTGGCATTTACTTTTGTTTGCGTGGACTGTAAAGACCCTTTTTATTCTGATTCTCAAGAGCTGTTTACCATTCAGCACATGTGGTCTGCATCGCTCACACTAAAATCTTTTGAGGACTTGGCGCAACCCTTTTTAGTTCTCTGATCAATGCTGGCTAAGGAACAATGGGAAAAGCCCATGAAAGTCTGTTGCTCAAAATCTGCTACCCCTATTCTCTTTAACTAGCAACCTCAACTGAGGTAGGGGTTGCTGGCGTGATTTTTTCAGTGGTGCTGGTGCAAATCAGGAGTCACTATGCTGATCTGAAAGGAGGCGTGTCAATGTAAAACCAGAGGACGACTTCACCAGCTGCTTGTGTGTCTGCATTGAGAGCAGAGCTTTGCCCTCTGCCTTGATTTACAATTTAGTGCTTCTGCACACTGTTGGTGCTTTCATTTGATCAGTTACATGGGCAGCTGTCTTCTAATGATGCACTAAGCTGTCACCAAGGTTTGGATCCTGTAGGATCCGACTGGAGTATAAGCTGGACTGAGTTTAACTGAAATCTTTTCTGCACGAAAAGCAAAGCCTGGACCTTGCAGTAGCTTTCCTCAGGGATCTTGACACTCAGGGTATCCAAGGATCAAGATTTGGTTTCAACCTCTTTGCATAGTTGAGTGTAAGAATGTTAATCCAATGGGAGTAAAATATTGCCTTCCTGCAGCAATTTTAGGTTAGCAGCCTGGAAACTTGTTAGTCACAGAATTAACATAACACCTCATTGCTGAGTATTCCACTTCAAATGGCTAGGAAAGGTGTTTGTGAAAGCAGGGAGGTAATTGGCCACACTGGTTTTCGAAGAGCAAGAAGACAAGGGGAAGTGAGTGAAAGACTTGCAGTGACTGCTGAGAATGCAATAGCAACAGGGTCCTAAAGGGACCATTTTGCTTGTGCCTTGGATCAGCGTGTGCTCCTATAGAAGCAACTGTTGGCTGAATTTGTAAGATGTGGTTCAGTCTTTGAGCTGACACGCTCTGCTGAGAAGGTGCTGTACTGTGAAGTTGAATCCATGTGTGCACAGAGAGGTCATATGTCTTCTTTTTGTTTTTTAGCAGTTAAATCCCTATGGCGGCACCAGCACATCTACATGAGGCTTTGGAATCCAGATCTCTCCACTCTGAACTGCAGGATTTGTGGGTCAGGTGTAGGGCTTGTCACCTTCTCCATTAAGGGTCATATGAAGTTTTTGAGATCTCCAAATTTGGGTGGAGGAAGCAAGAATCAGATCTCTTAGTGGCAATAGGCAGTGGCCAAGTTATAAGAAGTTATCCTTAGCTTGAAGGCTCACATCTCCCCTGGTGTGAGGACTGCTTATACTGGGATGATGTGTTCACTGTTCGTGGCAATGGAGGACAGAGGCCAAGCCCTTAGCACAGCCCTGGTAGGACCATGCTACTGGAGAAGTGGAGGGCACGGAGTCGTCCTCACTGTGCCCTGAGCTCTAAAATGAGAGAACATAAAACCATCCACAGCCAGATGGCTTCCAGTTGCAAGAGCACTGCACTGAAGCACAGTCATAAAATAACTAGATGGCATTTAATTGCACTGATGCTTTTGCGTGGGTTTGTAGAGGCCACAGCTTAGTGAAGCACCTGCCTGAAATTAAGCACAGGATATTCCCTGCTTTCCTTTACTGAACTGGCATTAAAAATGTCTGGTTCTCTTCCCATCATCGATTGAGCAAAGCTAAATAACTGTCCACTGTGCTTGCTTGCTGTTCTTTGCTTACACCTCTCAGACTGTGTGCCTAAAGAAAAAAAATAAAAACTGAGGGGTGTGAGACTTGAGGGGGGTGGAGAGGGAAAAGTCCGTCACTTCCTCAGGAAACACCTATAACAACAGTGCTTGGAAAAAGTATTTGAGAAAGCCTCCCTGGTTTTTTTTTCTTCTTTGAAAACCACTGCTCTAACTCCACAGCATTCTCCTTTTATTTATTTATTTTTTGAGACATGGTCCAGTTTTTTTTATTTTCGAGTTAAATGAGCAATAAGTAGTATTCAGATGTTGACATAAATTTATGTGTACACCTGCTGACTGCCTCGTAAAGAATGAAAATGCTTTTAGTTAAGAAATGGCAAGTAAACTAAAATACTGCAATGACGTTCACTCATAAGAAGCTCAAGCAGCTAAATTATATATGTATTTATTAAATCGCACAAGACTTCTGAATGACCTTTTTCATTTGATGGTGCTTGATAAAAGCAGCACTGATTTCAGTTCTTACTCAAAAATCTGTCATTCTTCAAGGGTTTATCAGTCACAGTGTGTACTTAAAGGAGCTTTCAGATCAAAGGGAGAGGAACTGGGTGGCTGCGCATCAGTGTAAATTCTTATGTCCCCAAGACTGACTATGTTCCAGGTGGATGTGTGTCTACTGGACTATTGATACCTCCTCAAATTCTTAATTTACAAAATTATGACTTAAAGCAGAATGGATGTGCAAAGCAGCTAAAGAGTAAAATGGAGAAGGTAAGTTTCTTAATGTGAGCATCGATTCCTTTCTAGTTGTAGAGAGCTTCTGAAAGGTTCTTCAGATGGCTTTCAAGAATGGTGATTTAGAGAAAAGAAGTTAATGATGATGGGCTGGGCAGCTGCTGCTGGAATTTGACTGTTTCCTTGAAAGCATAAGGCCAAGCAAAGATGAGCTTTGGAATGCTGAAAACAGAACACTTAGTGTGAAGCCAGAGCAGCAGCGAGATGGGGAAGAAGGGAGGCAGTAGGAATACAATCTTCTTGACCGGCTGCTATTGGAGGCTCTTGCTACTGAGCTGGGAAGATGCAAAGGCATCTGAATTCTCCTTGGTTACATTGCAGGATATGATAATAACAGACTAATGGAGACTGTCGTACACAGTTCCCATAATATCAGGATCAAACTGAGGGTCTGCTCAAACAGGTAGCCTAGTCTCCCATTTGCTGTGTCCAGGTATGAAGCCTTCTATTTTGTAGATCATGTTTTCATTACATGCTCTGCTTTTATTCTGAACGTGGTCTTTGAGTGCTCTCAGGAGATGTTTTTATTTGGACTAATGCAGTCTTCCCAGTTTTAACGTCTGACTTACTAAAATTTTGGTGTTTTTTAGTCAGGCAGTCTACTTTGGACTTATTTTGGGCAGTGTAAATATGGGGCTGCTTTTCAACAAGACTAGACTGAGTTCAGAGCTGTGACATGTCTGTGAACAGCATATTGGTTTTTAATGGTTTTCCAGTTAAAAAAAGTCACAGCAAAGGGTGAATTTAATCTCCTCACCATGGGATGAATGGGAAGCAGAGAGGTGGTCTTGAATTTCAGGCATGAGGCTTGGGTGTCTTTGAACTGAACCTCTGGGCCAAAAACAATATCTCAGTAATAGGATATGTGATGTGAATTTTACAGCCTATAACTGCTTCCCAGTTAGGACAGATACTGATAAACTATATTCATGAGGTGCACTGTAAGCTCTGAAGACATTTTTGGTAACGTCTCAGTGGTCCCTTTGAAATGCAATGAATATCACTTGGCTCATTTACAATCTATTAGTGCCTGGGGAGTCTGGGAATTCATGGCTTTTGGTTAATGTGCATAAATCCAGGGGAAAAAACACAGGGTTTTGGTCATGAGGGTGACACAGCCTGTTGTGGTAAAACATGCAAGTATCTGTGATAGTGAATCTTGGGGGCTCTGTATATGTGAAATGCTATAAAACTGCAAGGCTGGAATCTGAAGGACAGCTGTTCAAGCAGTGAAGGGTCAGGGGCTGATCTGCTGTCACTCTGAGCAGTCCTCCCAAAGAGGACTTCAGTATTGAGGGCAGTAAGAGTCCGTGGCTGGAATTCATACTCGGCCAGCATTTCTGTGTTGAGCAAGCCTGGCATATCAAAAGGCTGTTTGACCTGCCTGTGTCCCTTCTGCTCCTCTCTCCACCATGGAACTTGCTTGTACAGCATTTAATGGGGGTGCTGGGACAGAGCCTTGCTTGTTCAAATTTCAAAGCGCATTGCAAGGAATGTGAGAGGCAATGGGCAGGTTAATCAAAGAAGTCTCATATTCGGGAGTTTGATTTATACCTGAGCACCTGACACAGATCGTGTAGGCTGGTGGCCTGACACGCAGGCTGCAGGTTGTAAAACCCCTCACAAAGCTCTTGCCCTCCACCCCTTCCAGCCACACCAGGCTGGAAGCAGCTCATATCTGTGTCCCACATGCCTCACATGAGAGTTGCTCTCAGCCTGTTGATAGGCAGTTGTAAACTCAGAGCCACTCCATGTCTTCTTTCCGTCCCCTCCAGCCCAAGTCTGTTCACTTAATAAGGACTTGGACACCAAAGAACCCTGTACAGGATCAGACCATGTCACACCCAGAACAGGCTGCAGTCCTTAAACGAAAGTCACGCTCATTTAAAAAAAAAGTATTTTTGCTTCTCTGCCACATCTGTAGGCTCTAGCTGGGATCTAAAAAGCTGAGCTAAGATTTTTGTCACTAGTGCCTTTGTTGAAGGTCTGGATTTCATGTAGGAAATCCTGTGCTAGAATTACTTGCAGAATGTATCCTTCATGCTGGAAAACAGATAAGGAACACAGTGTTGCATGATGCTGTAGCCTGCCCTCAGTCTGCAGCTCATGGCATGTCTAACATCAAGCAGACAAGGAATGGCCACCAGATTGCCTGCAGTGTGCTTGTGGCACTGTTGTGGTGATTAGGAGCCAATCTCGAATTCTGAGCTTCCATTACCAGGCCAGTTCATTCACGAGGCTTCAGAAAATGCTGGTACTTTGATCATTTCAAGTCCTAGCATATAACTGGGGGTGCCAAGCTCAGACTTCAAAGTCCATCAGTCCCCAGATCCATAAAAGGATCAACAGTGTCATCATGCAGAAGGTCTGACAGGGGGCGGAGGGGTGAGAGCACATTCCTTCTTTCCCCACCAGAACTCAAAACTCCTGGGCCATGCCTGGAGGAGGCTGAATGCTTTGGTGTGATTGCTTCTGGTCTTTTCTTTCCTTCTTCACATTGTAAATTATTTAAGTGACAGCATCAAGATCAGAGAGAAGCACAAGAAAAAATTTCAAGTAAATGCTTTATACTCGGGATCATCTGTCCAAAGAGCTCTGCTTGCTTTGTGGGTATGAGGTTGCATTCAGCCACAAAACATCCCTGTAATAGCTTACAGCTGGGGAAACTGAGGCATGAGGCTGTTAAAACGTGACTTGGCTAAAACATCTGCAAAGTGTCTGCCAAAACTAGGAGGAGCGTCCTGTCCCCTGACAGCTCCTCTGCATCTGCAGGAGCATGCTTCCTCCCTCCAGCAGCTTGCCAAAGGCTGCAGAGGAATCCCCTGCTCCTACACATCTTGCCTTTGCTTTATTACATGGCAATTCTGCTTCCATGGCAACTTGCAGAGCGGCCCAGCAGACCTGCTGTACAGCAGCACCCAGCCTGCTGGCCGGTTACTCAAGCCCCACATCTCCAGTATATTGCATATACTTGTAGCTCTTTCTACACTCCCATCCTGAAGCATTATCAGCCTTCTTTTGCAAAACCTTGGCCAGCATACAGTCATTTTAAGGGAATTCTGATCCTCCTAAATGATGGTTCCTTCACTTGTTTCTTCTCTTTGGAACAGGAATTGTTTTGTTTCTCTACATGTGCAGAGTAACACAGTAGGTTTAGCCAGCCGTGGTGTTCAAGGTTGCTATAAATACTTTTCTGCCTTGTATGAGAGTTATGTATTTGTTATAGTTCTCTTCCTTGTCAACAGCCTTTCTCAAAGTTGGCTATAGGAAAAGGTCTGGGATGCTGTGACCACACAGCTCCCTTTGAAAATGCCCAGAGCACCTGATCCAGCTCCCTGAGTGGAGCAGAGATGTCCGGGATCCTGAAAAGCCATAGCTGCTCCAACCATCCAGTTTTAGTTGTGTAATTTAATAGCATGGTCTGTACCTTGTTCAGTGGTGCCCTTCTGCTTGAATTGATTTTCTAGTATCCTTCTGCAATTTCCTTCTCTTTCACCTCGGAAAAAAAATGAGGGGAAAATTATTTTTAAATGCAGAACAAGAACAGGAGACTTTCTGCACAGCTGCACAAAACTCCTTCAGGAAATGCATGAGGGTATGCCTCCTTTCCTAGCCTCCATCCCCCAGTCCTGCTTTAAATCAGTGATATGCAGTCACTTTAGGGCTGAAACATGGTATCCACTGAGCAGCATGTGATAAAACCACCGGAATGGTTTTAAGGGCAGAGCAGCAAATGATTTTGTTCCTCTTGGAAGTTAGAGAGAATACCGGGAAGCAGTTTGGAGGGAAGTGCCTGGCCATGGCTCTTAGCTCAGACAAAGATTGCTTGTGCTGAGAAAGGTGATTACAGGTGAGCTGAGGTTTCTCACAGCCCCAAGCCAGTAGGTAACCCTTGTCTGGAGTCTGGTTGTTGTTGGCTCTGGGTAGGCTGCTGGGTGCTGGAGGAGGCAGGTGTCCAGTGAGAGGTGATGATGTTTGTGCTGTTGGCAGCAGGCAATCTCCCCAGCATGCCCGTCCACCAGAAAGGTTTCTGTATTCCTGAGTGGGATACAAGCCTTTCATCAGGAGCCAAGAAAGGCTTACCTGCAAATTCAGCCTCCAGCAGTGGAAGGGCAGAGATCTCAAAGTTCACCCTATCATTAGTGAAGTAGGATAGGTAGTTATGGCTAGGACAACAACATTAGGTGTTTGGAGCCTGCCATCGAGTATTTTCTGGCTTGGCCAAATCACATTTATCTTTACAAAGTGTCCCAATTTCCCCACCTCTAAAATAAGAATGAGTCCTTCCCCACAGCTGCAGAAGAAAAACTTGATAGATACTGGCTTAGATTGTGCAAATCTTAAGTTTTCCCTCCTGGAAGCAACAGATGGCACCCCATCTGGGGCAGGGCTTTCACCTCTAGCACTGTGGATCTGCAATGCCTTAAGTTTGGGATTCTTAAAATCAGAGAGTGCCTCGATTTGCTGACCGAGTTATGGCCTCAGTGATGGTTTTACTTACTCTAACGAGGTGTTGCAGGCTGGAAATAAAGTCTCTCCGAAAATACAGAAAGATAACTTTTAAGAGGTAGATTTTTAATTGTGACTTGAACAAACAGATTTTAGTTTCCATATGAGTCTGTTCTTTTCTATTTCTTCTGCAATCTGAAATTTCACCAAACTTGTCTTGGTAATAGTCTTATGGGCCTATAACCCTGTCTTATGGTCTGTAACCCTGCTTTCCATGGGCTGCTGGCATTACTGGTAAGATCCTGCAATAGCACCCAGAGTGCCTCTTCAAACAGGCATATCTGCAGTCAGGCAAAGGGGAATGCAGAACAAACTGAGGAAATTGCTTTCCTCCCTCTTTGGGGTATAAAACGTTCTCTTCTTTCAAGTTAATTCGTTCTGTGAAAGTTCCCCTTGAAATCATTTTCCAACTACTTTGAAAGATCAAATAGATTATATTGAACGCTACTGTAAGATGGAGTGCCCATTTGGATTTAATAAATGCTGGTTTATGGAGCTAGCCTCATTATTTCTTTGGGATAAACCTATAGAGAATGGAGAGGAGGAAAGATTTTTATGTTTCTGAAAAATTTATCCCACGAACAGTAAAAACATACCATAGAAATATACCAGCCACAAAAATGACATCTTAAACACAGTATTTATGACTTTCTATATTTGTTTTGCATAAACTTTTCTGGTTTCTATTACTTAGATTGATTTATAGAGTTTATTTGGAATAAATGTAATGCATATTTAAAACAAACAAAGCCCCGATCTGCTAAGCACCCAGGAGCTATAAAAGCTCCGTACGGTTCAAACTGGGACCCTCCAAGTCCTTTTTATTGGAATACCTTTTTCCATTTAAAAAAAAATGCAGGAAAGTGGTATGAAAGGAGATGAAGAAAAACAGTTTGGGAAAATACATGTAGCCAGCATTTGGGCTAGAATTGGACTGAACACTTTATTCAGCGTCATGTTCTGTTCCTTAATGAAATGTTCTTTATCCAAATGGAAATTTTACCACGAATATCCCTTTTCACCAATTTGTCTTGGAGGTGTGGGGAGCTGATGGGTTGGAGGGAATTGAAAATTTCTCAGAAAATGTTTTGGTTTTACTGAAATTCATGTAACTTTGGAAGACACACCAAGCTAGAAACTTGTTAGTAATTTTTCCATGGGAGCATTAATTTCACCCTTCAGAAGTTATGGAAAGCAAACAAGAACTTGAAGCAATTTGTCTATAAGCCATTGGTGCTTGATTTGTAAGTGAGCTAATTGCATACTTTAGCAAGTTGGGGGAAAAACAGTAAAACAAGGGTTGTATTTATTGATTTATTTTTACATAAGTTGCCTTTATCTTCTCTTTCCTCCTGTTCCTCTAACAGGCTTGGCGTCTGCCCTGTTCTTTCCTGTAACTGAATTATTTGTGTATTCTTAGTGCATTTCTAGATTAGCTAAAATAATACCTTTCTGTATATCTTAGGGTAGGTTTGCAAGTCATCGTAGCACAAAGACTCTCTCAGAATCCTAACTGATGTTTTCACATGCCAACAGCAAAGCACCTGGGTCTTGAATATCCAAACTCAATGGTATTGAGTGAATAAAATTTAGGATTATCCTGAGTTCGTTATTCAAAAAATGCTGGCAGATTAAAACTGAAGCTCATCTGCTTTTAAATAACTTAGAATTATAATTTCATCTGTATTTGCTGAAAACATGCCTGCTGCCATGGCATCTAAGTTGATGCACACAGGAAGACGGTATGCTTGTATTCTGTTGACAGCTAACCAGTGGGTCATATTCCTAAGTGTGCCATTTTTTCAAAAAATCATCATTCCAAGCTATCTCCCACTTACTGACCTGACAGTATGTCCTTTATGGTTGCTCCCTAACCAGTCTGATCCTAGGGAAGACTTCCTTCAGATTAGTCCCAAGTCAGCGAACGACAGGTGCAAGTGGAACAGTTCAGGTAAAGTCCTGCCTTTGGAGTTGTTCTTCCACACCTCTGAGATGGCAGTAAATGGCAGAAAAATGGGATATTCTTAATCTAACCTAAGATGGCACACTGGCCTTGGCTTGTCATGGGCCTGTCTGGATTAAACCATACTGCTTTGGAAGCCAGGGTACACTGAACGGTGCACTCACGTGCTGCTGGTCTCACAGACCGTGTTTGGTGGATTATCTGCTTGTGTTTGTTGGGCTGCTGTTAAACTTTTGCCATCCCCTCATGACTCCAGTGTATTGTCTGTGACACCTCCCGGTGACTCCACATTGCTTGGGCACAGACAGCACTGAGAGCCCTGATGCAAAATGTGCCTCCCACCTTGCCAAGCAAGAGGGCTTCTGCACTAAAATAAGTGATTGCCAATAATGAGGCACTATTTGACAGAGAAATAATTGGCTGTGGCACATAAGTACTGATGTAACTGGGTTTAAAAAGCATCTTTTTTCAAGTTGGTTGAGCACAGAGCTGTAGGGGATGGAGAGCAGCACTATGAAACATAAATCATCTCCTGTGACCTTTGTGCACAAAGAGCTTTCATCTCCTACTACTAATTGCTAAAAGGACATGCGTATTCTTCTAGTAAGACCTTCTACTCTTCTTTAATTGTCTGATGCTGCACTCAACAGGAGTTAACTTCAGCATCAACAAGGACAGCAAAGGCTGGGACCATTGTCCTCCTCTGTCAACATGGCTACAGCAAAATATATGGCCACTATGGGGGGAGAATGGATCCATTAACGGGGGACAGACTCACTTGTTTGTGTGGGCACTGACTAGCAAGACAAGAGGTCTGTTTTGAATTTGGGAAGGAATAAACAACAATTGGGTGACTACACAGGTTCACCACACAATAGTCAGTATATATCATTCCTCTTATTTTTCTCCCTTTACATCTCCAAATTTCCCACCCCTTTTCACAGATCATCTTTTTCCCCCTTCCTATTCAGAGGCTCTACACCTCCACACGCTGCCCTGATGTCTTTCAGACAAACACAGAAAATGGAGCTGTTGAAAGAAAAACCCCAAAATGCAAACAAAAATGTCTTCAGATTAGGCAGATGATACCAAATCTCACCTGCCTGTACGCACGTAGAGCAGATGTGCCCTCTGGCACCAGGGAGTTATTTAGAGAACTGTGAACTGAAAGGCATCAAATGGCCCTTGTGGGGCTCTGCAGCAAAGCTATGTCTGCCAATGACAGAATGGCTCTGATTAGTAGCAGTGATCATGTGTATTTGGTCCAAGCAACCATGCTTCACTGTGCCTTGATAGCAGGGAGAGGGATTGGGAAAAGACTGTAAAGCTTTACTAGTGAAACTGATGGTCTTAAGGATGCCACGACAATAGAATGGGTAGGTTCCCAGGAAAGAATTTGATGGGACACAAGAAATTACTGGGACAAAACCCCGGAGACTGGACACTTACTCCCTCTCCAGCTGCTGATTGTCCCCTAGAAACTTGTTTTGTTCTCCTGGATAGAAATAACTGTGATGTAGTGTAGCATGTGTCTTGTTTGTGATGGCCTCCATCCAAAGCCTACTGATATCAGTGGAATGCTTTGCAGGAACTCAGAAGGATTTTAGATCAGACCCCAACCTTTGCAGCTACTTTTGTGTTGCTTTCCTGCCAGGACTCACTGACCAACCACCCAATGCCTAAGAAAATCTGCAAGAAGTGTCAGTCAGGGTTCAGTTCAAGTGACAGCTAAATATGCCTCTCTGGAGATGAACGAGAGCTGGTGGGCTTGAAATGCAAACAACCTCAAACAAAGCCAGCCAGTGTCCACACCGGCTAGTTTTTAAATCACACAGTAGCCTTCAACCATTAACACTTCAAACACCATCCAAACCTTTGAAAACTCAGCTCATTTATTAATGTTCCTATTAATGCCCCTTCCATATTCTCTTCACAGGTTTGCCTCCTAGATTGGTCAGAATGTGGCTGCTCTATCCTACATGGCCAAGGGGAAAGAATAGCCATGAGATACTTCAGAAGAGACAGCACGATCTGGTGGTGGGATGCAGAGGTCTGAAGTCTCTTTCTTGCTCTGTCAAGCATGTGCTCTTCAGGTTTGGGTAAGTCATGGTTCCTTCCACTGTATATTGAGGTTGAAACACTGCTCAGAGGCTCCAAGTTGGCTGCAGATGCCGCTGGCAAGGTGTGGTTCTGGGAAGAGCAAAGAGTTGAAGTTCAGTGCTCTACTGCAAACTCCCATATACAGGCACATGCCTGAGATGGTGTGTACAGGTTTAAACTTTATGACAGGCTTATCTAGATAGCGTGACACAGTGAAAGGGAGACAGTTCAGAGTAGATACTTTCAAATCTCAACATCAAGAGCAAGGCACTCTCTAGAGATAGCCCCAAACTTGGCAAAGATCTACGTAGGAACTGTATCACGTGAGACAGATGAACATCTCTGAACAGAAACAGTGCTCTTGGGAGTAGACATCTATTGTACTGGTTCCATCTTGGCTGAGGGTCTCCCTACCAGTTTGTGCCACTCTCCTCCTTTTGTGCAGAGAAAGAAACAAGCCAGTAAAGGTCTTAGAACTGCCATGATCTGAGGTATTACCCTGGCTGACAGGAAACATTCTCTATGCAGAGCTGCACAGAGATCTTTCCAAAAGTCTCTGGGTTCTCTGTACATCATAGCATGCAGCGCCTATGTCTTCTGGGGTTCCCCACACAACAACTGACTTGTACATTCTCCTTGCTGGGTTTGGAGCTCTCCTGCTTTCTGGATATAAAAATGTTCTTTAGAGCAAAAGAACTTAACTGTGTTGTTTTTTTTCCTGCTCTGTGGACAGACACAGTGCAAGCAGAGTGAGCATGAATTGCACCACACTTGCTGCTCACCAGCTGGCCACGGGAAAACAGTGCTTGCTTCTGTCTGGGCTTTGGGGCTGGAAAGGTGAGGCCAGCAGCAGGAGTCAAGACAAATAGGAGCCTGTTTTTGATTTGTCATCTGACCCCTGCCAGCTCAGAGCACCCTGTCTGTAATGGTGACCTAAATTAAGCCCAAATGCCATCAGCAAGGCTTTCTCTCACAATGCAAGTGTTTCCAGGTACCTCGCCAAAGATTTATAATCCACCTCTAATTACATTCTTGTTTGCGTCTGCTGTCATGCTGGCTTGGTCTTTCTGTGGTTCGTTAAGCTGAAGAGCGTGCCTGGCCCTTTGTGCTCCCAGCCTGTGTTCACAGACAGCAAGGGACGCCCATGGCTGACAGTTTAGCTGCTGGAGGAAACCTGCTGTGCTGGGCTGTGTGTCTTTAGTAGCCCAAATATCATGGGAAACATTCTGGCTTGTTAAATCCTTGACTGCACAGTCTGCTGTCCACGGTGGGTTCATTTGATAGAAATAGCTCTGGCAGCAGCCCAAAAGCAAGAATACTGCTTTTCTCTTAAATGTGAAAGGAGACAAAGTCTTGGTGTTCCCTGCCCAGCCAGCTCTTGCCTTTTGCATGGCAGATGACCAGCGTCTTTTCCAAGCTGTATTTTTGCTATAAAACTGAAGATTAGATCCTTAGAAAGGCAATCTGTATTTGATTACCGGTAATTAGCATAGTTTCTTCAGTCAGGGTGCTGGAAGGACCAAGATGGAATAACATGCCTTGTGACACCGCACGTGGTTACAGTGTTAGTTATTACAGGCCTTGCCCTCCTAGGGAGCATGCTGGGCAAGGAAAGTTTTTATTCTGAATTACAAAGGCTCTCTGCTCCCCAGAAATACAGGAACAGTTTCTGAAGAAACCTAGCTGGGTATATGGAAAACCAAGCATAATCTGTGCTATCTCCTGCCCCTTCTTTGTCTGCTGTATTTTCCCCATTGGTGCCAGTAGTTCAAGTCTGTGTGTTAGGATTGTGACATCAGGGCAGAAAAGCCAGGCAAATACTTCATATTCACACAGGCACGCGCACGCTGAGCAAACCAGACATCCGGCATTTAGAAATAAACAGTGTAAAGAGATTTGGAAAAGTCAGCATTCATGCCGAGGCATTTAAGAGGCATATTGGTTCAAGTAAAAGCCTCAACTCATTTCCATTTTATTTTTTTTCACTTTGTTTTAAACTGTTGAGTTAATCTCTTCAAATCAAAATGGATCATTTCTGTTTCCAGTTCATCAAAACAAAGGTACTTTGTCTCCTACTTAGATTTCAACGTGCTAATTACATTGAAATATTTTCTGTCTATAAACAAGCATATTACTGATATCAAAATGTTTTGTTAAAGAATTTCTACCTCGGAAACTCTTCATCTTTAACCATGAGGTGCAATTGCTGAGGAAGAAAGACTCCCCTCTGCGACCCAGTGCCTGGGTTAGCGGTGTTGGAGGGACCCTTCAAGAGAGGTGTCTGATTCCGCTGCTGTCTCCTGTCTGCATCACCAAGTGGCACTCAGAGAGCTAACATCTGCAGACACTGTAGTCTGTGAAGTGGAAACTATTGGTCTGCAGTTCAGTAACTTTGAATTCAATCAAGTTTTTGCTTGCTGATTTTCTTTGGGTTCAGCAGTCATTAAAGGTGATGAGAATCTTGGATGAGATCCAGTTAGCTATCACTAAACACAGAAGTACAAAACTGATGAAATTATTTCTTCTTAGAGGCAAAAGAAATTATAGTTACATGGTGCATCTGTCCTGAAATGTGTGCTCGGTTGTGGGATTGCGGTTTGTCTTTGGTCATGCTGTATATTTTTGAAGAAGAATTTAGACCAATGGTATATGCATTGCCCCATGTGTATTCTAGATTTATGTGTAGTGGATTTGAGTAAACACGACAGATTGGAAATGGATGTTTTTTCCATGCAGGTTGGCAGTACTTTAACCTGTTAGCAGCTTAAAGAGTGGAGCCTGGGTGAGGACCAGACATTAACACGTTCTGCTGCTCTGAGTGTGCTATACAAGAAGGGAGCAATTGCTCTTAGTAGTCAGGCTAGTATTCAGGACATCAGGAATCTAACTCCTAATTCAGATCAGTTTGTGTCACCCATTGTCACCCTGCATACCCTGCAAACAGCTCACTGCCTGTCAGGACCAAGTAGTCCAAGATGACACAAATATATTTTTTTTCCTGTTGCCATGTTGAGATCTCCTGCCCTCTTCAGCCTCCCTGTAGGCCCCTGTGATGCTGGTGAGACAGTTCTGGGAAGCAGAGGAAGAAAATTGTTTCGTTTCTGGAAACCTGGCACCTGTTTTCTTGTGGTTTTTTTTTTAAGGAGAAGAGAGAAGTTGAAGGGTAATGCTAGGACCCTCCAGTGGCGCAACGTGGGGTTTTTGTTGCAATCAGGACAGGTTTCTTCGAATCCTTTACCTGGAGGAGACTGGGGGGACACCATGGGAGCATCCTTGTTTGCTTTTTGTCTTGGCAGCTCTACCTAAAGATTCAGGCACCTCGCTGTCCTGGAAATCTCATACAATGCCAGTCTCTGGAGGGAGAAGTGCTCTAAGGCCATGTTCCACGATACTGTTTGCACAGCTGCAAATGGCACATACAGAGCAGATGGCTTACTGCTTATTGAGCAATATTAATTTTATTGATTGGGTACACGATACACTGGGAAACATCTCCAAAAAAAGAGTAACGTAGGAGAGAAGTATAAAGTGGAGGTTGTATGAGTCCTGGATTTGTACCTTTGTTGCATGCGTGTCATACTGCAGGAGATGATGCTCATGTCTCCACTTCCCTGCATGCTTCCAAGATATCTGAGCTGAATCCTACCACACAGGACTTTTCATCCTGAAAGCTTGGGCTCTTCTGTGGGTCTGTTGGCAGTTATTAAAACACAAAACCCTTCTTGCCTACAAATCTGTGCGCTTGATCTTCCCAGCCCAAATCCTACGAGTAACATGCACTTGTCCCCAGGGCAGCTTGCTCAAATAACCACAGCTCTGCCGGAAAAAGGGCTGTTTGAGCCTCAGGGAATTAGGAGGAGAGGTTGAATTATTCCCAGCATCCAAAGACCAAGAGGTTCCTTCTTCTTCAGCAAATGTTTTCAGTTCCCACTTGGTGAATTATTGCTATGGATTTTTTTCCCTTCAGTGTTTCCATGAATGTGGTTGAGGCTCTGATCCAGGAAATGGGGGGGGGGGGGGGAAACCTCTGAAAAATGTATCGCACCATTTCAAAACTCAAGTGGAATTAATTAAATCCAAATTTCAACAGTGTGTCCAAAGTTGAGCTAGGCTCAAGATACACTTCATAAGGTTCGATTTCAAAACAATCCCTTTGCGCACATGCACATAATTTAGGGAGATTTCTGTGTATCCAGTACAAAGCAGGAGCTGCTTGGGTACCTGAGCTTAGAGGGGAAAGGTAGTATTTGTAGGCCAGCCTAGAGAAAACCTTTTTCTGTCTGATTCAGTTTCTCCTAATCCTCTGCTCAGCAAGCAACAGATTGGAAAAAGAGTCAGGAAATAGTGTTGTGGAAAGGAAAGCCAAACCATTTGAAATGGAGATGCTGTGGCTGGTACGCTCACAGCTCTGCTTGCTGGGGAAGTAAATAGAAGTAAAAGGAGCTAAGGGACAGTAGAGGAAGCATTTGTGATGTCAGGCATGAGCTGAAACAAAAGAGTTTGATGATAAAAACTTTTCTAAACTGTGATTTCACCAGTGAGATGAGGTTACGTTGTGGCTCTCCGTCCTTCCATCAGTTAAATTAAGACAATGGAACTTTCTGCATCATGGAAGACAGAATGGATTTAAAAAATAATGCTAGCAGGGTGGAGCTTTCTCAGATGTTTTTCAAAGTCCAAATGCCAAATTCTTTCCTTTTTTTCTTGTGTGTGTCCCAGCTAGCTGTAAGGAGGTTACACATGGGTCAGTGAGGAGCAGGACTTGCTCTCTAGTGTTGTATTTGACAAATTATTTCTGTCATGTCTGTTCTTTTTATTTATTTTATTTCTTTCCTTGGGGAGGAAACTAGCGTCTCTCATTTGCTTTTGCCTTGCAGTGGTGGCCTGGGGGAAAGTTGAGGGGGTTGACTCGTACATGAAAGATCAGTTTTGCCTCTTTAGTCTAAGTAGGGAGATTTTGATTTTAGAGCCTGGGAAGGGGGGAGATTCCACTTCACTTCTGTGAAGCAGCACCACGTGTTCCCAGCAAATTCTTTGCCTTGGCAGGGATATTGTGGGTGAAGATCCTGGGACAGGAATGTCTTGTTTCTGTGGAATTTCGGGTGCATTGTGAGTTGGCAAACTCAGTTTCAGATGAGAGCGAAAGCATTCCTACCAGCCTTTATCTGAAGCAAGAGAAAGGAAGCAGTTGATCTGTGCCATTCAAGAAGATTTACAAACTAACTTCACACTGTAAATGTGAGTCATCACTACTTGTACTGTACAGCAGTAGCTGTACCTTGTGGAAATACTGTGAGGCTTATTTGATGGAGTCTGCACATTGCCGGATCAGGCTGAGAATCCCAGAGTCATGCTCAAATTCTAGAATTGAAGCAGCTGAATTCATTCACACTGATAGGGCTGGGAATCTATCCTGTTGAACTTAAGAGCAGCCAGAATTGTCAGTACAATGGTTGATGAGTTGAATGCATTTGTTCTAAAGATCTCTGAGCCAGGTGCTACTCCTGCTATATTTCACATGGGGGCAGAGAGTTAACACCAAAACCAGAACCAACTGATAACAGAAGCAGGTAGGAGCTAGCTGGCTCTGTGGCATTACATACCTGCGTTTTCCTAGTGGCTCCAACATTGGAAATACATTGAAAATGTGATTCAGTAGAAGTTCAGGAGCTGAACTAATGCTAGCACCATGCAAGCATTACTCCCTGTGAAACAGCTACTGGCAGCTTGTTTGATGCTCCAAGCCTTTGGTGGGTAATTGGTACTTCCTTCTGCATTGCATCAACAGTGTTGCAATTCATGTTGTCTGATGCCACATGGCAGCAACATGACCTGAAACAGTACAATAAAGTTGCTTAGACAATGTTTTTAAGCTGAAGAAAATCCCCTTCTCCCATTTTTTTCCCTCTTATCAACTGTTCAGTGAGCTTTGATGCTTTATTTTTGTAGTGCAGACTTGTCTGCTGGAGCTGGACCCTGCAGCTCCCCTGACAGCGTCTGGACCCAAACTGCTCAAGCAGCTAGTCTCCCAGTTCAGCCAGCACCACCAGCCAGGTAAGAGGCAACAGAGTGCTTTGCAATGGTGAGGAGCAGGAAGGGCTGTGCAGATTGCTGCCAGGGCCAAGGGCATGGAGCTCGCTCAGCTTTTGTCTCCCTTTTCTATGCATCTCACCAGTTTCAAAAGGGCTGGAAGTTTCCTAGAAAATCTTGAGCCTCTTGTCCGTAGCTCCTTCACAGCTGTGTTTGCTAAGGGTCCCTTGTTCAGCCCCTTGTCCTTTCAGACTACACTCCTCTTTTCACCTTCTCTTGTTTTCTTCTCATGTCTGTCGCTTTCTTTCTCACCTCTGGAGGAGAGCATGTGCTGGTATTCCTTCACAGGCAGATGCAGTATCAGCCACTGTTTTCCCCTCTGAGCCACATCAAGAGGTTTACATGTCCCCTGGTACCCCCCCAAACCCTGCATTCTGCTGCTGCATGCTGATGCTGAGGTCTCTCCTGTTTGTCTTCTGTTGCTCTACTCAAGTAACCTGCGCCTTGTTTCCTTGCACATTTTAATGTCTTTTGGAGGTTAAAAAAAAAAAAAAGCAATTATAGCAATACAAGAATAGTGGTTTTGTATTCCTGTTTGACTGCTCCTGGGATGCTTTCACATGTGGCAGGCATACTCAGACAATCAATCATGTGCATCCACAAAGCGTAGCTGTAAAATAGTGCCTGACAGATGAAGATGTCTCTTCCTTCTCTTCTGTGCTGTGTTTAGGAGACTTTCAGAACTCCTGCTTTTGTTGTGCCAGCTCGCTTCCCCTTCCCGACCCCCAGGCATGTTCTATTGGATAGGATAAAAGCAGATACGGTGCATCTTGTGAAAATTAAACATTAGCGTCTTCTTTTTCACTGCTGTTCCTCTTTGGAGCTAGGAGGTAGACAAGGTCAACGGATGCTCATAAACATGAAATAAAATTGGGAGAGAGATGGTTTACAGTACACTTGGTCTAGCAGAGTATAATTTCAAATGGTTCAGTTCATGGGGCACAGTGTGAACAAGTGGGCAATAACCAGCCTATTGTTCTCTGCAGCAAGACTGCTGAAAAGGTACTGCTTCCAGTGAGCGTGCTGAAAGGGAACACTCTGGAAAACTCATATAGCAAGAGCACGTGCTGCAGCTGTGAAACTGCATATGAAACTGCCAAGTACAGGAGCAGTGACTTGCCTGTTTGTGTCTCTCTTCTGTCTGACTAGAAGACTTCATACCACTACTCTATGCAGTTCTCACTGTCCAGCCCAGATACTTCAAGTCCCCTCTGACATTCTTTGTGCTTCTCACATCTTTCTGCATTTTCAGTATCCTCTATTTCTCTGCATTATGAGCACGTGTTCTTCTATCCAAGGCTTACTACATGCTTAGGTGGGATTCATTCTCTATACAAAAGGCCTTATGAACAGTAAGCCTTAGAGCACTTTAAGAGGATATGTGAGACAGTCACTCCAATATGAAACTGAGCTTGCTGGCTGTGACAGCCCACTTCTGTTTAATCTACCTTATGCAGATTTTAGACTGTTCATCGCTTGTGTCCCATAGGTGTGTACAAGCTGGGCAAGAGGCATGATGGACTGGGTTTTGTGTTACATGTCTCTCCATATTATAATTAAGCTAGGGCCCAGTGCCCCTAGGGCCCATTCATGATCTTCCCCAGAATTAGTATCTGATCTGGGGTCTTTTCAACCCAACTCCCTAGGATACAGCCAGCCTGAGAGAAAGGACCTCAGGAAGCAGCGAGGATCCAGGCAACAGACATTTGTGCTTTATGCAGTAGGCAAACATTGAAGTAAATAACATGTGTAGCTTTGTTATTAAACTTGCTCTTGTTAGGGGGCAGTAAATGTTCTCTGTGATCATTTTTCTTGTGGGATATCAACAGGGGATAAAATTGTGGCTCTGGCTTTGCTCTTCCTGTTCATTAGGGCTTCATGCTCCTTTATGCCATGCCCTCAATCTGTTGCTGTTTGCCACTACAGCTGCATGTCCCCCATTTCCTTCAGAGTAATTTTGCACGATAGATGCTGGCAGCTCTTGGGTTTTATATGTCCCTTCCCTTTTGCTCCCTTCTCGCTTTTACAAACTAACTTTGCAGCAAATTGTGTCTAATTTAAATGGGATGGTTTGGGCAAGATACCTGTTTGCTGGAATGCAAAATCAGGCACATCTGGCATTCATTGACTTTTAAAGGCAGAGAAATGACACAACTAAAATGCAGATACAGAGGATTTCCAACTACTGCTAGGGGAATGTTATTTTAGTAAATTAAACTCAGATAGATTCGTTCTAATTGCTCCTAGCCATAGCTCAGAATATAGTATGGACTAGGCTACTTATTTAATTATATACCGTGAACAAACTAGCTTTGTTTCTTCAGACCCATTTTTTTCATCTCTGCTCATCTGCCTTTGTCTTCTCGGTTACAAGATGGCTGCTTTAAGGCCTGAAAACACTACTGGAGCTCTCCCCGCGTCTTTAGTCTCCATGTTTCTTCTGAAAAAAGCTGCCGTATCACAGCCGGAGTCAGGTATTTATGCAGTGTCTAGGGCAACTTGAGCTGGGGACAGAAAAAGCATTTGCCTCACCCCCTGCTTCTAGGCTGATTTCCAACGGAGGATCCAGTGAATCGCTTAGTCTGGTTATCTGGGCATGCAGGTGGGAGTGAGACAGATGCTTCCTCTGTCCAGCCAGAGGCAGCTGGCCTGGCAGCGTGGTGCAGAGGAGCTGAGTGGTGGCCTGATGGCCTAGAGCTGCAAGGCTCTGATCAGTCTTTAAAGAACAAAAGCCAGCCCTTTATAACACTTCAAAACAGTAGAGCTTTATTTAAACTTGAAGAGAAGAAATGAGTCTTTGGCATTATGTGGGGAGAGGAGACTGTGCTTCTAGCTGCCAGTAGTGCATACTTTCTAATTCAAGAAGGAGCAGTAAGGCAGATCCCAAAGACAGCAGCAGGCGCAAACCCAAAAAAATCCTGGCTTTGCCCATGGAGAGACTGAGAAGTTGGATCCTCTAAAACAGAGGCTACTTTATGAGTAGTCAGAAACTGGGCCACACACAAAACGGGTGTATGAGGGTAGCAGGGCATGACTTTATTTCTTTTGCAGGGGGATCTCCAGGCAGGTCAGTAAGTAATAGAGCGCTCTATGTCTCCCTTATCTGTGCACAACAGGTCTTAAACTCCCCACATCCCTTCCGCTGGCAGTGGCAGGGTGCAGATGAATGTGAACACACAGTTTTCTGCAGGACAGATGTATGTGAGGAGATATCTCCCCTCACAACCTTCCCCATGTTTCTCCCACTCCCCTCTTTGCCATTCCTGGCTGGATTCTCTACTCTTAGATCTTCCCCTGGTAACTGAACTGATTGAAAGAGCTTTAATAGTTTAATCCAAGTTGCCCCTCAGTTCCACAGCCCTCTCAGTTGTGGGCTATTGCAGTTACACTTCAGGACTTTTTTCCTCCATCCCTGAAGCTTGCAGTAGGAACCTTAAACACTTTTTCCTCAAAGTAACTCATGCAAAAAACATTATGTCTGATAAAACTGAAATAACTATAAGGAGTCAAAGCGTGAGCTGAGAGCTGGGTGAACTAAGAAGAACAGTGTGAGCTTGGGTATCTCTGCCTGCTCATTTATTTGACAGATGAGTGAGGGGAGGACAAAGGTTGGAGTGCTGTAGGGCTCTGATACCTACTACCTGTCAGAATTAGTTGTAAACAGGATAGAGAGAGGTTGTAAAGATTTGGTCCTGTTGCCCTAAGTTCTGACCAGCAGTGTCCTCCTGCCCACGCAATCTGTCGTGGTGAGAGCAGACTGTGGCAGACACTTTGCGATGGACTCTGAGCCAAGGCCGTACGCCCCAGTTTGGCTGGTCTTCCTCACAAAAGGGAAGCATGTTTTGTTTTTCCTGGGCTGTTTTTGCAGCACCACTCACTCCAGTCTGGGAGAGATGCCAAGCCCTTCCAACGCTTTTCCCCAGTGAGTGGAATAAATCTTCTTTCAACCTGTCTTGAGCTCTCAGAATAGCATCCTCAGGTATGACATGACGTTCTGTTGCCGGGTTGTCTGCTGCAGGCAGTCTCCTCTTTCTTTCTACTTAGCCCTCTCCAATGTATACATAGCCATTGGGACTGGCATGTTTTGTCCTATTAGAGATGCCGCAGAGACTTGAGGCAAGAGGAGGCAAGTCTTGCTAAGGGCACTGGAGTCTGCTATGGAGTGCTAATTCCCATAGCACTAGGATGTGTCTTGGAAGGCTCCTAGGCACATCCTGGAATGGCTTCATTTCACTTATCTCCCAAGCTTTTCTTGATATTAGAGCACAACACATCCCATAGCTGTTTTGTCAGCAGTGGGAAACCTCATCTTTTCCGATCCTTGAAAATGGTGAATTTTTGCAGACTATAAAGCAAATACGATCACAAAGCTTTCATCTTCATTTAGCTGCTGACTCTGAGTAATGCCAACCCCAAGCATGAGTGCATCAGCACATGGGAGCAGCGCTTTCTTGGCTCACGACTCCCCTCCAAGATGCAGGCAGCCAGACATCATCTCTCTTGCCAAACTAAACCTTGCCATGCTTTGTGATGGGACAGGCTGCTCAGCACCCAACCAGAGGTGAACCACTTCTCACTCAGCTATTGAACATCCCTGCAGATGCTCTGGTTATGCCAGCCTTCATCCTACACGGCCTTCCATACAGGCTCATGTTTCCCTTCTAGAACTGCCTCAGTGTAGAACCACCTTCTCCTTAAAAAAACAAACCCCACTGTTTGCCCCATCCTTTCCTTCTAAGAAGCTGCATCTGGACTGCTGCTGCCCTACAGAGAAAACTGAATGACCCCTTGACGAGACTGGCTCGTAGGCTAATAACCTGTCCCAGCTGGTTTGGCATCTTGCAGATTCTCTAAAAGACATCTCCTTCTCCCTCCTTCATGTTCCTGCCAAGTGAGCACTGCTGCACTGCATCCCTGATCTTTTCTGACATTAATTACCTTTTCCTGTCTTGGATTGCCCTGTTTGTGGCCAGGAAACTGAACTCACTTGAACCTGGGATCAAAGAAACCTCTGGAGTTAGAGGGAAGAGAGTATGTGTAGACACACTCCTTGGACGGCTGACTGGAATAAGCAGGTGTCTCAGAGTCCTTCCTGTCCCAGAGAGGAGGGCTTCTTTGCCTGTTGCAGCCTCGACTGGATCGAGACAACTGCTGCATCCCAGCTCTGTCTGCTAGAGTGGCTGAGAGTGAGGGTAATTGGCCAGCTTTGAGTCAGTGCCCAGCATCTTTCGAAATGCACTGAGCAGACCCAGCACAAGCTTAGTTAGAAACAGCAGTAGGAGTAAATGCCGGAGGTAGCTAGAGGCTAAGTCGCAGAAGAGCAGACATGGGCACACAGCGTATTTCCTGACACTCTTTCCATAGTGCCCTGAAGTTCCTTTCACCCACTCAAAGGAAACCAACAGCACCTGGAGATTTTACTGGCCACTCAACAGCTGTGAAATCAATCCATGTTAAATCCTATGCTATAAAACAGCAAACAAAATCCATACTTTCCTTGAGAGAGCAGCAACATGTCTTGAAATAAGTGTTTGTGTGTGTGTTTGCTGAATCTTTGAGCCCTCATCCAATATAAAAGGACCCACAAGGCTATGATATTTCTAAAATACAGCACCATCTAGTGCTGCATTGCAGCACCTCATTGCAGGCAGCCTGCCTGTCCCCACCTTGGCACCCCACAGCACTGGGGGTCCACTGCTTGCTTTCCCTCCCCAGTGCAAGACTGTGCCTTTCAGAGTAGGTTTTGATTTGGTTCATGTGTTAGATGGCAGTGTGTTGTCTGAGTGCTGCCTGAGCAAGTCCCTCTGTGCCTCTGTGTACTCGCAGCGTTCCAGCAGCCTCTTGCATAATTCATGGAGAACTTCTGTCAAAACTTCATCCAAACCCCAAATCATATGTGAAATGCAGCTGGAACCCATCTTTGCAGATTAGAGCCATTGCAAACATTCCTTCCCCCTGCTCCACCACACCTTATATTCCTGAGCATTAAAATAAAGGCAGGCAAAATTTCTAGTTGCGCAGAAGTGCTGGTGCTGAGTGACGCAAATTGGGCCAGTTATGTGAGCAGCAGCTGTGACCTGGTGCTCCACAGAAACACAAAGGGCAGTGGACTATTGCTGAAGCTCTGTGGTGGGTTAGAGAGGTAGTATCAGCAAGTTAAAGTACACCATTTAAAGCTGTGCATTTGTCCTGGGGAAAAAAAATCCTTGAGAGGACTGAAAACTGCTGATCTGAAGTATCTCTTAAAGAGGGATTAGAGCTGCTGCAAACACCACTTATTAGGTGTAGAAATTGTTTGGCCAAGAGCAAGGCTAGCTAATGATAATGGAGTTAATTTCACTTAACTTCTCACCACTTCATCATATAAAGCAACCTGAACGTGCTTTTTTTTTTCTTACACAAAATTCAGAGTTTCAAATTAAAAACAAATTCTCTTCAAGTTATCTCTAGAATTTATGTAACTCAATTCATGTAACAATTCAGGGCAATAATAGCTCCTGTTAATCAGAGCAACCTTTAAAACCCAGCAACTTCACGCCCTCCCCTTTCAAACTCAGGCACTAGGAGGTGAAACCCTGGAGCTGTGGGAGCAAGGAGGGGGCAACTCATAAAGCAGTAAATGCTTGTAGTAGTGCTGTATGATTGACTTGCTGTACAGGCAGGTTTCCTCCTGCTTTTCCAAGGTAAAGGAATGTTGTGTGAAGACAACATAGTCAGGAGGTAGTTTTGTATGACGTCTCTCTTTGTTGTATTTGGGATAGAAAAGGTTTGTTCTCTGATAACCAATACTACAATGGGAGATGATGCTGTAGAAAACTGTTCTTTTCACAAGCAAGTGCACAGTACGTTTTCTCACATCTATTTGACTACTTAACCTGAAGGATAACGTGTTATTTCTTTGCACCAGACGTCATTATTTCCAATTTTCAAGAGGATAAAACCAACATCACCATGAAGGTGAGAAAATTTGGAAGCAGAACTGCTGTGTACAAAAGGGAACAGTTTCCTCATGACACTGACAAAAACAAAACTACAGAGTGTGTAGTTTGGAGCTAACCACAATGGCAGTAAGAATTAAATTGTCCGTTTAAATTCCTTTGTTTATTAAAACACAAAAGCCAGCAGCACAGGAACTTGCTTTCCACGGCTCACAGCAAAGGCAGGGTTGAGGGACTGGTATGAACTGGTTCTCAGACACAGCTGCACCAGAGACCCCAGGAGGTTCTCCTTTCAGAGACCCAGGCCACAGTCATGAGTGGTGCAGACCCATAAATCCAGCTGGCCAAAGCATTCTGCCACCCAGCCATCAGGAAGCACATTCTGTAGGTGCCGTGCCATGTGCATATCTCTTTGCTCTCACCTCCACATGGCAAATGAGTCTCTCACTGATTTTTTTTTTTTCTTTACTCTGTTCTCTCATAAACAGTGTCTGCCCAGCTATACCCTGAAGAATTGAAGCTCCCAGGATCTGCCAAGTATCAAACAAGGTAAATGTTTCCCTGGCAGACCAGGCTACACAGCAGCTTCCATGTGTGGGCACTCCCTCCAACTCCTGCTTTCTGGTAGACTGAATTCAGCCGTTCACAGACACAAAGTTGTGGTAAGCTTATATCCAAATAAAAATTGTCGGTAAGGCATACCTCTGCATACCTTCCCTTAGCACTGTCTTGGCCTTTCTTGGGTCAGTGTTCCCTACATTTGCTTCTAGAGTTTTTATTTCCACTCCTGCCAGACTAATTGTAAATGTCTTAGCTGAGACAGCTTTCAGTTTCTGTCATTTCCTAAGCAACCAAATGTCCATACGTTTCCACAGGGGTCTGTAAATATCCCACGGTATGTTCTCCTAATTAGAAAACAATGTCTATAGCTGTGTTTATATTCCTACGCTTATTAGGAAGATAAAAGGCAAGGCTGGTTTTGTGTGCAACCTGAGATTATTCATTTCTGTGCTGTTTGGAGGGGGTTTTTAATTGGTTTTTAAGAAATGTATCTTGGGGGTTCCTTGGTTACTGAATCAACACAAACAGAGGGTTTACAGCGAGCTATTGTATGAAATTACAGATCATATGTTACCTGTGAACTTTCGGAGTTTGTTCAACTCCAAAAATGCAGGTTGAGTTAGATAGGAAAAAAAATGCAAGGCTTCAGCAATGAGCCAACTTCTTGGGAGACATAACTTGTGGTGGAGCTGTATGTTTCACATCAGTTGGGCAGATCTGGTAAAATGTGTCTCAAAGTCAATACATGTTTGTATAAAGGGGACTCAGAGGTTTCCCAAATTTCTAGGGAGATTCCTAGTTTTCTAGAAACATAAGGAGAGAATCTAATATGTCATCGGTTCTACTCTTCCATATAACGCAGACTGTAGTAATAAAAATCAATTCCAGATCAATGTATTTTGAACTGAATATGTGTTTGAGAAAGGAGTCCAGTCTTGCTTCAGAGGTAGTCAGTAGTGAAGAGTTGATTACCTTAGTAAATTGCTCCAGTTGTTAGAAATTTTCACATCAGGCCACAGCCACCAAATCTCATAATATCGCTTGTCTGCCAGAATGAAAATCCTAAAATCAGTTTTATTCCCAGTATTTCTGCTTCAATAGAATATAAGAACACTCTGTAACAGGAAGAGTAAGTTGCAGTCTTGGATACTTCTCCCTGAAAGCTATTTTGCAACCTTTTAAGTCAACTCATGGCTCTTTGAATCTTTTCCAGTCTATCAACATACTCTGAATGGTGGGCCCAGAAGTTGCACACCTCCAAATGCACCATTACCAAATGCAAAGGTGGTGGGATCACTCGGTGTCACTGATGAAATCACACCATAGAATCACAGAACCGTTGACTGGAGGATCCGTTTTTGGACACATGCTAACCATTGGTTGCCCTACAGGGTAAGGCAGGCCTTGAGTTCCTCTCTCAGTCCTGCCCTGGCCCCTGCCACCCTCACAAAAGGCTGAAGGCAGTAGCATGGAGGATGCATGCACAGGACTGTGGTGTCTGTATGAGTCCTCATTTTCTTTAGTCATGAAGGGCACAGACACACAGCGCCGTGCCTCTCTGCTGGGCTGCAACAGGAAGAGCTTGATTCAATGCTAACACTTAAACAAATAGTGTGCTGACCTACCAATTAATAGAGCAGCCCTTCTTGCTTATTTTTTTCCCGGCATTTAAACAGCAGCACATTCCACTTGTGTAAAAAGACTGCTGTTTGGAGTGTGCTGGAATCAGGTGGTGAGCATACCAACAGCCAGACAGGATACTGTGCTTCCTGTGAGAGTAAACACTGAAAGTCATGCAAAGCATCTTTCATTCTGGCTTGGCTGCAACCGCCAGTACAGCCGCTGGAAAGGAAGGGACTTCACAGAGACAGAGAGATTATTCTCTTCTGGCTTGGAGACTACCTGGCCTTTTAATCATAGTTGAAAGCCTGTATTTTTAAAGGTTGCTCACTTTGTTGGCAGAGTGCACACCTACAAGCCTCCATTTTCTGGGAGCTTGCAGTCTCGCTCAGAGGTCTGCCACATAGGAACACAACCAGTGTGTAGATGCTCAGCAGCTCTTAAGTTTGTGGGTAAGACTGCAGCTTGGGAGGACTGAAGGAGCAAGTTTCATACACAGCAGAGGTAAAGTTCCTGTGCCAGAAACTCTCTGACCTATTAAGTTGTCTTCAGGATTTACAGGAACTAACCTGAAAAGCCAGATTCCTCCCCAAAACTATATGGAAACCATTTGCTAGGCGTTCAGGACACCTTCCCACGTGACGTGCTTGTTGACATATGAACAGGCTGGAACAGATACCAGTGGTGTCCTTACTGCTGCATTTTACAAGCTGCATTGTTCACAGTCCTGAGGACAGAGTGATTTGCAGCCATTCCATGTGGTTTGCTGGCATTTCCAGCCAACTACAGTGAGGATGAGCACAGGAAAGCCATTGGGATCACAGTAGCCGGCATGTTCTGCAACAGGTCATTCTGACCTTCCATCATAATGTTCGGGTGTTGTATTTTACACTATTTAGAAGGCTTCCATTGAAGTGGGCTGGAAGGAAATCAAGCGCCCTGCATGGGCATGTGTGAGCTGCGTTTCAACAAACTTTAATTTCCATAAACAAGGGCAGTTGGAAATCTGGCCCACTACTTCTGTCTGCCTTTGCTCCCCACCTGTAGGGTAGACATGGCAGCACAGTCTGACTCACAGAGGTGTCTGGGGAGAGAAATATAACCACCGTGGAGGAGCAGCTCAGTTAAAACAAGTCAGAAGAGTAAAACAATCCCAGTGTCCACAGCCAGGTCCCTACAGGATTTCTCCATCACTTTGTGCAAGGAGCTTTTCAGTTTTCTAACGATCAATAAAAATGAGATTATACTATAAAAAAGCTTGCCTTTCATACTGATATCCACATGGTCATCGAACAAATTTTCCCTAGCTGGTCTATTATTTGTGTTTTCCTCGTGGAAAATTCAGTATTTTCATTTTAACTTGCAAAACTGTATTTCTATCAAACTTTGTTCAGATTTTTATAGTGTCTAACACTACTTCTAGGGTGCTCTGTTATTCATTGAGGCTTAATGCTCTTGGAGTCATTTTGGTAAACCAGACATATGGCTATTTTCATGAAATCCAGTGTAACATCAGTCCAGGCTTTTGGAGAGAAATGGTTTTCAGGGCTGCCAGTTAATTTGTGAAAAGATACTACAAGGATATTCTCTCTCCATTGCGTATTTCTTCCCCAGTAAAACTACAGAGTGTTCTAATAATTTCATGTCTGAAAATGTTTTAATATCTGTTCCCTCTTGTCTAGCAATGTTTTAGGTGAAGAACAAACACGATACCTTTTTAGCAGAAAAGGCAATGGCTTAAAAACACTGATATTTTTGGAGTATTTCCAGCTGATCTGTTGATCTGTACTTTGACAGTTGGCTTTATTTATTCTCTGTGCAGTATGTTTAAAGTATTTTATTGCTTCCACAGTGTTAGCAAAGATCTTTGGAGAAAAGAAGGCTTGATGAGGATATTTTGAGGTCTGTGTCCTGCAACGTGCTCTGCTTACCAAAGTTTTCATCATAAATCTTGATGATATAACCCCATTCCCTAGAAATGCAGATTCCAAAGTTCTTTATCACCATCACCTGTCTTCTGTATTTCAGTGAGAAGCGTATTAGCACTGAACATTCCTGTCTCACCCCATGTGAATGGCAAGGGGTGCTTCTGGCTTTGATCTTTTTGTCTGTTGCAATAGTAATCTCTTCAGTGCAGGTACTCTGTGGAGGACAGAGGCAGGACATGGACAAGCCCCAGTTGTGTTTGTGATTGGTATTGCCCTAACAGATCACGAAAACACGGTAAGAAATCTGACTCTTAAAAAATCACAAACTATACTTTACAACTCTGTTCCCTTGGTAAGGGGCAAACCAAGGAATGTAATCAAGTATTTGATAAAAACAGTAATAAACACGTGTTCAACAACTTGTGAATCTTACTCGTTTGACACCGTATTGAAAAAAAACATTTTAAGTACTACAAAAACTCACGGGCTGGAAGGTTTAAAACTTTTCCTATAAATTACAGCTCCGTTTTAATCTGGATTTATATTAATGTTGTCTTAGTGCTTTAAAAAACTACCTGTCCTGAAATGAAACATGTGAAATTAATCTACTCCAATTCCTTTTGCATTATTCTCTTTACAAGCTGGAAATCTAACTTATCTGTATCTGATCAAGTGCCAGTAATGACAGTCTTTAAGCAAAAACTTACCCGAATTCCTGACATGGTTTAGTTTCAAGATAACCAAGTACAGATTTCCAGGGTATTTCTGTAATTGATTTTGTATTCGGTGTCTATTTATAAGAGATTTTTGTCATATGAGAGTGGCCAAGGTCATTCAGAGTTTGGCTTTGCACCCAAATTACTGGTGTTAGTATTTACTTCCTAGTCATTTTTGTTCAGCTATGGGAAGATTATTGACAGCCAATTAACAAGAAGTGGGATATGGCAAGCCTGGGTACAAGGACATTCCGATATCTTTGTTCTGGTGAAGCGAGGAGCCTGGAATTAAACTGCACGTAGTACACACCAGGGCATAGGACAGCATTCAGTCTTGTGGGTTTGTGGTTATTGCACCTTGCCAGTTCAAGGATCTTTGTACTCAGCCCTGTAGAAAGACTCCCGCATCAGCCCTGCTGGGCAGACATTTATTTCCTTTCCAGAAGGTATGGAGGTGACATGTCCATGTTAAGGCCAAAAATGCAAGTCCTGCTCAGAGACTGGAACTGTTCGGATTGCTGGATGAGGATTTTGCTGCGCCATTCAGCCCTACCCGCGGTGGCCCGCATTCCGCAGTCTGGCTGGGTGCTACGTTCAGCATGTCTTCGGGTGAGTGATTCACTAACTCCTTGAAGTCTCCAGCTAACCCCGCAGGAGCACAGCTGTTTGTACTTAATATCTGTTGTTTTCTTTTTCTTTGGGGTCAACCTTTGAAACGAAATTTGCCTTGAGAAGCAGAGGGTAACATGGGAGCCTTTCTGGTTCTGCACTTACTGGAATGGGTACAATCGTTCGTATTTTGTCCAAAACTCAGTGAAATAGCTGAATATTTTCTAGACAGCTGCCATGTCTAATCACAATTATTTGTGTTTAAGTTTTGATGGCTGATTTCCATTTCTGGGACGCTTTCATGCCATCTAATGGACACAGCATTATTGTAAAATTGTGAACACGGACAGGAATACTGCTTGAAATGAGACTGATTCTGAAACAAGGTAGCCCTATTTAGCGTTAATTATGACCCCTTGAGGGGACTTGGCATAAGAAGCCCTGAGAATATTTACAGAAGTGGGATGTTAGCCCAAGGAACATTTATTGGGCTTGAAATAAGCCCATATCTTTTTCCTTTTTCTGTTTCTTGTCCCTTTTTTTTCATTTGTTTTTGGTTTGAGAGAAACAAGTATAATTGAATTGGCAAAGTGTCCTCTCTGACATTGATTTTTACAACATCTTTACCTTTTAGACAAAGTTTCATATGTTATTGATTTGAAAATTCATAGCGAGTGTTTAAAGATCTGGTTTCTCTCTGCTCTGGGGAAGAGAAAGAACTATGTGCAACATAGTAGAGTGTAAAGAACAGGTCAGGAGCAGAATGGTACATATGCCATTTTCAGGCTTTTAAACCCAACATCTGTGTATGTTTGTTTCCAGAATTTGTTGCTGCTGACCTGTTTCTCTCTGCAGCTATGACAGTTACGACACGGACACAAGTTACCTCTGGCCTGATTTAAGTGTTTGCCCTATGCCTGCACAGAGCTCCACTCTTTAAATTGTCAAACAACTCAGGGGGGAAAAACAGCAAGTAATCTTTGGAAAACATTCTCTTACTTTTGGTTTTAATTAGCACCGCTCAGTGATGCAAAGGCATTATCATTGTGTCAGCAGAAAAACCCCCACTGACTCTTGTGAGGTCTGATGTATCACCTTGCATCAGAGAAAACCACCTCACATCTATATGGCAGCAGTCTTTCCCCTAGAGCTTGGGTCACCCTGTATTTTTCTTGACTATTTATTTGATGCCTATGATGCCATATTCTCCCTCTGTATTTTTTTCCAAAGAAGTGTTATAATGGCACAGAACTGGACATACATTGGGCATACTACTTACATAGACATTGGGATTTGGCTTGCTTAAGTGCTGTTCAGTAGTTCCTGAATTTTAATTATTCATTTTCTAAAATAACGCTTCCCTTTGCAGTGTATCACTTGTGACTCTTCCCCTGTGGCTGGATCTCAGGATGAACAACCTCAGAGACTCTGCAGCCCACCTAGGCCTTCCTAATTAACACATTCTCAAGTTCTCATTGCCTCCCTACTCATGATATTTGTGGTATTTCATCGCTACATCTTGTGGCAGCAGTCAAGGGACGTTGCAATTGGAAATGAGTCTGTGCATTGGAGAGGTAATGACAATATGAGATAATTCCTCCAATACATTGAAATAATTGACCAGCATATGTGGACACTGAAGTTGAAAGTGACACCTGGCCTTCAGGCTGTATGTGTACAAAGGCATTGCCATGTATTCTCCAGGCCTCTGAGGGCCCGTGTTGTGTGCTGTTTTATACATACATCCCAAGTTTATTCATATTCTGGAAATCTGTGCCAGGAATGTCTACAATCTGGCATGTAGCACATTACAGCTGCGCTGCTTAAAGCAGTCTGCAGCCAGCAAATTCCACTCTGTTCCTGTACAAAGACTCCCCTTTGTAGCTGCAGGTTTAGATGGGGCATAGGGATCCTTCCCTTCCTCTGCTCCTCAGACTTGCTTAGGAGGTAGGTGACCTGGAGACCTGGTAGCCAGTACTCAAAGCTGAGAAGAAGCCAGGCCACATTTCCTATGTGACTCCCTCTAAAGGGGAACTGCCTCTGGTGGCAGTGTCTATAAGAAGTACATCAGAAAACAAGAGAACATGTTCTGAGAAGAGATAAAAACTGAGCACTGCTGCCCCCCTAATTCACACATCTACCCAGATGCCCAGAAGCTAACCCAAGCTCGAAGGGCTGCACTGTTTTTTTAAGCTGAATAGTTCATCTCACTGGGGACCAAGGTAATTAATTGCCTCAGCAAATAATGACATGTACTGCACACATTGCTTGCAGAAGTTGCTGATGCCCAGAAGCAAAGATAATACCACATTCCCTTTATTCTCCAGTGTCTCCCTTGAGAATTCAAATCAGTAACAACCTATTAGATCTCAATGCTGTTTCCAAGAAATGTGGCTACAACAGCATTTCTTTGGAGGTAACAAAAATAAATGGGACTCAAAAGAAAAGCAGTTTACCAAGGAAACTCCGAGAGCTCCAAACATCAGCATATCTCAGCTTTCTTGGGATTTTTTTATTTTTATTATGCATTTTCTAAATGGCATTGATTCAGTCCCTGTAGATGGGCCGTGACGGCACACATCTGGTTTTATGGTGAGAGAAATAGCTGATTGAATCGATACGCTCAACACAGCTGACTGGAGTAAACAAAAAGGGATTTGAAGGAAGCTTTGTGTTCCCCCAGATGGACAAACCCACCTTCAGTGCTGCTGCAGTTGCCTCAAATTCACTGAAGTGACATGAAGAGGGAAGAGTGGCCATGTGATTTCTGCACAAAGCAAGCTTCCTTGCTCTCTGTCTGTCATAACCTCGGTAAAGCCAGTGGTCTGGATTCTGCAGTGAGACCATTACCCAGTGGGAAAATGATTTCCCTTGCTGGACTCCATGCTCACACCTAGTTGTTCTGCATGGAGCAGTTGTCAAATATGAGCTGCTTTGTTCTCGCAAGGCCACAGGAACAGAAAGTGGTTTGTCCAGCAGGGAGACCATTAGGGTGTAGCAGTAAGAAGTCCTGGGGCTTCAAACCTGGCAGCAAATCCTGCCTCAGAGTAAACAAACTGCAGAACTCCTGTGGAGCCCCAGGGTTTCAGCTGTGGAGGTCACGGGTTCATGTTTCTCTGCTCCAACCTTTGGAGCGCAGTGCGACTGTAAAAATTCTCTGTGGAGGCGTTTAAAAAAAAGTCCACGTCACCTTTGGCAGTGATGGGGCAGCCAAAGAGTGGCACCTGAACAGTTTCTGGAAACCCACAAGGAACTTGACCTGCCAGGATGATCCCTTGGGTGGGCAGAACACTACGAGCACCAGCTCACTGCTCCTTGTGCTTGCCAGGTGCATATCAGATTCCCACAGAGCAACTGGATGCCTGTAAGCATTCCAGCAACTTACCCTTAAGCTGATAATTGAAAGTAAGGAATAGACCTTAAAAAAAATACCTGTTTTATTTCGATGTCTTTGTTCTCCTTATCCAGACAATACACAGAGTCTTTCAGACCCCTGCTTTCTTTCAAAGCCTGTATCAATCACAGCTATAAAGTTATTGTCCTAGGAGTGTTTTTCCCAGGCAGCAGGGAAGTTATTTTCTTAGGCACCTCGTTCTCACTTCATATTCTTGGGAGCTACTTAAGAGCAGGATCTGTTAGCTTTATGACAATTCCCTTTATTTACGTGGAGGGATGGCAGTTTTCAGTTTATCCCCTTAAAATGTTGTGCACAGTGTTTCAGGAATGGGCCTGCAAACATAAATGCTAGTGCAAGGTTTGCTCCAAGCCATCCCCAGGGCTGTTCATCTCCCAGCTTTCCCTCCTGCAGCCTGGATCCCTTTCTACAGATGCAACCTGCCCCTTGCACCTTGGGGTTTATCTTCTGCCCCTGCTGCACTGTCTCCCTGTAAAGCCCACTTGCTGTATGATATCTGAGAGAACACACAAACGAGTTGATATAGTTTAGTAATACCTGTTTCTCCCCTAGAAAATACTTGGCTCTGGGAAGAGACATGGAGGAAATGTGTGACAGAGAGCAGCGCTCCCTTGGTAAGGGGAACTTACCATGAAGTAGTAGTGATGGACATCCTCATTGTGGCCAATTTTGGTTAAGGTTAGTCTCTACTTGCTTCATATAGCTTTTTTGCTACTGATTTTGTACTCTGCATCTCTGTTTGGAGCATTTGGCTCAGCATTCAGATAATTTCCATAATTAAATTATGGAAATTTTATTTCTGTGTGACTACTAAGAAGGGGTAAGGAAAGAGGTTTCCAAACTCTGGTAGTATTTCAGTATGTGATCTGGAGCAAAACAGGCTGCCTCTCCACACTTCAATTGATCACTCTTGAATAAAGTGGACTCTTAATGCCTACTTGCCCACAGGGACGTTAAAAAATGTAAAAAGTATTTGTAAATTAAAATGCTGGAATGGAAGTCTCTGGTATGTGTAATTGTAGAGTATCATATTAAGTAGGAAGGAAAACTGTCTGGGGAGTTCCTGGTGTACATGAAGCTTAGCTTGTCTAACTTAAATAGATTTAATAAGCTCTGCTAGTATTAAAGAAAGGTTGCATTTAGGCATATTTATTTGAATTTACATAAGCATGTATCAAAGAAAAAAGAATCCAAGCTCTCAGTTTTTTCAGTCTAGTTTTTGATGCTTCATCCCTTTCAGCATATCATAAAGTTCCTTTTCATAGCCTCAGAAGAACACGTGGAACTGAGTGAAAGGAGCTCAGCTTGTTACTCTGTGTGACTGTCTGGAGGCTCAAAGTAGAGCTCTGTCTGTATTTAACTGATTTTTCCATGTTCATGTTGTGTCTGACACTCCAATACTGTTAGAAAGATGAATGGCAAAACCTGACAGAACAGGACGCTTAACTTGGCCTTAGTTCTCAAGATGAAGCAGTGACTTTGATGCAGGCAGAGGAGACTGCCGCTTTGGGAACAGGTGACCATGCAGTGGTTGATGTGATTGAGGAACGATTTTGCACCTTTGAGCTTCATTTAAGCTCTTTATATGAATGAGAGCAAAAAAATGCATGCTATGAACTGAGGGAGCAGGAAGTAAAGTCCATCAGCCCTGCCCTAGTTGTAATTAAACTTCTGGTGAATGGTGCATAGGTAAGACTTGCATGTTGGCCTGCCTGAATTATGGCATGCCCCCGAGAAAGAAAGATATCACTTTCTTTCTCTCAATGGGGGGAGGCCAATAATTCATTCTTCTCTCTTAGTTTCCCACTTGGTAAAATGGGGCTGCTCATCTTGCTCCCCTCTGCTTTTGCTTTATCTGTCCTGACAGCAACTGTTATGCTCCGAGAGTCAACCTTTAACACAGCCAGCTACATCTTGGATGATACAGCCTCATCCTAAAAGCTATGAAGAGCCCTTGGCAATTGCAGTCAGAATCTAAAGGGCAGTCTGTGATCAGAAACAAGAACTTTTTTTGTTAATACAAGCTACAGTCAACCCTGCCAGCTGTTTCCAGACTTTAGCAAGTGTTTCCTACTCAAATGGAGAGAATAGTTGATGGGAACTGGACAAGATACAGCCATTCTATCAAATAGTCCAAAGTTAAAGCCACAGAGAAGTTGAAAAAGATGCTAGATGTCTCCAATGCAGTATGTACCAAACTGCCAGATGTTTAGGATCCCTTAAGTCATCTTACAGGCCTTCTTGAGGCAACAGTACTCTTGAGTATCACGGTTCTCCTGTAAATGCATTAAAGTGAGCTAATTTTAGCTTTGAATTATGAGATTTTCTCCAACAGAAGGTGTCCCTGAGGACACCAGGGTAGATTTTATTTCCAAAACGTTGCCTTTGTATATTTTAAACAGAGCATCTGGATGAAGTTCTAATGGCCAGTTCAGACTGTCTGATTTACAGCAACAGCTGTTCACCTTTGTAGATGGGGAGATTCACAGAGATACCGAACACATTTATGAACCTGATACTCTGTGCCAAGGGGCAGGTTTTTTGCCTCATTTTTGTGCAGGTGTAAATCTAGATAGGCTCCTGTGAAGTCGGTGAAATTGCTCCATGAAAGGCATGGAAACTGGAGTTACAGGAAATAGCAGATCAGTTATTTCTTTCTCCAGCAGACTGAATCTTAGAACCCACAGCAAGTGGAAAGTGATTAGGGTTGAAAAACGTACCAAAGTAGTGATAGGCTGTACCTGCTGAGTGATGGGGAAAAATGTTAATTCTTTCATCAGGAGCAACTTCACATGCCTGTAAGAGATGGCAGTCAGAAAGCCCAAAATTAGGAACTAGAAAAATGAAAGAATAATAACAGGGAAGATATCTTGGATGCCCTATTGTACCTTTGTAGTATTTTAATTCCTGTTTCAAAAGGTAAAACTTCATGCAAGCATTTCTTTAATAGTTGACCATTCTAAATTTAAAAGGGTGTGGGGGAGAACACCTGCTTTCAGACAAGTGT